>NC_086453.1:5706706-6044206 GCF_028390025.1 Pseudophryne corroboree | reverse complement strand
CCACTACCTACTCAGCCCGGGCAATTACATGTATACACGTCACCCCAATACCTACCCAGACCGGGCGGTTACATGTATACACGTCACCCCACTACCTACCCAGCCCGGGCAATTACATGTATACACGTCACCCCACTACCTACCCAGACCGGGCGGTTACATGTATACACGTCACCCCACTACCTACCCAGCCCGGGCAATTACATGTATACACGTCACCCCACTACCTACCCAGCCCGGGCAGTTACATGTATACACGTCACCCATACTTGCCTACCTGACCCTCTCCATGAGGGAGAAAATGCTCTGTTCCTGGACTTTCCTGGTAATGTATGATTGCCATCACCTGTGGTGAGCTAGTTAATTGATAAGAAAGGTGTTTCACCACAGGTGATGGCAATCATACATTACCAGGAAAGTCCAGGAACAGAGCATTTTCTCCCTCATGGAGAGGGTCAGGTAGGCAAGTATGACGTCACCCCACTACGTACCCAGCCCGGGCAGTTACATGTATACACGTCACCCCACTACGTACCCAGCCCGGGCAGTTACATGTATACACGTCACCCAACTACGTACCCAGCCCGGGCAGTTACATGTATACACGTCACCCCACTACATACCCAGCCCGGGCAGTTACATGTATACACGTCACCCCACTACGTACCCAGCCCGGGCAGTTACATGTATACACGTCACCCCACTACGTACCCAGCCCGGGCAGTTACATGTATACACGTCACCCCGCTACGTACCCAGCCCGGGCAGTTACATGTATACACGTCACCCCACTATAGACACTAGTGTCCCCTCAGCTCCCCATGTGTCACAGTCATTACTGTCCCCTCAGCTCATGTGTCACAGACATTAGTGTCCCCTCAGCTCCCCATGTGTCACAGTCATTACTGTCCCCTCAGCTCCCTGTGTCACAGTCATTAGTGTCCCCTCAGCTCCCCATGTGTCACAGACATTAGTGTCCCCTCAGCTCCCCGTGTGTCACAGACATTAGTGTCCCCTCAGCTCGTGTCACAGACATTAGTGTCCCCTCAGCTCTCCGTGTGTCATAGACATTAGTGTCCCCTCAGCTCCCTGTGTCATAGACATTAGTGTCCCCTCAGCTCCCTGTGTCATAGACATTAGTGTCCCCTCAGCTCGTGTCATAGACATTAGTGTCCCCTCAGCTCTCTGTGTGTCACAGACATTAGTGTCACCTCAGATCGTGTCACAGACATTAGTGTCCCCTCAGCTCCCCATGTGTCACAGACATTAGTGTCCCCTCAGCTCCCTGTGTCATAGACATTAGTGTCCCCTCAGCTCCCTGTGTCATAGACATTAGTGTCCCCTCAGCTCGTGTCATAGACATTAGTGTCCCCTCAGCTCTCTGTGTGTCACAGACATTAGTGTCCCCTCAGCTCTCTGTGTGTCACAGACATTAGTGTCCCCTCAGCTCCCTGTGTCATAGACATTAGTGTCCCCTCAGCTCGTGTCATAGACATTAGTGTCCCCTCAGCTCTCTGTGTGTCACAGACATTAGTGTCCCCTCAGCTCTCTGTGTGTCACAGACATTAGTGTCACCTCAGATCCACGTGTGTCACAGACATTAGTGTTGCTTCAGCTCTGAGTGTGTCACAGACATTAGTGTCCCCTCAGATCCACGTGTGTCACAGACATAGGTGTCCCCTCAGCTCTCTGTGTGTCACAGACATTAGTGTTCCCTCAGCTCTGAGTGTGTCACAGACATTAGTGTCCCCTCAGATCCACGTGTGTCACAGACATTAGTGTTGCCTCAGCTCTGAGTGTGTCACAGACATTAGTGTCCCCTCAGATCCACGTGTGTCACAGACATTAGTGTCCCCTCAGCTCTCTGTGTGTCACAGACATTAGTGTCCCCTCAGATCCACGTGTGTCACAGACATTAGTGTCCCCTCAGCTCTCTGTGTGTCACAGACATTAGTGTTCCCTCAGCTCTGAGTGAGTCACAGACATTAGTGTCCCCTCAGATCCACGTGTGTCACAGACATTAGTGTCCCCTCAGCTCTCTGTGTGTCACAGACATTAGTGTCCCCTCAGATCCACGTGTGTCACAGACATTAGTGTCCCCTCAGCTCTCGGTGTGTCACAGACATTAGTGTTCCCTCAGCTGAGTGTGTCACAGACATTAGTGTCCCCTCAGCTCTCTGTGTGCTCATATCTCCCCCTTATACTGCAGATAAGCCGCCAGCAATGTGGTAATAACCTCTTCCTATTCCCCTGGATTCCGTGGCAACCAGAGACCGCTTTCTCTGTAACATTATAACGCTTGCTACACGCCAGTATGTGCAGACATGTGTCACGTACGTTATCAACTAACTGAACAAACTTTAATGCAACTTACCTGACACAGGGGGCAATCCAGACCTGATCGCTAGGGTGCGTTTTTTGCAGCCCTGTGATCAGATAGTCACCGCCTCCAGGGAGAGGGTGTATGGTGTGTACAGGTGTGTGATCAGATAGTCACTGCCTCCAGGGAGAGGGTGTATGGTGTGTACAGGTGTGTGATCAGATAGTCACTGCCTCCAGGGAGAGGGTGTATGGTGTGTACAGGTGTGCGATCAGATAGTCACCGCCTCCAGGGAGAGGGTGTATGGTGTGTACAGGTGTGTGATCAGATAGTCACTGCCTCCAGGGAGAGGGTGTATGGTGTGTACAGGTGTGTGATCAGATAGTCACTGCCTCCAGGGAGAGGGTGTATGGTGTGTACAGGTGTGCGATCAGATAGTCACCGCCTCCAGGGATAGGGTGTATGGTGTGTACAGGTGTGTGATCAGATAGTCACCGCCTCCAGGGAGAGGGTGTATGGTGTGTACAGGTGTGTGATCAGATAGTCACCGCCTCCAGGGAGAGGGTGTATGGTGTGTGCAGGTGTGCGATCAGATAGTCACCGCCTCCAGGGGGAGGGTGTATGGTGTGTACAGGTGTGTGATCAGATAGTCACTGCCTCCAGGGGGAGGGTGTATGGTGTGTGCAGGTGTGCGATCAGATAGTCACCGCCTCCAGGGGGAGGGTGTATGGTGTGTACAGGTGTGCGATCAGATAGTCACCGCCTCCAGGGAGAGGGTGTATGGTGTGTACAGGTGTGTGATCAGATAGTCACCGCCTCCAGGGAGAGGGTATATGGTGTGTACAGGTGTGTGATCAGATAGTCACCGCCTCCAGGTAGAGGGTGTATGGTGTGTACAGGTGTGTGATAAGATAGTCACCGCCTCCAGGGGGAGGGTGTATGGTGTGTACAGGTGTGCGATCAGATAGTCACCGCCTCCAGGGGGAGGGTGTATGGTGTGTACAGGTGTGCGATCAGATAGTCACCGCCTCCAGGGAGAGGGTGTATGGTGTGTGCAGGTGTGCGATCAGATAGTCACCGCCTCCAGGTAGAGGGTGTATGGTGTGTACAGGTGTGCGATCAGATAGTCACCGCCTCCAGGTAGAGGGTGTATGGTGTGTACAGGTGTGTGATAAGATAGTCACCGCCTCCAGGGGGAGGGTGTATGGTGTGTACAGGTGTGTGATCAGATAGTCACCGCCTCCAGGTAGAGGGTGTATGGTGTGTACAGGTGTGTGATCAGATAGTCACCGCCTCCAGGGAGAGGGTGTATGGTGTGTACAGGTGTGTGATCAGATAGTCACCGCCTCCAGGTAGAGGGTATATGGTGTGTACAGGTGTGCGATCAGATAGTCACCGCCTCCAGGGAGAGGGTGTATGGTGTGTACAGGTGTGTGATCAGATAGTCACCGCCTCCAGGGGGAGGGTGTATGGTGTGTACAGGTGTGCGATCAGATAGTCACCGCCTCCAGGGAGAGGGTATATGGTGTGTACAGGTGTGCGATCAGATAGTCACCGCCTCCAGGGAGAGGGTGTATGGTGTGTACAGGTGTGCGATCAGATAGTCACCGCCTCCAGGGAGAGGGTGTATGGTGTGTACAGGTGTGTGATCAGATAGTCACCGCCTCCAGGGGGAGGGTGTATGGTCTGTACAGGTGTGTGATCAGATAGTCACCGCCTCCAGGGGGAGGGTGTATGGTGTGTACAGGTGTGTGATCAGATAGTCACCGCCTCCAGGGAGAGGGTGTATGGTGTGTACAGGTGTGCGATCAGATAGTCACCGCCTCCAGGGGGAGGGTGTATGGTGTGTACAGGTGTGCGATCAGATAGTCACCGCCTCCAGGGAGAGGGTGTATGGTGTGTACAGGTGTGTGATCAGATAGTCACCGCCTCCAGGGGGAGGGTGTATGGTGTGTACAGGTGTGCGATCAGATAGTCACCGCCTCCAGGGAGAGGGTGTATGGTGTGTACAGGTGTGCGATCAGATAGTCACCGCCTCCAGGGAGAGGGTGTATGGTGTGTACAGGTGTGTGATCAGATAGTCACCGCCTCCAGGGGGAGGGTGTATGGTCTGTACAGGTGTGTGATCAGATAGTCACCGCCTCCAGGGGGAGGGTGTATGGTGTGTACAGGTGTGTGATCAGATAGTCACCGCCTCCAGGGAGAGGGTGTATGGTGTGTACAGGTGTGCGATCAGATAGTCACCGCCTCCAGGGGGAGGGTGTATGGTGTGTACAGGTGTGCGATCAGATAGTCACCGCCTCCAGGGAGAGGGTGTATGGTGTGTACAGGTGTGCGATCAGATAGTCACCGCCTCCAGGGAGAGGGTGTATGGTGTGTACAGGTGTGCGATCAGATAGTCACCGCCTCCAGGGAGAGGGTATATGGTGTGTACAGGTGTGCGATCAGATAGTCACCGCCTCCAGGGAGAGGGTGTATGGTGTGTACAGGTGTGTGATCAGATAGTCACCGCCTCCAGGGAGAGGGTGTATGGTGTGTACAGGTGTGCGATCAGATAGTCACCGCCTCCAGGGAGAGGGTGTATGGTGTGTACAGGTGTGCGATCAGATAGTCACTGCCTCCAGGTAGAGGGTGTATGGTGTGTACAGGTGTGCGATCAGATAGTCACCGCCTACAGGGAGAGGGTGTATGGTGTGTACAGGTGTGCGATCAGATAGTCACCGCATCCAGGGGGAGGGTGTATGGTGTGTACAGGTGTGTGATCAGATAGTCACCGCCTCCAGGGAGAGGGTGTATGGTGTGTACAGGTGTGCGATCAGATAGTCACCGCCTCCAGGTAGAGGGTGTATGGTGTGTACAGGTGTGTGATCAGATAGTCACCGCCTCCAGGGAGTGGGTGTATGGTGTGTACAGGTGTGTGATAAGATAGTCACCGCCTCCAGGGAGAGGGTATATGGTGTGTACAGGTGTGCGATCAGATAGTCACCGCCTCCAGGGGGAGGGTGTATGGTGTGTACAGGTGTGTGATCAGATAGTCACCGCCTCCAGGGAGAGGGTGTATGGTGTGTACAGGTGTGCGATCAGATAGTCACCGCCTCCAGGTAGAGGGTATATGGTGTGTACAGGTGTGTGATCAGATAGTCACCGCCTCCAGGGAGAGGGTGTATGGTGTGTACAGGTGTGTGATCAGATAGTCACCGCCTCCAGGGAGAGGGTGTATGGTGTGTACAGGTGTGCGATCAGATAGTCACCGCCTCCAGGTAGAGGGTATATGGTGTGTACAGGTGTGTGATCAGATAGTCACCGCCTCCAGGGAGAGGGTGTATGGTGTGTACAGGTGTGCGATCAGATAGTCACCGCCTCCAGGGAGAGGGTGTATGGTGTGTACAGGTGTGTGATCAGATAGTCACCGCCTCCAGGGAGAGGGTATATGGTGTGTACAGGTGTGCGATCAGATAGTCACCGCCTCCAGGTAGAGGGTATATGGTGTGTACAGGTGTGTGATCAGATAGTCACCGCCTCCAGGGAGAGGGTGTATGGTGTGTACAGGTGTGCGATCAGATAGTCACCGCCTCCAGGGAGAGGGTATATGGTGTGTACAGGTGTGCGATCAGATAGTCACCGCCTCCAGGTAGAGGGTATATGGTGTGTACAGGTGTGTGATCAGATAGTCACCGCCTCCAGGGAGAGGGTGTATGGTGTGTACAGGTGTGCGATCAGATAGTCACCGCCTCCAGGGAGAGGGTGTATGGTGTGTACAGGTGTGCGATCAGATAGTCACCGCCTCCAGGGAGAGGGTGTATGGTGTGTACAGGTGTGTGATAAGATAGTCACCGCCTCCAGGTAGAGGGTGTATGGTGTGTACAGGTGTGTGATCAGATAGTCACCGCCTCCAGGGAGAGGGTGTATGGTGTGTGCAGGTGTGTGATAAGATAGTCACCGCCTCCAGGTAGAGGGTGTATGGTGTGTACAGGTGTGCGATCAGATAGTCACCGCCTCCAGGTAGAGGGTGTATGGTGTGTACAGGTGTGTGATAAGATAGTCACCGCCTCCAGGTAGAGGGTGTATGGTGTGTACAGGTGTGCGATCAGATAGTCACCGCCTCCAGGTAGAGGGTGTATGGTGTGTACAGGTGTGTGATAAGATAGTCACCGCCTCCAGGGAGTGGGTGTATGGTGTGTACAGGTGTGTGATAAGATAGTCACCGCCTCCAGGGAGAGGGTATATGGTGTGTACAGGTGTGCGATCAGATAGTCACCGCCTCCAGGTAGAGGGTGTATGGTGTGTACAGGTGTGTGATAAGATAGTCACCGCCTCCAGGGAGTGGGTGTATGGTGTGTACAGGTGTGTGATAAGATAGTCACCGCCTCCAGGGAGAGGGTGTATGGTGTGTACAGGTGTGTGATCAGATAGTCACCGCCTCCAGGGAGAGGGTATATGGTGTGTACAGGTGTGCGATCAGATAGTCACCGCCTCCAGGTAGAGGGTATATGGTGTGTACAGGTGTGTGATCAGATAGTCACCGCCTCCAGGGAGAGGGTGTATGGTGTGTACAGGTGTGTGATCAGATAGTCACCGCCTCCAGGGAGAGGGTGTATGGTGTGTACAGGTGTGCGATCAGATAGTCACCGCCTCCAGGTAGAGGGTGTATGGTGTGTACAGGTGTGTGATCAGATAGTCACCGCCTACAGGTAGAGGGTGTATGGTGTGTACAGGTGTGTGATCAGATAGTCACCGCCTCCAGGGAGTGTGTGTATGGTGTGTACAGGTGTGCGATCAGATAGTCACCGCCTCCAGGGGGAGGGTGTATGGTGTGTACAGGTGTGTGATCAGATAGTCACCGCCTCCAGGGAGAGGGTGTATGGTGTGTACAGGGGTGCGATCAGATAGTCACCGCCTCCAGGGAGAGGGTATATGGTGTGTACAGGTGTGCGATCAGATAGTCACCGCCTCCAGGGGGAGGGTGTATGGTGTGTACAGGTGTGCGATCAGATAGTCACCGCCTCCAGGGAGAGGGTATATGGTGTGTACAGGTGTGCGATCAGATAGTCACCGCCTCCAGGGAGTGGGTGTATGGTGTGTACAGGTGTGCGATCAGATAGTCACCGCCTCCATGGAGAGGGTGTATGGTGTGTACAGGTGTGCGATCAGATAGTCACCGCCTCCATGGAGAGGGTGTATGGTGTGTACAGGTGTGCGATCAGATAGTCACCGCCTCCAGGGAGAGGGTGTATGGTGTGTACAGGTCTGCGATCAGATAGTCACCGCCTCCAGGGAGAGGGTGTATGGTGTGTACAGGTGTGTGATCAGATAGTCACCGCCTACAGGGAGAGGGTGTATGGTGTGTACAGGTGTGTGATCAGATAGTCACCGCCTCCAGGGAGAGGGTGTATGGTGTGTACAGGTGTGCGATCAGATAGTCACCGCCTCCAGGTAGAGGGTGTATGGTGTGTACAGGTGTGCGATCAGATAGTCACCGCCTCCAGGGAGAGGGTGTATGGTGTGTACAGGTGTGTGATCAGATAGTCACCGCCTCCAGGGAGAGGGTGTATGGTGTGTACAGGTGTGCGATCAGATAGTCACCGCCTCCAGGGGGAGGGTGTATGGTGTGTACAGGTGTGTGATCAGATAGTCACCGCCTCCAGGTAGAGGGTGTATGGTGTGTACAGGTGTGTGATCAGATAGTCACCGCCTCCATGGAGAGGGTGTATGGTGTGTACAGGTGTGCGATCAGATAGTCACCGCCTCCAGGGAGAGGGTGTATGGTGTGTACAGGTGTGCGATCAGATAGTCACCGCCTCCATGGAGAGGGTGTATGGTGTGTACAGGTCTGCGATCAGATAGTCACCGCCTCCAGGGAGAGGGTGTATGGTGTGTACAGGTGTGTGATCAGATAGTCACCGCCTACAGGGAGAGGGTGTATGGTGTGTACAGGTGTGTGATCAGATAGTCACCGCCTCCAGGGAGAGGGTGTATGGTGTGTACAGGTGTGTGATCAGATAGTCACCGCCTACAGGGAGAGGGTGTATGGTGTGTGCAGGTGTGCGATCAGATAGTCACCGCCTCCAGGGATAGGGTGTATGGTGTGTACAGGTGTGCGATCAGATAGTCACCGCCTCCAGGGAGAGGGTGTATGGTGTGTACAGGTGTGTGATCAGATAGTCACCGCCTCCAGGGGGAGGGTGTATGGTGTGTACAGGTGTGTGATCAGATAGTCACCGCCTCCAGGGAGAGGGTGTATGGTGTGTACAGGTGTGTGATCAGATAGTCACCGCCTCCAGGGAGAGGGTGTATGGTGTGTACAGGTGTGCGATCAGATAGTCACCGCCTCCAGGGAGAGGGTGTATGGTGTGGTGTGCGTTTAGATAGTCACCGCCTACAGGGAGAGGGTGTATGGTGTGTGCAGGGGTGCGATCAGATAGTCACCGCCTCCATGGAGAGGGTGTATGGTGTGTACAGGTCTGCGATCAGATAGTCACCGCCTCCAGGGGGAGGGTGTATGGTGTGTACAGGTGTGTGATCAGATAGTCACCGCCTCCAGGGAGAGGGTATATGGTGTGTACAGGTGTGCGATCAGATAGTCACCGCCTCCAGGGAGAGGGTGTATGGTGTGTGCAGGTGTGCGATCAGATAGTCACCGCCTCCAGGGAGAGGGTATATGGTGTGTACAGGTGTGTGATCAGATAGTCACCGCCTCCAGGGAGAGGGTGTATGGTGTGTACAGGTGTGTGATAAGATAGTCACCGCCTCCAGGGAGAGGGTGTATGGTGTGTACAGGTGTGCGATCAGATAGTCACCGCCTCCAGGGGGAGGGTGTATGGTGTGTGCAGGTGTGCGATCAGATAGTCACCGCCTCCAGGGAGAGGGTATATGGTGTGTACAGGTGTGCGATCAGATAGTCACCGCCTCCAGGTAGAGGGTGTATGGTGTGTACAGGTGTGTGATAAGATAGTCACCGCCTCCAGGGGGAGGGTGTATGGTGTGTACAGGTGTGCGATCAGATAGTCACCGCCTCCAGGGAGAGGGTGTATGGTGTGTACAGGTGTGCGATCAGATAGTCACCGCCTCCAGGGAGAGGGTGTATGGTGTGTACAGGTGTGTGATCAGATAGTCACCGCCTCCAGGTAGAGGGTATATGGTGTGTACAGGTGTGCGATCAGATAGTCACCGCCTCCAGGGAGAGGGTGTATGGTGTGTACAGGTGTGCGATCAGATAGTCACCGCCTCCAGGGAGAGGGTGTATGGTGTGTACAGGTGTGCGATCAGATAGTCACTGCCTCCAGGGAGAGGGTGTATGGTGTGTACAGGTGTGCGATCAGATAGTCACCGCCTCCAGGGAGAGGGTGTATGGTGTGTACAGGTGTGTGATAAGATAGTCACCGCCTCCAGGGAGAGGGTGTATGGTGTGTACAGGTGTGCGATCAGATAGTCACCGCCTCCAGGGGGAGGGTGTATGGTGTGTGCAGGTGTGCGATCAGATAGTCACCGCCTCCAGGGAGAGGGTATATGGTGTGTACAGGTGTGCGATCAGATAGTCACCGCCTCCAGGTAGAGGGTGTATGGTGTGTACAGGTGTGTGATAAGATAGTCACCGCCTCCAGGGGGAGGGTGTATGGTGTGTACAGGTGTGCGATCAGATAGTCACCGCCTCCAGGGAGAGGGTGTATGGTGTGTACAGGTGTGCGATCAGATAGTCACCGCCTCCAGGGAGAGGGTGTATGGTGTGTACAGGTGTGCGATCAGATAGTCACTGCCTCCAGGGAGAGGGTGTATGGTGTGTACAGGTGTGTGATCAGATAGTCACCGCCTCCAGGGAGAGGGTGTATGGTGTGTACAGGTGTGCGATCAGATAGTCACCGCCTCCAGGGAGAGGGTATATGGTGTGTACAGGGGTGTGATCAGATAGTCACCGCCTACAGGGAGAGGGTATATGGTGTGTACAGGTGTGTGATCAGATAGTCACCGCCTCCAGGGAGAGGGTGTATGGTGTGTACAGGTGTGTGATAAGATAGTCACCGCCTCCAGGGGGAGGGTGTATGGTGTGTACAGGTGTGCGATCAGATAGTCACCGCCTCCAGGGAGAGGGTGTATGGTGTGTACAGGTGTGCGATCAGATAGTCACCGCCTCCAGGGAGAGGGTGTATGGTGTGTACAGGTGTGCGATCAGATAGTCACTGCCTCCAGGGAGAGGGTGTATGGTGTGTACAGGTGTGTGATCAGATAGTCACCGCCTCCAGGGAGAGGGTGTATGGTGTGTACAGGTGTGCGATCAGATAGTCACCGCCTCCAGGGAGAGGGTATATGGTGTGTACAGGGGTGTGATCAGATAGTCACCGCCTACAGGGAGAGGGTATATGGTGTGTACAGGTGTGCGATCAGATAGTCACTGCCTCCAGGGAGAGGGTGTATGGTGTGTACAGGTGTGCGATCAGATAGTCACCGCCTCCAGGGAGAGGGTATATGGTGTGTACAGGGGTGTGATCAGATAGTCACCGCCTACAGGGAGAGGGTATATGGTGTGTACAGGTGTGCGATCAGATAGTCACCGCCTCCAGGGAGAGGGTGTATGGTGTGTACAGGTGTGCGATCAGATAGTCACCGCCTCCAGGGAGTGGGTGTATGGTGTGTACAGGTGTGTGATCAGATAGTCACCGCCTCCAGGGGGAGGGTGTATGGTGTGTACAGGTGTGCGATCAGATAGTCACCGCCTCCAGGGAGAGGGTATATGGTGTGTACAGGTGTGTGTGATCAGATAGTCACCGCCTCCAGGGGGAGGGTGTATGGTGTGTACAGGTGTGTGATCAGATAGTCACCGCCTCCAGGGGGAGGGTGTATGGTGTGTACAGGTGTGTGATCAGATAGTCACCGCCTCCAGGGAGATGGTGTATGGTGTGTACAGGTGTGCGATCAGATAGTCACCGCCTACAGGGAGAGGGTGTATGGTGTGTACAGGTGTGTGATCAGATAGTCACCGCCTCCAGGGAGAGGGTGTATGGTGTGTACAGGTGTGCGATCAGATAGTCACCGCCTCCAGGGAGAGGGTGTATGGTGTGTACAGGTGTGCGATCAGATAGTCACCGCCTCCAGGGAGAGGGTGTATGGTGTGTGCAGGTGTGCGATCAGATAGTCACCGCCTCCAGGGAGAGGGTGTATGGTGTGTACAGGTGTGCGATCAGATAGTCACCGCCTCCAGGGAGAGGGTGTATGGTGTGTACAGGTGTGCGATCAGATAGTCACCGCCTCCATGGAGAGGGTGTATGGTGTGTACAGGTCTGCGATCAGATAGTCACCGCCTCCAGGGGGAGGGTGTATGGTGTGTACAGGTGTGCGATCAGATAGTCACCGCCTCCAGGGAGAGGGTGTATGGTGTGTACAGGTGTGCGATCAGATAGTCACCGCCTCCATGGAGAGGGTGTATGGTGTGTACAGGTCTGCGATCAGATAGTCACCGCCTCCAGGGGGAGGGTGTATGGTGTGTACAGGTGTGTGATCAGATAGTCACCGCCTCCAGGGAGAGGGTGTATGGTGTGTACAGGTGTGCGATCAGATAGTCACCGCCTCCAGGGAGAGGGTGTATGGTGTGTACAGGTGTGTGATCAGATAGTCACCGCCTCCAGGGAGAGGGTGTATGGTGTGTACAGGTGTGTGATCAGATAGTCACCGCCTCCAGGGGGAGGGTGTATGGTGTGTACAGGTGTGCGATCAGATAGTCACCGCCTCCAGGGAGAGGGTGTATGGTGTGTACAGGTGTGTGATCAGATAGTCACCGCCTCCAGGGAGAGGGTGTATGGTGTGTACAGGTGTGCGATCAGATAGTCACCGCCTCCATGGAGAGGGTGTATGGTGTGTACAGGTCTGCGATCAGATAGTCACCGCCTCCAGGGGGAGGGTGTATGGTGTGTACAGGTGTGTGATCAGATAGTCACCGCCTCCAGGGAGAGGGTGTATGGTGTGTACAGGTGTGCGATCAGATAGTCACCGCCTCCAGGGGGAGGGTGTATGGTGTGTACAGGTGTGTGATCAGATAGTCACCGCCTCCAGGGGGAGGGTGTATGGTGTGTACAGGTGTGCGATCAGATAGTCACCGCCTCCAGGGAGAGGGTGTATGGTGTGTACAGGTGTGCGATCAGATAGTCACCGCCTCCAGGGAGAGGGTGTATGGTGTGTACAGGTGTGTGATCAGATAGTCACCGCCTCCAGGGAGAGGGTGTATGGTGTGTACAGGTCTGCGATCAGATAGTCACCGCCTCCAGGGAGAGGGTATATGGTGTGTACAGGTGTGCGATCAGATAGTCACCGCCTCCAGGGAGAGGGTGTATGGTGTGTGCAGGTGTGCGATCAGATAGTCACCGCCTCCAGGGAGAGGGTGTATGGTGTGTACAGGTGTGCGATCAGATAGTCACCGCCTCCAGGGAGAGGGTGTATGGTGTGTACAGGTGTGCGATCAGATAGTCACCGCCTCCAGGGAGAGGGTGTATGGTGTGTACAGGTGTGCGATCAGATAGTCACCGCCTCCAGGGAGAGGGTGTATGGTGTGTACAGGTGTGCGATCAGATAGTCACCGCCTCCAGGGAGAGGGTGTATGGTGTGTACAGGTGTGCGATCAGATAGTCACTGCCTCCAGGGAGAGGGTGTATGGTGTGTACAGGTGTGCGATCAGATAGTCACCGCCTCCAGGGAGAGGGTGTATGGTGTGTACAGGTGTGCGATCAGATAGTCACCGCCTCCAGGGAGAGGGTGTATGGTGTGTGCAGGTGTGCGATCAGATAGTCACCGCCTCCAGGGAGAGGGTGTATGGTGTGTGCAGGTGTGCGATCAGATAGTCACCGCCTCCAGGGAGAGGGTGTATGGTGTGTACAGGTGTGTGATAAGATAGTCACCGCCTCCAGGGAGAGGGTATATGGTGTGTACAGGTGTGCGATCAGATAGTCACCGCCTCCAGGGAGAGGGTGTATGGTGTGTACAGGTGTGCGATCAGATAGTCACCGCCTCCAGGGAGTGTGTGTATGGTGTGTACAGGGGTGCGATCAGATAGTCACCGCCTCCAGGGATAGGGTGTATGGTGTGTACAGGTGTGTGATCAGATAGTCACCGCCTCCAGGGAGAGGGTGTATGGTGTGTACAGGTGTGTGATCAGATAGTCACCGCCTCCAGGGAGAGGGTGTATGGTGTGTGCAGGTGTGCGATCAGATAGTCACCGCCTCCAGGGGGAGGGTGTATGGTGTGTACAGGTGTGCGATCAGATAGTCACCGCCTCCAGGGAGAGGGTGTATGGTGTGTACAGGTGTGCGATCAGATAGTCACCGCCTCCAGGGAGAGGGTGTATGGTGTGTACAGGTGTGCGATCAGATAGTCACCGCCTCCAGGGAGAGGGTGTATGGTGTGTACAGGTGTGCGATCAGATAGTCACCGCCTCCAGGGGGAGGGTGTATGGTGTGTACAGGTGTGTGATCAGATAGTCACCGCCTCCAGGGAGAGGGTGTATGGTGTGTACAGGTGTGTGATCAGATAGTCACCGCCTCCATGGAGAGGGTGTATGGTGTGTACAGGTCTGCGATCAGATAGTCACCGCCTCCAGGGAGAGGGTGTATGGTGTGTGCAGGTGTGCGATCAGATAGTCACCGCCTCCAGGGAGAGGGTGTATGGTGTGTGCAGGTGTGCGATCAGATAGTCACCGCCTCCAGGGGGAGGGTGTATGGTGTGTACAGGTGTGTGATCAGATAGTCACCGCCTCCAGGGAGAGGGTGTATGGTGTGTACAGGTGTGCGATCAGATAGTCACCGCCTCCAGGGGGAGGGTGTATGGTGTGTACAGGTGTGTGATCAGATAGTCACCGCCTCCAGGGGGAGGGTGTATGGTGTGTACAGGTGTGCGATCAGATAGTCACCGCCTCCAGGGAGAGGGTGTATGGTGTGTGCAGGTGTGCGATCAGATAGTCACCGCCTCCAGGGAGAGGGTGTATGGTGTGTACAGGTGTGCGATCAGATAGTCACCGCCTCCAGGGAGAGGGTGTATGGTGTGTACAGGTGTGCGATCAGATAGTCACCGCCTCCAGGGAGAGGGTGTATGGTGTGTACAGGTGTGCGATCAGATAGTCACCGCCTCCAGGGAGAGGGTGTATGGTGTGTACAGGTGTGCGATCAGATAGTCACCGCCTCCAGGGAGAGGGTGTATGGTGTGTACAGGTGTGCGATCAGATAGTCACTGCCTCCAGGGAGAGGGTGTATGGTGTGTACAGGTGTGCGATCAGATAGTCACCGCCTCCAGGGAGAGGGTGTATGGTGTGTACAGGTGTGCGATCAGATAGTCACTGCCTCCAGGGAGAGGGTGTATGGTGTGTACAGGTGTGTGATAAGATAGTCACCGCCTCCAGGGAGAGGGTATATGGTGTGTACAGGTGTGCGATCAGATAGTCACCGCCTCCAGGGAGAGGGTGTATGGTGTGTACAGGTGTGCGATCAGATAGTCACCGCCTCCAGGGAGAGGGTGTATGGTGTGTACAGGTGTGCGATCAGATAGTCACTGCCTCCAGGGAGAGGGTGTATGGTGTGTACAGGTGTGTGATAAGATAGTCACCGCCTCCAGGGAGAGGGTATATGGTGTGTACAGGTGTGCGATCAGATAGTCACCGCCTCCAGGGAGAGGGTGTATGGTGTGTACAGGGGTGCGATCAGATAGTCACCGCCTCCAGGGATAGGGTGTATGGTGTGTACAGGTGTGTGATCAGATAGTCACCGCCTCCAGGGAGAGGGTGTATGGTGTGTACAGGTGTGTGATCAGATAGTCACCGCCTCCAGGGAGAGGGTGTATGGTGTGTACAGGTGTGCGATCAGATAGTCACCGCCTCCAGGGAGAGGGTGTATGGTGTGTGCAGGTGTGCGATCAGATAGTCACTGCCTCCAGGGAGAGGGTGTATGGTGTGTACAGGTGTGCGATCAGATAGTCACCGCCTCCAGGGAGAGGGTGTATGGTGTGTACAGGTGTGCGATCAGATAGTCACCGCCTCCAGGGAGAGGGTGTATGGTGTGTACAGGTGTGTGATCAGATAGTCACCGCCTCCAGGGAGAGGGTGTATGGTGTGTACAGGTGTGCGATCAGATAGTCACCGCCTCCAGGGAGAGGGTGTATGGTGTGTGCAGGTGTGCGATCAGATAGTCACCGCCTCCAGGGGGAGGGTGTATGGTGTGTACAGGTGTGTGATCAGATAGTCACCGCCTCCAGGGAGAGGGTGTATGGTGTGTACAGGTGTGCGATCAGATAGTCACCGCCTCCAGGGGGAGGGTGTATGGTGTGTACAGGTGTGTGATCAGATAGTCACCGCCTCCAGGGAGTGGGTGTATGGTGTGTACAGGTGTGTGATCAGATAGTCACCGCCTCCAGGGAGAGGGTGTATGGTGTGTGCAGGTGTGCGATCAGATAGTCACCGCCTCCAGGGGGAGGGTGTATGGTGTGTACAGGTGTGTGATCAGATAGTCACCGCCTCCAGGGAGAGGGTGTATGGTGTGTGCAGGTGTGCGATCAGATAGTCACCGCCTCCAGGGAGAGGGTGTATGGTGTGTACAGGTGTGCGATCAGATAGTCACCGCCTCCAGGGAGAGGGTGTATGGTGTGTACAGGTGTGTGATCAGATAGTCACCGCCTCCATGGAGAGGGTGTATGGTGTGTACAGGTCTGCGATCAGATAGTCACCGCCTCCAGGGAGAGGGTGTATGGTGTGTGCAGGTGTGCGATCAGATAGTCACCGCCTCCAGGGAGAGGGTGTATGGTGTGTGCAGGTGTGCGATCAGATAGTCACCGCCTCCAGGGAGAGGGTGTATGGTGTGTACAGGTGTGCGATCAGATAGTCACCGCCTCCAGGGAGAGGGTGTATGGTGTGTACAGGTGTGCGATCAGATAGTCACCGCCTCCAGGTAGAGGGTGTATGGTGTGTACAGGTGTGTGATAAGATAGTCACCGCCTCCAGGGGGAGGGTGTATGGTGTGTACAGGTGTGTGATCAGATAGTCACCGCCTCCAGGGAGATGGTGTATGGTGTGTACAGGTGTGCGATCAGATAGTCACCGCCTCCAGGGAGAGGGTGTATGGTGTGTACAGGTGTGCGATCAGATAGTCACCGCCTCCAGGGAGAGGGTGTATGGTGTGTGCAGGTGTGTGATCAGATAGTCACCGCCTCCAGGGAGAGGGTGTATGGTGTGTACAGGTGTGCGATCAGATAGTCACCGCCTCCAGGGAGAGGGTGTATGGTGTGTACAGGTGTGCGATCAGATAGTCACCGCCTCCAGGGAGAGGGTGTATGGTGTGTGCAGGTGTGTGATCAGATAGTCACCGCCTACAGGGAGAGGGTATATGGTGTGTACAGGTGTGCGATCAGATAGTCACCGCCTCCAGGGAGAGGGTGTATGGTGTGTACAGGTGTGCGATCAGATAGTCACCGCCTCCAGGGGGAGGGTGTATGGTGTGTACAGGTGTGTGATCAGATAGTCACCGCCTCCATGGAGAGGGTGTATGGTGTGTACAGGTGTGCGATCAGATAGTCACCGCCTCCAGGGGGAGGGTGTATGGTGTGTACAGGTGTGTGATCAGATAGTCACCGCCTCCAGGGGGAGGGTATATGGTGTGTACAGGTGTGTGATCAGATAGTCACCGCCTCCAGGGAGAGGGTGTATGGTGTGTACAGGTGTGCGATCAGATAGTCACCGCCTCCAGGGAGAGGGTGTATGGTGTGTACAGGTGTGTGATCAGATAGTCACCGCCTCCAGGGAGAGGGTGTATGGTCTGTACAGGTGTGCGATCAGATAGTCACCGCCTCCAGGGAGAGGGTGTATGGTGTGTACAGGTGTGTGATCAGATAGTCACCGCCTCCAGGGGGAGGGTGTATGGTGTGTACAGGTGTGCGATCAGATAGTCACCGCCTCCAGGGAGAGGGTGTATGGTGTGTGCAGGTGTGCGATCAGATAGTCACCGCCTACAGGGAGAGGGTGTATGGTGTGTACAGGTGTGTGATAAGATAGTCACCGCCTCCAGGGAGAGGGTGTATGGTGTGTACAGGTGTGTGATCAGATAGTCACCGCCTCCATGGAGAGGGTGTATGGTGTGTACAGGTGTGTGATCAGATAGTCACCGCCTCCAGGGAGAGGGTATATGGTGTGTACAGGTGTGCGATCAGATAGTCACTGCCTCCAGGGAGAGGGTGTATGGTGTGTACAGGTGTGCGATCAGATAGTCACTGCCTCCAGGGATAGGGTGTATGGTGTGTACAGGTGTGTGATCAGATAGTCACCGCCTCCAGGGAGAGGGTGTATGGTGTGTACAGGTGTGCGATCAGATAGTCACTGCCTCCAGGGATAGGGTGTATGGTGTGTACAGGTGTGTGATCAGATAGTCACCGCCTCCAGGGAGAGGGTGTATGGTGTGTACAGGTGTGCGATCAGATAGTCACCGCCTCCAGGGAGAGGGTATATGGTGTGTACAGGTGTGCGATCAGATAGTCACCGCCTCCAGGGAGAGGGTGTATGGTGTGTACAGGTCTGCGATCAGATAGTCACCGCCTCCAGGGAGAGGGTGTATGGTGTGTACAGGTGTGCGATCAGATAGTCACCGCCTCCAGGGAGAGGGAGTATGGTGTGTACAGGTGTGTGATCAGATAGTCACCGCCTCCAGGGAGAGGGTGTATGGTGTGTACAGGTGTGTGATCAGATAGTCACCGCCTCCAGGGAGAGGGTGTATGGTGTGTACAGGTGTGTGATCAGATAGTCACCGCCTCCAGGGAGAGGGTGTATGGTGTGTACAGGTGTGCGATCAGATAGTCACCGCCTCCAGGGAGAGGGTGTATGGTGTGTACAGGTGTGTGATCAGATAGTCACCGCCTCCAGGGAGAGGGTGTATGGTGTGTACAGGTGTGCGATCAGATAGTCACCGCCTCCAGGGAGAGGGTGTATGGTGTGTACAGGTGTGCGATCAGATAGTCACCGCCTCCAGGGAGAGGGTGTATGGTGTGTACAGGTGTGCGATCAGATAGTCACCGCCTCCAGGGAGAGGGTGTATGGTGTGTACAGGTGTGTGATCAGATAGTCACCGCCTCCAGGGAGAGGGTGTATGGTGTGTACAGGTGTGCGATCAGATAGTCACCGCCTCCAGGGAGAGGGTGTATGGTGTGTACAGGTGTGCGATCAGATAGTCACCGCCTCCAGGGAGAGGGTGTATGGTGTGTACAGGTGTGCGATCAGATAGTCACCGCCTCCAGGGAGAGGGTATATGGTGTGTACAGGTGTGTGATCAGATAGTCACCGCCTCCAGGGGGAGGGTGTATGGTGTGTACAGGTGTGCGATCAGATAGTCACCGCCTCCAGGGAGAGGGTGTATGGTGTGTACAGGTGTGCGATCAGATAGTCACCGCCTCCAGGGAGAGGGTGTATGGTGTGTACAGGTGTGCGATCAGATAGTCACCGCCTCCAGGGAGAGGGTATATGGTGTGTACAGGTGTGTGATCAGATAGTCACCGCCTCCAGGGGGAGGGTGTATGGTGTGTACAGGTGTGTGATCAGATAGTCACCGCCTCCAGGGAGAGGGTGTATGGTGTGTACAGGTGTGTGATCAGATAGTCACCGCCTCCAGGTAGAGGGTGTATGGTGTGTACAGGTGTGCGATCAGATAGTCACCGCCTCCATGGAGAGGGTGTATGGTGTGTACAGGTGTGCGATCAGATAGTCACCGCCTCCAGGGAGAGGGTATATGGTGTGTACAGGTGTGTGATCAGATAGTCACCGCCTCCAGGGAGAGGGTGTATGGTGTGTACAGGTGTGCGATCAGATAGTCACCGCCTCCAGGGAGAGGGTATATGGTGTGTACAGGTGTGTGATAAGATAGTCACCGCCTCCAGGGAGAGGGTGTATGGTGTGTACAGGTGTGCGATCAGATAGTCACCGCCTCCAGGGAGAGGGTATATGGTGTGTACAGGTGTGTGATCAGATAGTCACCGCCTCCAGGGAGAGGGTGTATGGTGTGTACAGGTGTGCGATCAGATAGTCACCGCCTCCAGGGAGAGGGTATATGGTGTGTACAGGTGTGTGATCAGATAGTCACCGCCTCCAGGGAGAGGGTATATGGTGTGTACAGGTGTGTGATCAGATAGTCACCGCCTCCAGGGAGAGGGTGTATGGTGTGTACAGGTGTGCGATCAGATAGTCACCGCCTCCAGGGGGAGGGTGTATGGTGTGTACAGGTGTGCGATCAGATAGTCACCGCCTACAGGGAGAGGGTATATGGTGTGTACAGTGGTGCGATCAGATAGTCACCGCCTCCAGGGAGAGGGTATATGGTGTGTACAGTGGTGAGATCGCATTTGTAGCAGAACTGTACCAACATCAGTTTGTGCAGTCTCTGCTCAGCCCAGAACTTACTCTGCTGCTGCGATCTGATCCTGGTGATCAGGGCCGGAGCTGACGTCAGACACCCTCCTTCCAAACGCCTGGCCCCTCCTGCGTTTTCCCGGACACTCCTACAAAACGGTCAGTTGCCACCCACAAACAGCCTCTACCTGTCAATCGCCTGTGCGATCGCTTTTTTCACACCATCCCGTCGCTATGCACCGATGCCCGATGCAGTCGTCCGACGCGCCGGCACATTGCGGTGCATACACATGCGTAGTTCGGATCTGATCGCAGGCTGTGAGAAAACGCAGCCTAGCGATCAGGTCTGAGTTACCCCCACAGTACAGAGAACACACCTCCAATCTGTCATCAGAGGTCCGCACGAGAGACAGAATCAGGGTCATTGACAAAAACTACTGCACCAGACCGATGTGCTGTAACCAACAGCAACCACGTTTGTTGTCTGTATCTAAATCTGATTGGTTGCCGTCATTTACATCGACTTGGGTTGGCCCGGTTTCATTTCTCTGTTGGTGTCCTAGGGTAACAGGGGAGTGCTGCTGTCATCTCCCCGATGTGCCAGGAACTCACCCCCACCTGAGCCTGGTGCATCTGATGTACGCCAACATAAGCCTGGCACATCTCACGTACACCAACATAAGCCTGGCGCATCTGACGTATACCAACATAAGCCTGGCACATCTCACGTACACCAACATAAGCCTGGCACATCTGACATATACCAACATAAGCCTGGCGCATCTGACATACACCAACATAAGCCTGGCGCATCTGACATACACCAACATAAGCCTGGCGCATCTGACATATACCAACATAAGCCTGGCGCATCTGACGTACACCAACATAAGCCAGGCGCATCTGACGTACACCAACATAAGCCTGGCGCATCTGACGTACGCCAACATAAGCCTGACACATCTCACGTACACCAACATAAGCCTGGCGCATCTGACATACACCAACATAAGCCTGGCACATCTGACATACACCAACATAAGCCTGGCACATCTGACATACACCAACATAAGCCTGGCACATCTGACGTACACCAACATAAGCCTGGCGCATCTGACATACACCAACATAAACCTGGCGCATCTGACATACACCAACATAAGCCTGGCACATCTGACATACACCAACATAAGCCTGGCGCATCTGACATACACCAACATAAGCCTGGCACATCTGACATACACCAACATAAGCCTGGCACATCTGACATACACCAACATAAGCCTGGCGCATCTGACATACACCAACATAAGCCTGGCACATCTGACATACACCAACATAAGCCTGGCGCATCTGACATACACCAACATAAGCCTGGCGCATCTGACATATACCAACATAAGCCTGGCGCATCTGACGTACACCAACATAAGCCTGGCGCATCTGACGTACACCAACATAAGCCTGGCACATCTCACGTACACCAACATAAGCCTGGCGCACCTCACGTACACCAACATAAGCCTGGCACATCTGACATACACCAACATAAGCCTGGCACATCTGACATACACCAACATAAGCCTGGCACATCTGACATACACCAACATAAGCCTGGCACATCTGACATACACCAACATAAGCCTGGCGCATCTGACATATACCAACATAAGCCTGGCGCATCTGACGTACACCAACATAAGCCTGGCGCATCTCACGTACACCAACATAAGCCTGGCGCATCTGACATACACCAACATAAGCCTGGCGCATCTGACATACACCAACATAAGCCTGGCCCATCTGACGTACACCAACATAAGCCTGGCGCATCTGACATATACCAACATAAGCCTGGCGCATCTGACGTACACCAACATAAGCCTGGCGCATCTGACATACACCAACAAAAGCCTGGAGCATCTCACGTACACCAACATAAGCCTGGAGCATCTGACATATACCAACATAAGCCTGGCGTATCTCACGTACACCAACATAAGCCTGGCGCATCTGACATACACCAACATAAGCTTGGTGCATGTGACATACACCAACATAAGCCTGGAGCACCTCACGTACACCAACATAAGCCTGGCGCATCTGACGTACACCAACATAAGCCTGGGGCATCTGACGTACACCAACATAAGCCTGGCGCATCTGACATACACCAACAATCAGCCTGGCGCATCTGACATACACCAACAATCAGCCTGGCGCATCTGACATACACCAACATAAGCCTGGCGCATCTGACATATACCAACATAAGCCTGGCGCATCTGACGTACACCAACATAAGCCTGGGGCATCTGACGTACACCAACATAAGCCTGGCGCATCTGACATACACCAACAATCAGCCTGGCGCATCTGACATACACCAACATAAGCCTGGCGCATCTGACGTACACCAACATAAGCCTGGTGCATCT
Organism: Pseudophryne corroboree; assembly: GCF_028390025.1. Taxonomy (NCBI): domain Eukaryota; kingdom Metazoa; phylum Chordata; class Amphibia; order Anura; family Myobatrachidae; genus Pseudophryne; species Pseudophryne corroboree. The sequence goes on along the minus strand of NC_086453.1, from coordinate 6,022,101 downwards.
GACATACACCAACATAAGCCTGATGCATCTCACGTACACCAACATAAGCCTGGCGCATCTGACATACACCAACATAAGCCTGGCGCATCTGACATACACCAACAATCAGCCTGGCGCATCTGACATACACCAACATAAGCCTGGCGCATCTGACGTACACCAACATAAGCCTGGCGCATCTGACATACACCAACATAAGCCTGGCGCATCTGACATACACCAACATAAGCCTGGCGCATCTGACGTACACCAACATAAGCCTGGCGCATCTGACGTACACCAACATAAGCCTGGCGCATCTGACATACACCAACATAAGCCTGGCGCATCTCACGTACACCAACATAAGCCTGGCGCATCTGACATACACCAACATAAGCCTGGCGCATCTCACGTACACCAACATAAGCCTGGCGCATCTCACGTACACCAACATAAGCCTGGCGCATCTGACATACACCAACATAAGCCTGGCGCATCTGACATACACCAACATAAGCCTGGCGCATCTGACATACACCAACATAAGCCTGGCGCATCTCACGTACACCAACATAAGCCTGGCGCATCTGACATACACCAACATAAGCCTGGCACATCTGACATACACCAACATAAGCCTGATGCATCTCACGTACACCAACATAAGCCTGGCGCATCTGACGTACACCAACATAAGCCTGGCACATCTGACGTACACCAACATAAGCCTGGCACATCTCACATATACCAACATAAACCTGGCACATCTGACATACACCAACATAAGCCTGGCGCATCTGACATATACCAACATAAGCCTGGCGCATCTGACGTACACCAACATAAGCCTGGCGCATCTGACGTACTCCAACATAAGCCTGGCACATCTGACGTACACCAACAATCAGCCTGGCGCATCTGACATACACCAACATAAGCCTGGCGCATCTCACGTACACCAACATAAGCCTGGCGCATCTGACGTACACCAACATAAGCCTGGCGCACCTGACATATACCAACATAAGCCTGGCGCATCTGACGTACACCAACATAAGCCTGGCGCACCTGACATATACCAACATAAGCCTGGCGCATCTGACGTACACTAACATAAGCCTGGAGCATCTGACGTACACCAACATAAGCCTGGCGCATCTGACATACACCAACATAAGCCTGGAGCATCTCACGTACACCAACATAAGCCTGGGGCATCTGACGTACACCAACATAAGCCTGGCGCATCTGACATACACCAACAATCAGCCTGGCGCATCTGACATACACCAACATAAGCCTGGCGCATCTCACGTACACCAACATAAGCCTGGCGCATCTGACGTACACCAACATAAGCCTGGCGCACCTGACATATACCAACATAAGCCTGGCGCATCTGACGTACACCAACATAAGCCTGGCGCACCTGACATATACCAACATAAGCCTGGCGCATCTGACGTACACTAACATAAGCCTGGAGCATCTGACGTACACCAACATAAGCCTGGCGCATCTGACATACACCAACATAAGCCTGGAGCATCTCACGTACACCAACATAAGCCTGGCGCATCTGACATACACCAACATAAGCCTGGAGCATCTCACGTACACCAACATAAGCCTGGCGCATCTGACATACACCAACATAAGCCTGGCGCATCTGACATACACCAACATAAGCCTGGCGCATCTCACGTACACCAACATAAGCCTGGCGCATCTGACATACACCAACATAAGCCTGGCGCATCTGACATACACCAACATAAGCCTGGCGCATCTCACGTACACCAACATAAGCCTGGCGCATCTGACATACACCAACATAAGCCTGGCGCATCTGACATACACCAACATAAGCCTGGCGCATCTGACATATACCAACATAAGCCTGGCGCATCTGACGTACACCAACATAAGCCTGGCGCATCTGACATACACCAACATAAGCCTGGCGCATCTGACGTACACCAACATAAGCCTGGCGCATCTGACATACACCAACATAAGCCTGGCGCATTTGACGTACACCAACATAAGTCTGGCGCATCTGACATACACCAACATAAGCCTGGCGCATCTGACGTACACCAACATAAGCCTGGCGCATCTGACATACACCAACATAAGCCTGGTGCATCTGACGTACACCAACATAAGCCTGGCGCATCTGACATACACCAACATAAGCCTGGCGCATCTGACGTACACCAACATAAGCCTGGCGCATCTGACATACACCAACATAAGCCTGGCGCATCTCACGTACACCAACATAAGCCTGGCGCATCTCACGTACACCAACATAAGCCTGGCGCATCTCACGTACACCAACATAAGCCTGGCGCATCTGACATACACCAACATAAGCCTGGCGCATCTGACGTACACCAACATAAGCCTGGCGCATCTGACGTACACCAACATAAGCCTGGCGCATCTGACATACACCAACATAAGCCTGGCGCATCTCACGTACACCAACATAAGCCTGGCGCATCTGACATACACCAACATAAGCCTGGCGCATATCACGTACACCAACATAAGCCTGGCGCATCTGACATACACCAACATAAGCCTGGCACATCTGACATACACCAACATAAGCCTGATGCATCTCACGTACACCAACATAAGCCTGACGCATCTGACGTACACCAACATAAGCCTGGCGCATCTGACGTACACCAACATAAGCCTGGCGCATCTGACATACACCAACATAAGCCTGGCCCATCTGACGTACACCAACATAAGCCTGGCGCAGCATCTGACATACACCAACATAAGCCTGGCGCATCTGACATACACCAACATAAGCCTGGTGCATCTGACGTACACCAACATAAGCCTGGCGCATCTGACATACACCAACATAAGCCTGGTGCATCTGACGTACACCAACATAAGCCTGGCACATCTGACGTACACCAACATAAGCCTGGCGCATCTCACATATACCAACATAAACCTGGCACATCTGACATACACCAACATAAGCCTGGCGCATCTGACATATACCAACATAAGCCTGGCGCATCTGACGTACACCAACATAAGCCTGGCGCATCTGACGTACTCCAACATAAGCCTGGCACATCTGACGTACACCAACATAAGCCTGGCGCATCTGACGTACTCCAACATAAGCTTGGCACTTCTGACGTACACCAACAATCAGCCTGGCGCATCTGACATACACCAACATAAGCCTGGCGCATCTCACGTACACCAACATAAGCCTGGCGCATCTGACATACACCAACATAAGCCTGGCGCACCTGACATATACCAACATAAGCCTGGCGCATCTGACGTACACCAACATAAGCCTGGCGCACCTGACATATACCAACATAAGCCTGGCGCATCTGACGTACACCAACATAAGCCTGGAGCATCTGACGTACACCAACATAAGCCTGGCGCATCTGACATACACCAACATAAGCCTGGCGCATCTGACATACACCAACATAAGCCTGGAGCATCTCACGTACACCAACATAAGCCTGGCGCATCTGACATACACCAACATAAGCCTGGAGCATCTCACATACACCAACATAAGCCTGGCGCATCTGACATACACCAACATAAGCCTGGCGCATCTGACATACACCAACATAAGCCTGGCGCATCTCACGTACACCAACATAAGCCTGGCGCATCTCACGTACACCAACATAAGCCTGGCGCATCTGACATACACCAACATAAGCCTGGCGCATCTGACATACACCAACATAAGCCTGGCACATCTGACGTACACCAGCATAAGCCTGGCGCATCTGACGTACACCAACATAAGCCTGGCGCATCTGACATATACCAACATAAGCCTGGCGCATCTGACATATACCAACATAAGCCTGGCACATCTGACATATACCAACATAAGCCTGGCGCATCTGACGTACACAAACATAAGCCTGGCGCATCTGACATATACCAACATAAGCCTGGCGCATCTGACGTACACCAACATAAGCCTGGCGCATCTGACATATACCAACATAAGCCTGGCGCATCTGACGTACACCAACATAAGCCTGGCGCATCTGACATACACCAACATAAGCCTGGCGCATCTGACGTACACCAACATAAGCGTGGCGCATCTGACGTACTCCAACATAAGCCTGGCACATCTGATATACACCAACGTAAGTAGATTTTTGCCTTAGTGAACGTTTACAGCTGCGATTTCCGGCACAGCGTACACAAATCCTGCGGTATCTCGGCATGGTATGATCCGCGCTGCCGTTTCATAGACTGTGCTAGATAAATGACAGGAGCTGATTCGTTGCTATGGGCAACTTCTTCACTTTATCTCTCTCCAAGGCTTGATAAATCTACCCCTGAGCGTTTCCCGCGCAGCTCACTCTGGGGATAACTGCGGCTAATGGGCCATTATACCGTACAATACCAGGACAAGTGATACGGTATGTGCTGACATTATAGCGTGGGATCTGAAGGAAACATTTTACTTTCCCTTAATTAGAATAATGAATTCATAAAAAGAGAAAGTGGAATAATTACATCTAACGCTCTGCAAGCAGAGAGATGATTTCTACAGGAACGATGTCTGGATTTCCATTCACATCCCCCATTCAGAGGCCGCGGATCTGTAATGAATAATTTCTTACACATGTAGGGGCCGGGGTATTGGACTTATTATGGTGCGGCTCCTCGATCTGGATTTTGGACTGTGCTACAACTGCCACCGGAGAAGAGGTGTTTATCTCTTTTTTATTTTTTGTGATAATTTTGTTTATTAAATATCCCCCACAGCCTGCAACATGACAGTTAGGAGCTGATTGGTTCATACTTTATCTCTCTCCACGGCTTGCATCTGCCCCCAGGTATGGGCCTACGGCCTAATTCAGCATGGACCGCTATTCTGAGAAATTGTAGTTGTCTGCGAATAGAAAGGCGCCGCCACGACAAAAAGAAAAAAACGCGCCCCCCCCCCCCCCCCCTGCAAATTTGCAAATGCATCGCAGATCGCTATCCACTCGCAGATGCATACGCAAATCCCGGAACATCGAAGAGTCTTTGCCGTCTGAACAAATGTGAGTAGGTCTGAGGCTGTCACTAACCTGTGACTGCGGCAGCCTGGAAGTGGTCTGCGCTGACGTCAGAGATCCTCCCCAAAAACGCCTGGGCACGCCTGTGTTTTTTCTGACACACCCAGAAAACGTCAGGTTTTCGCCCATAAACGCCGGCTTCCTGTCAGTCAAACAGCGGCTGCATTGCGTTTATGATCCGTACATAATTTCTGTCGCTAATACCCCTTACGCGTGTGCAATGTGACTGTATGCGCAGTCATTCGATAATCAATCCATTTGCGATTTCTCAAATTAACGATCCATGCTGAATTCGGTCCTGTGTGCATACTACTCATACTTGCCTACCCTCCAGAAATGGCCGGGAGTCCCCCCCCCCCCCCCCCCCCACTCCCGGCCCTCCAGAATGGTGGACAAGTCTCCCGCAACGCTGCAGCCCTCCTGCACCACACCCCTCCTCGGTCGCCTACTTACAAAGCACAAGTGTAGGCGGTCCGAGGGGACTTGATGACGCGAATCGCGCTGAATTATGTCATCGTGGCCCCACTCCCCACTGTGCAATGCCTGTAATATTATGATACCTATAGAGCTCTAGAGGGGCAATGTCCAAACACCAGAGATGATGATGTCCGCGGTAACTCCTTGCTATGGCCGGAGGGGTGGCGATTCTCACTAGCACGCAGTTGGGCATTTGTAGGACGGCAGCCTGTGCACTACTTTCTCCGTGGGTCACATGACCTGTAGCTCCTCACATGCCATGCCTGCTGTACAGCGCCAGACTTCATGTTGTATACTGCGCCATTTGTGTTACGTCTCACTGCTGCTGCGGGGTCTGCGCATAATGTTTTTGTTTTTCTTGTGTTTCCTTTTCTTTGTGAAAAATGAATAAAATCCCCTTAATGAAGAATAAATGCCGCGTATGTAACATATAAGACGACATGTGACCCCGGTTCTTACAGCTTATGTACATACAGCAATATACAAGGATTCTGCACGTATTCCTTCACACCTGACACACGTGTAACCTGACATGGCATGTGCTGGAGCCCAGGTGTATCTATTCCCATCTATCCCCGTATCTCGTGTACAGCGGGTTACCGGCCCGCCAGAGCCCCGGCCTGATTCTGAGGCCAAGTAACACGCCCGTAATTCTGGGCAGCGATTGTGAATCCTATACGACTATACACCCGTATACAGAGTCATACGCATCTATGCGATTACAGGGTGCGGATCGTTGGATCAACAGTAAGTAGGTTGACAGTCATTAGGTCGATCACTATTGGTCGGCGGTGACTAGGTCGACACCTGACCGGGAGCCCCAATTAGTGCACCGCGTTCGCTCGTCATGCTTCGGGCAAGGTGGCTCGCTCCGCTACCGCGGAGCTCGGCGCAGGTTACTATTCCCAATCGTAGTCCACATGGATCGTACGGTATGAAAAAATTTTAAAAAATGATTTATTTATTTTTTAAACTCATGTCAACCTTTTCATGTGTCGAACTTTGCCACGTCGATCTAGTGACCACGTCGACCTAATCACCATGTCGGCCTACGTTGACCAATAGTGGTCGACCTAATGAGCGATCACACTGCCCCCCAGGACCATCAGAAGATGTGACTGCGACTCCGGCCGGGTCATGTAGAGGATCAGTCTATAGAGGTCACATCTCCGCCATGAGATGGAAGACGCACAGTTCCGTTGTTTCTCCTATTCTCCGCCCCTCTGGTGTCGGGAACGCAGGAATACAGAGAGAGCCACCAGAGCGGACACACAGGTAAGTACCACCTGGAGGAGAATTCAGGTAACAGCTGGCGGAAACCCATGTTCCACTGAGAAGACCTAGAGCTCCAAGTTCCATTATCAGGGGCCCACAAGTAAATAGCGCTCACCGCCTCCAACACGGGGGTAACCAAGCGCAAAAGGAGGGGACATAGCACTATCGCAGTGATGTCACACTCTATGGGCGTTACCGGAGATAACCTATCCCGCTGATAAACGGAGCCTAAGAGCCCCATACACTAACACGACATGTCTGACCGTCATGTCACAGGCGATCACCGCGGCAGCCTCCCTGGCGGCAGGACCGCCCAAGATACATCGTATGCTGCCCTTTTGCATACGACGTATGTTGTGTGAACCCAGCCACGCCTGCGGGGTCGGACATGACTGTTAGTGCAGCACGGTCAATCTGGAGGATCTGATCCGATGCTCACAGGAACGCGCATTGGATCGGATCAGAAACACCTCCAAAATGCCCGATTTCATCCAATATATCGGGCCGAATGCCCAAAATCAGATGAAATTGGGCATTATCGTTCTAGTGTATGGGGCCCTTTACTGTCTTCCATCGGGTGTAATTCCTGTACAACGTTATAATTGTGGCAGGTTCCTGTAACGTATTATGGGGGACGCGAATGAACAGAGGGAGATAGTTCTCACACATAACTCTGCACCAATCAGCATAATGTAGGGACTCCTGGGTAATAAAGAGGGGGATTATCAACTATAATGGAATAACCTTAATCCTGCACGATGACAGTGGTATCAGCCCACACACAGCCCGGAACAAGAGACACTGTTGTCTGTAACACAGATTCCGCGGTCTGCAGCCCCCGTATAGGCTGCCAAAGCTCTGAATGGCTATTTTAATCCAAACTCTACCAGAGGGTCAGTGGAGACCATTCACAAGGAGCAGAACTGTCTCTCGGCACCACAGATACATGCAGTGGTCACATGTTACATACATGCGCCTAGATTATTGCTGGCCGTATGGTAATTGCAGAGCAAGATGGCTGCACAGGCAGAGGGGAGATACTGGGCAGAATAAGGACTCCCACGGAGATACGGAGCAGCTACAGAAATGCATCCCATGCTCTTCATAAGATAATAACAATCTCATACAAAGTTTACAATTTCATATATATATTAGAGATGAGCGGGTTCGGTTTCTCTGAATCCGAACCCGCCAGAACTTCATGTTTTTTTTCACGGGTCCGAGCGACTCGGATCTTCCCGCCTTGCTCGGTTAACCCGAGCGCGCCCGAACGTCATCATGACGCTGTCGGATTCTCGCGAGGCTCGGATTCTATCGCGAGACTCGGATTCTATATAAGGAGCCGCGCGTCGCCGCCATTTTCACACGTGCATTGAGATTGATAGGGAGAGGACGTGGCTGGCGTCCTCTCCGTTTAGAATAGATTAGAGAGACACTTGATTTACTAATTTTGGGGAGCATTAGGAGTACTCAGTACAGTGCAGAGTTTTGCTGATAGTGACCAGTGACCACCAGTTTTATTTATAATCCGTTCTCTGCCTGAAAAAAGCGATACACAGCACACAGTGACTCAGTCACATACCATATCTGTGTGCACTGCTCAGGCTCAGGCCAGTGTGCTGCATCATCTATTATCTATATATAATATTATATATATCTGTCTGACTGCTCAGCTCACACAGCTTATAATTGTGGGGGAGACTGGGGAGCACTACTGCAGTGCCAGTTATAGGTTATAGCAGGAGCCAGGAGTACATAATATATTATATAGTGAGTGACCACCAGACACACAGTGCAGTTTATTTAATATATCCGTTCTCTGCCTGAAAAAAGCGATACACACAGTGACTCAGTCAGTCACATACCATATCTGTGTGCACTGCTCAGGCTCAGGCCAGTGTGCTGCATCATCTATTATCTATATATAATATTATATATATCTGTCTGACTGCTCAGCTCACACAGCTTATAATTGTGGGGGAGACTGGGGAGCACTACTGCAGTGCCAGTTATAGGTTATAGCAGGAGCCAGGAGTACATAATATTATATTAAAATTAAACAGTGCACACTTTTGCTGCAGGAGTGCCACTGCCAGTGTGACTAGTGACCAGTGACCTGACCACCAGTATATATAATATTAGTAGTATACTATCTCTTTATCAACCAGTCTATATATTAGCAGCAGACACAGTACAGTGCGGTAGTTCACAGCTGTGGCTACCTCTGTGTCGGCACTCGGCAGCCCGTCCATAATTGTATATACCACCTAACCGTGGTTTTTTTTTCTTTCTTTATACATACATACTAGTTACGAGTATACTATCTCTTTATCAACCAGTCTATATTAGCAGCAGACACAGTACAGTGCGGTAGTTCACGGCTGTGGCTACCTCTGTGTCGGCACTCGGCAGCCCGTCCATAATTGTATATACCACCTAACCGTGGTTTTTTTTTCTTTCTTTATACATACATACTAGTTACGAGTATACTATCTCTTTATCAACCAGTCTATATATTAGCAGCAGACACAGTACAGTGCGGTAGTTCACGGCTGTGGCTACCTCTGTGTCGGCACTCGGCAGCCCGTCCATAATTGTATATACCACCTAACCGTGGTTTTTTTTTCTTTCTTTATACATACATACTAGTTACGAGTATACTATCTCTTTATCAACCAGTCTATATATTAGCAGCAGACACAGTACAGTGCGGTAGTTCACGGCTGTGGCTACCTCTGTGTCGGCACTCGGCAGCCCGTCCATAATTGTATATACCACCTAACCGTGGTTTTTTTTTCTTTCTTTATACATACATACTAGTTACGAGTATACTATCTCTTTATCAACCAGTCTATATTAGCAGCAGACACAGTACAGTGCGGTAGTTCACGGCTGTGGCTACCTCTGTGTCGGCACTCGGCAGCCCGTCCATAATTGTATATACCACCTAACCGTGTTTTTTTTTTCTTTCTTTATACATACATACTAGTTACGAGTATACTATCTCTTTATCAACCAGTCTATATTAGCAGCAGACACAGTACAGTGCGGTAGTTCACGGCTGTGGCTACCTCTGTGTCGGCACTCGGCAGCCCGTCCATAATTGTATATACCACCTAACCGTGGTTTTTTTTTTCTTTCTTTATACATACATACTAGTTACGAGTATACTATCTCTTTATCAACCAGTCTATATATTAGCAGCAGACACAGTACAGTGCGGTAGTTCACGGCTGTGGCTACCTCTGTGTCGGCACTCGGCAGCCCGTCCATAATTGTATATACCACCTAACCGTGGTTTTTTTTTCTTTCTTTATACATACATACTAGTTACGAGTATACTATCTCTTTATCAACCAGTCTATATTAGCAGCAGACACAGTACAGTGCGGTAGTTCACGGCTGTGGCTACCTCTGTGTCGGCACTCGGCAGCCCGTCCATAATTGTATATACCACCTAACCGTGGTTTTTTTTTCTTTCTTTATACATACATACTAGTTACGAGTATACTATCTCTTTATCAACCAGTCTATATATTAGCAGCAGACACAGTACAGTGCGGTAGTTCACGGCTGTGGCTACCTCTGTGTCGGCACTCGGCAGCCCGTCCATAATTGTATATACCACCTAACCGTGGTTTTTTTTTCTTTCTTTATACATACATACTAGTTACGAGTATACTATCTCTTTATCAACCAGTCTATATATTAGCAGCAGACACAGTACAGTGCGGTAGTTCACGGCTGTGGCTACCTCTGTGTCGGCACTCGGCAGCCCGTCCATAATTGTATATACCACCTAACCGTGGTTTTTTTTTCTTTCTTTATACATACATACTAGTTACGAGTATACTATCTCTTTATCAACCAGTCTATATATTAGCAGCAGACACAGTACAGTGCGGTAGTTCACGGCTGTGGCTACCTCTGTGTCGGCACTCGGCAGCCCGTCCATAATTGTATATACCACCTAACCGTGGTTTTTTTTTCTTTCTTTATACATACATACTAGTTACGAGTATACTATCTCTTTATCAACCAGTCTATATATTAGCAGCAGACACAGTACAGTGCGGTAGTTCACGGCTGTGGCTACCTCTGTGTCGGCACTCGGCAGCCCGTCCATAATTGTATATACCACCTAACCGTGGTTTTTTTTTCTTTCTTTATACATACATACTAGTTACGAGTATACTATCTCTTTATCAACCAGTCTATATTAGCAGCAGACACAGTACAGTGCGGTAGTTCACGGCTGTGGCTACCTCTGTGTCGGCACTCGGCAGCCCGTCCATAATTGTATATACCACCTAACCGTGGTTTTTTTTTCTTTCTTTATACATACATACTAGTTACGAGTATACTATCTCTTTATCAACCAGTCTATATTAGCAGCAGACACAGTACAGTGCGGTAGTTCACGGCTGTGGCTACCTCTGTGTCGGCACTCGGCAGCCCGTCCATAATTGTATATACCACCTAACCGTGGTTTTTTTTTCTTTCTTTATACATACATACTAGTTACGAGTATACTATCTCTTTATCAACCAGTCTATATATTAGCAGCAGACACAGTACAGTGCGGTAGTTCACGGCTGTGGCTACCTCTGTGTCGGCACTCGGCAGCCCGTCCATAATTGTATATACCACCTAACCGTGGTTTTTTTTTCTTTCTTTATACATACATACTAGTTACGAGTATACTATCTCTTTATCAACCAGTCTATATATTAGCAGCAGACACAGTACAGTGCGGTAGTTCACGGCTGTGGCTACCTCTGTGTCGGCACTCGGCAGCCCGTCCATAATTGTATATACCACCTAACCGTGTTTTTTTTTTCTTTCTTTATACATACATACTAGTTACGAGTATACTATCTCTTTATCAACCAGTCTATATTAGCAGCAGACACAGTACAGTGCGGTAGTTCACGGCTGTGGCTACCTCTGTGTCGGCACTCGGCAGCCCGTCCATAATTGTATATACCACCTAACCGTGGTTTTTTTTTCTTTCTTTATACATACATACTAGTTACGAGTATACTATCTCTTTATCAACCAGTCTATATATTAGCAGCAGACACAGTACAGTGCGGTAGTTCACGGCTGTGGCTACCTCTGTGTCGGCACTCGGCAGCCCGTCCATAATTGTATATACCACCTAACCGTGGTTTTTTTTTCTTTCTTTATACATACATACTAGTTACGAGTATACTATCTCTTTATCAACCAGTCTATATATTAGCAGCAGACACAGTACAGTGCGGTAGTTCACGGCTGTGGCTACCTCTGTGTCGGCACTCGGCAGCCCGTCCATAATTGTATACTAGTATCCAATCCATCCATCTCCATTGTTTACCTGAGGTGCCTTTTAGTTGTGCCTATTAAAATATGGAGAACAAAAATGTTGAGGTTCCAAAATTAGGGAAAGATCAAGATCCACTTCCACCTCGTGCTGAAGCTGCTGCCACTAGTCATGGCCGAGACGATGAAATGCCAGCAACGTCGTCTGCCAACGCCGATGCCCAATGTCATAGTACAGAGCATGTCAAATCCAAAACACCAAATATCAGTAAAAAAAGGACTCCAAAACCTAAAATAAAATTGTCGGAGGAGAAGCGTAAACTTGCCAATATGCCATTTACCACACGGAGTGGCAAGGAACGGCTGAGGCCCTGGCCTATGTTCATGGCTAGTGGTTCAGCTTCACATGAGGATGGAAGCACTCAGCCTCTCGCTAGAAAAATGAAAAGACTCAAGCTGGCAAAAGCAGCACAGCAAAGAACTGTGCATTCTTCGAAATCCCAAATCCACAAGGAGAGTCCAATTGTGTCGGTTGCGATGCCTGACCTTCCCAACACTGGACGTGAAGAGCATGCGCCTTCCACCATTTGCACGCCCCCTGCAAGTGCTGGAAGGAGCACCCGCAGTCCAGTTCCTGATAGTCAGATTGAAGATGTCAGTTGACAATGCTAAATTCCCTTGTCGTATAAACAACCCTTTATGAAGCTAAGAACACTGTACGCTGTTTACTTAAGAAGTACCGTAATGGTACGCTAGTTGCGTAACGATCGCTCAGCCGTAGGCGAGACGCTCAAGCGTCACGTTCGCTCACGGCCCAGCGATCACAGGACACGTTATTGGCTATGACTAGAGTAATGATTCGCTATGGCGTAGCGGACGCTCGAGACCACGAGGAGATCACCAGCGGCGCAGACGCTCACAACGCTATACCTTTATGTCTAAACCTTATACCAATGAAATACACGGAATACCTTAATGTGAATACAGGGTGTAAGTGCAACCTTGTGTAACCTGACTAACTACAAAGCTGCTTGAGCGTCACCGACGCTCAAGTGAACACTTAACACTATAGGAAATACACAGATACTGGTTTAGGGTCCAAAGCCTATTAACTGTATTATATCTAGTATACTTGTAAAAAAAGGGGATAACAGTACAAATGATACACTACAATATAACAAAGACTTCCTAACCAAAATACAATACTATCTAATACAATACAATACTAGTCTAGGGGAGATACGAGAGAAAGAGAAGGGAAAGAGAGAGAGAGAGAGAGAGATGAGAGAAATTGGCTCACAGAAAGACAATGATTACGGAGAGAAACTTACGCACAAGGGTAAACGATCGCATGCGCCTGGACATCCAGCACCCGATTTTCAGCAATGAGAACCGTTGAAGAGTGAGAGCTGGATGTGGTCGGCCTGCCTATTTATGCCCCACACACAATGCAATCTCATAGTCCCTATAATCCCATTGTCCATTGGATGAAGGAATTCGACCCTGTATCACAACAAAAGGTCATAGGTTGATTCATACAGGTGGGCTGTGACGATTTCAAACAGCTCAGGTGGGTGGGGAACTAAGTTTCCCGCCGCATACCTGAGTATGAGTAAATAATAGAGATGGACATAAACTTCTTATGTCCATAACTATTCGCACGAGCGATTAATACGCTCCAAACCAACACCGGAATATTGCTAATTAAATACTCTTCCGATGGGTACCAAACACTGCTGTATGATTCCTGTTAGACCCTTCGTACGATACAAAGAGGGATTCCTTAGCTCAGGGACCTTCTATATTAACCAAACTTTCAGAAACTATCAAAGGGATCATGATCTATAAACTACATTAATTGTGAAAATATGTAACGAATGAGTCGCACGCTACGACTACATAAACTCTACCGTAAATACGCATACCGCGCCTGCGAGTGCACGCTATTGCGGGTATGCGCCTTCACGGGAGAGCGTACGCATGCGCAGCACGGACCAGTGTGCGGTGCAAATATGGCAACGTGCATAGAGACATTTTTCTGACTTTGACAGTCCACCCTTTGGCAGTCAATAATAACTGCCACAAAACATTTAAGGAGAAAAATGCAAGTCAGGGGTTAATTGATTTCCATGGTTGGGTAAGGGAGGAGAGAGGAGAAGGTGTGAAGAGGGTATGACCTAGTGAGATAGCAGAAGCATGTGTGTATGAATCCATGTTTGGGGGGTCATGTATCATCGTGCCGTACGTGTTGTACATCAAGCTTCGAGGTATTGCGAAGTATACATTTGAATTCCTTCTTATCCTGTGGTACAGGTCTGTGGATGGGCTGTCAAACTTTACCGAGCTCTTTTCGGATTTTGAACAAAATGGGGAGCACATTTTAGTTGATGATACATGAATGGGGGAGGTATGTGGTTGCTGATATCTGTGCCTGTATTCCCTATCGTCTATGTGTGTCATTACCTGAGGGTTGTAGAGATGAAGATAAAGAACACTTATGGAAAATGCAATGATATTCTATGTCAGGGAAATGTACATCTGTCGTCGAAGTTGTGTTCGGTATCTGTTGAGAGTCGTCTTCTTTGCGCTGTATTGCTCCTTGGGCATGAGCAAATAGCTTTGTCAGAGCCATCGGATTTACAAAAAATGTTGGGCTAGCGTGAGTTTAAAAGTACTAGGGAAACTGGGGATCCATGGCAAAGTTCATCAAGTGTCCATATCATAGGTTGTCAAAACTTCATCTTTGGTGCTTGTCTGTTGTCTGTATAGCGTCTCGTCAACTTCCTCGTCCAAGGGGGTCTTTGTATCTTGGAGAAAAGCAGAAAAACAGGTGAAAGAAACGGACCGTATAATCGCATTTTCATCCCATTCGGGTTTCTATTATTGGGTCATAAATCAAATCCAGGTTAATTACAGTTTCCTCGCTCCTCAAGCTCATCACTCTTGTACTTTGTTTGCACCTCATTAAAGCCTGCCCGCATCTAAATATCAATCCAATCGATATAACGACACCCAAGATACATAGTAGAAACTTTCCAACATCCATTATGACTCCTTGAGCCCAGTCCCCCAAACCGGAGAACCAATTTCGCGGGTTCAACCATGACACCCAACCAGTCAGCTCATTACCTACAGCAGCAAGGGTGAGATTGTGTTTTCGACGAAATTCCCACTTCAATTGGAGAATATCGTCCATCTTTTGGTCTATGACCTCTACCGGATCCTCGGTGCTATTCGTGATATAAGTGCAACACTTTATGCCGTACTGTGTTGCCAATGTAACACAATATCCGCCTGTTACTGCTGTAAGATAATTAAGAACCATCCTATGCTGAACTAGTTCTGTTTTGTAAGCTTGAAGTTCTCTTCCAGTGTATCTAAACGTGTCATCATACATTTCAGTGATATTATCTAACAAATTGGCGAGTGCGGAAATGTATCTATAATTCATCACTCCTCGAGCGGTGCGAGTGAAATCTAACGCTACCAGAACCTGAATCCCGGTGGATTCATGGATAAGATCGGAGGCCGGATGCTCTAACCTTTCTGACAGTTGTCTTTTAACTCGGTGCTCGTAATGAGTGTGAGTATAAGGAGCTTGGGCACCACGGTGTATGTCCTTCATTTTGTCATGTGTAACAGTCATCACTTCAGGCAATACTTTTCCAATATAACACAATCCTTCAGAGTTTGGGGCAAGCCACTTGTACGCCTTTCTCCCGCATATGAAATATGCATCATCGGGGAGAACATATGGGACGGAGAAGGACATGACCATGTTACAAACCTTCCAGGTGAAATCTCCTGACCCTAATTCTTCCATCTGCCTAATGCACGTATCAGTTTGTACGATATGTGCACAGTATCCTGGTGATACCTCTCCAACTCTAGTAATCCTATTTCCTAAGGTATATCGATATCGAAAAGATTTTCCTCTACTGGCTATGTGGCGTACCAGCTCTGTATCTGTAGGCATTCTATCTGCTCTGTGTGAAAAGGTCATGGTAAGGTTGCTCCATGACACTTCCCAATTTCCCGGTTTTCTGGGATTGGAGATATTGAAACATAAGAGGGACCTATCCACATGGTATTGGTGGAGCTTCAAACTAGGAGGGCTGGAGATATTAAACCTCCGGTCCACCGGTCTCCCACCATTTAGCTCAAGTACCTCCCCTAACGTTAAAGGAAATGGTACTAGCCCTGATTTGCTGTGACCCTGAGGTACTTGAGAGCATACCCAACAATCTGTTTGGTTTAACACGTTACCCACTAAGGAGTGATAGTCACTCAATGGATGCCGGTCTATATGGATATTAAAACTGGATTGGCATTTCTTTATGCATCCATCTTCAACCAGATTATCACAGAGCCTACAGATACAATTTTCTTCAGCTAACAATCCATCACAATTTCTTCTATCGGATCGTTTTCTGATACTCGCCTTTGCTTGTTGGTTTGGTTGATCTTGGAAAACTACGCCTCCATCATCATAATCGGAACCCATTCCAGAACCTCTCTCGACCTCTATGGTACTCTCGCCGGAACAGACTGCTCTGGTCAACATCATGGTTAACATCAAAATCCGGATCACAGTCTCTTGGGGCAAGTCCATCTTTGAGGAGGAAATAGAGAAGAATGAGAAGGGGGAAAAAAAGAAATTTCAAGGAAGAGGGGATGGGAAGTGGAGAAAAACAATAAAAGGGAGAAGGGAGTCGACAACTGCTTTCGGTCTTCAAGGCTCAGGTGCCGCCTCAGTCCTCCTGGAACAGACACTCCAGTGATACAACCTCTACCGTCTGTTCCTTATCACGGAACTTCTCTGGATCAGCAACCTTTTTGCAGTGGGATGAATGGACCCAAGTCTCTCTCTCAGCCACCTTCAATGCTGTGGTGCTAGTCAATAAGACCTGGTATGGTCCTTCCCATCTATCAATAAGACAACCTGAGCGTAGAAAATTTCGTATCATTACATAATCCCCAGGTTCAATGTCATGACAATTACTATCTGGTAAATCAGGAATCACCAACTTCAGATTATCATTTTGATTCCTCAACTGCTTACTCATGTTAATCAAGTACTTTACAGTTACTTCATTGTTACATTTCAAATCATCCTGAGGGTTAATCATGACATGCGGTTGTCGACCAAACAAGATTTCAAAAGGAGACAGATTAAGAGGGGACCTGGGAGTGGTTCTGATGCTATACAAAACAATGGGTAAAGCTTCTGGCCACGTCAATCCTGTCTCTGCCATTACTTTACTCAATTTATTTTTAATAGTGCTGTTCACTCTTTCGACCTTCGCGCTCGCCTGTGGACGGTACGGAGTGTGCAGCTTGCTATCAATTCCCATCAACTTACACATTCCTTGAAAGACATCACCTGTAAAATGGGTACCCCTATCACTTTCAATGATTCTAGGGATACCATATCTACATACAAATTCCTGCACAATTTTCTTAGCTGTAAACATAGCGGTATTTGTAGCTGCTGGGAAAGCTTCGACCCAATTCGAGAAAACATCTATACAAACAAGTACATATTTCAAATTTCGACATGGGGGTAATTGAATGAAGTCAATTTGTATTACCTGGAAAGGGCCGCCGGCAGGTGGGATATGGGATGGTTCTGTAGGTATTGCTTTTCCAATATTCTTTCTCAGACAGGTAAGGCATGACATTGCTCTTTTACTCGCATGAGAGGAGAATCCTGGGGCGCACCAGTATGCTCTTACCAATTTGCACATCCCCTCCTTGCCTAGATGAGTCAGCCCGTGAGCTGCTTCAGCCAGACATGGAAGGTATGCCCTGGGGGCCACTGGTTTACCATGTCCATCCGTCCAGAGCCCTGAGGACTCCTGGCCATATCCCTTTGCCTTCCAGACTGCTCTTTCCTGTGTGGAACACAAATTCTGCATCTCACACAACTTTTGTGTGTTGATGGTATTAAATACCATCAGTTGTGTGGTGTCTGTCTGTATGGGGGTAGCAGCTGCAAGCTTTGCGGCTTCGTCTGCTCGGCTGTTACCAAGGGATACTGGGTCTTGGCTATATGTATGTGCTTTACATTTGATAACAGCCACTCTGTCGGGTTCCTGTATCGCTGTTAGAAGCCTTTTTATGTGAGCTGCATGCGCTATCGGTGTACCAGCCGCCGTCATGAAATTTCTGAGCCGCCATAGGGCTCCGAAATCATGGACTACCCCGAAGGCGTATCTAGAATCGGTGTAGATATTGGCTGACTTACCCTTAGCCAATTCACATGCTCTGGTTAGGGCGACCAGTTCAGCAACCTGGGCTGAGTGAGGTGGGCCTAGCGGTTCCGCTTCTATGGTGCCTTGGTCATCTACGACTGCGTATCCAGTACACAAGTCTCCCGAGTCTGACTGTCTATGACAACTACCGTCCGTGTAGAACGTTAGTTCTGCATCTTCCAGTGGGTTGTCACTGATGTCAGGCCTTGCGGTGAAATTTTGGGTCAAATATTCCATACAATCATGTGTATCCCCCTTTGCATTAAATCCTCCTTCCCCATCACTCTCACCTTCCACCCTTTGTGTCTGACCAGGCACACCTGGGAGAAATGTTGCAGGATTTAATGCACTGCATCTCCTTATGGTGATGTTTACTGGGGCCATTAATGCCAATTCCCATCTTGTAAACCTTGCTGATGAGACGTGTCTGGTTTGGGCAGAATTCAATAAGGCAGATACCGCATGCGGTGTATGGATTGTGAGGTTGTGGCCTAGCACGACATCTTCGCTTTTCGTCACTAGCAATGCTATCGCCGCAACGCTACGCAAGCATGTGGGGAGGGATCGCGCTACCGTGTCTAGCTGGGCGCTGTAGTATGCAATTGGCCTGCTGGCGTCACCGTGTTTTTGGGTTAGTACACCTGCTGCGCACCCAGCACTTTCTGTTCCGTATAGTTCAAAGGGTTTCCCATAGTCTGGCATACCTAGTGCTGGTGCCTGCGTTAGGCACTGTTTGAGTCTCTCAAATGCTGTTTCGGATTCGTCTGTATGCGAAATCCGATCAGGTTTGTTTGAAGAGACCATTTCCTGCAAAGGTAACGCCAATATGGAAAACCCTGGGATCCAATTACGGCAATACCCACACATTCCTAAAAACGTCCTGATCTGTTGCTGGGTTTGTGGCAGTGTCATGTCTCTAATGGCTTGGATTCTATCAGCGGTCAGGTGTCTCAGTCCTTGTGTTAGACAGTGTCCCAAATATTTTACCTTAGTTTGGCATAATTGTAACTTGTCTTTGGAAACCTTGTGACCTGTGTCTGAAAGATGAAACAGGAGCTGTTTCGTATCCTTCAGAGATGCTTCCAGTGAATCTGAACACAGTAATAAATCGTCCACATACTGTATCAATACTGATCCACTGTCTGGTTGGAAAGACTGTAAACAATCATGCAAAGCCTGAGAAAATATACTTGGACTATCTATGAAACCTTGGGGTAGCCGAGTCCACGTGTATTGGACTCCTCTGTATGTGAATGCAAACAAATATTGGCTGTCAGGGTGCAGAGGTACCGAAAAGAAAGCGGAGCAGAGGTCAATAACAGTGAAAAATTTGGCAGTGGGAGGAATTTGCATTAGGATGACAGCTGGATTAGGCACTACGGGGAACTGACTCTCAACTATTTTGTTAATCCCCCTTAGATCCTGCACTAGCCTGTAACCCCTCCCCCCACTCTTTTTAACAGGGAAGATGGGACTATTGGCTGTGCTGGACGTTCTTACCAGAATGCCCTGTTGCAGCAAGCGTTCTATTACTGGGAAAACTCCTAACTCCACCTCTGGCTTCAGAGGATACTGTGGGATTTTTGGAGCTATCCTACCATCTTTTACTTGTACAACTACTGGAGCTACGTTTGCCATTAATCCAGTGTCCTGTCTATCTTTTGTCCAAAGTGACTCTGGTATCTGAGATGTCATCTCTTCTACTTGGGATGGGTTCCTATTTGTCATAATGGAATGTGACATTAATTTTGATGGGGAGTCTAACATGTCTCGTACCTCCTGAGCGTGATTCTCAGGAATGTCCAAGAATACACCTTCAGGAGTACAATAAATGACGCAACCCATTTTACATAGTAAGTCTCTCCCCAGGAGATTAGTTGGTGCCGATGCAGCCAGCAAAAAGGAATGCTTGGTATGCAAAGGCCCTATTGTAATCTCGGCTGGTTTGCTAACAGGGTAGTGCTGGACTACTCCTGTTACTCCCATGGCTGGAATTGTCCTACCAGTGGTTCTCATGCCCACTGTCGAATTTATCACTGACTTGGCCGCCCCTGTGTCTACAAGAAAGTTTAAAGTTTTACCAGCTACATTGATTGCAATCTCTGGTTCGCTTCCAAGACTGGCAATCAATTTAACTGGCTGCAGATTACAGGTGTGGCCACACCCCTATTGGGTATGCTGACCTCCCTGAATCCCATTGGCAGCAACTACTTGTGGGGGAGTTAGCTGGGAACTACCAGAGGCCTGCCAGTCTCTGTTCGGGGGATATCTTTTTGTTTCCCCTGTATGTGGCTCGAAACTCCGCCTCTGTGGACCCTGCTCCCAATGTCGTGTGTTGTGTTGTTGTCTAGGGGGTTGAAAAGATCTTTGTACATTCTTTGTTCTACATTCTCGTGCAAAGTGTCCCGGTCTGTTACAAGAAAAACATGTTATTACACTTGCCTTACCCACAGGATTCGGTGGTACATACGCAGGCTGCCTTGTGGTCAGCGCCTGTATACTTACGGACATCAACTTATCACTTTGCGACTCCCTGTGTCTAGTGATGTTTTTGTCGTGATCAACAGCAGCCTCTCTCAAGGTGGACACTGACAGACCTCGCCAACATGGTTGTGTGGTCTGTACCCTAGCTTTTAATGTTTCTTTCAAACCATCCATCAGTACAGATACTGCTACTTCTCGATGGTTTGGGTTGGTCTTAATGTCTTCTATACCAGTGTATTTTGCCATTTCTGATAGTGCCCGGTGGAAATATTCTGCTGCCGTTTCGGACTCCTTTTGCTTAATGGAAAATATTTTATTCCATTTAACAACGGCTGGGAAATACTCCTTTAGCTGTAAATTTATCCTTTTTACATTATCCTGGTCGTACACATCTGTAAGCGGTACATCTTTATCTAGTCCACAATCAGCCAAGAATTTAACTGAGTCGACATTAGAAGGTAAGCAAGCTCTTAGCACTATCTGCCAATCCTTATTATTGGGCTCTAAAGTGTTTCCTAGATCCCTGATGTATTTTTGGCTTGCCACTAAATCTTTTCTGGGGTCTGGGAATTCAGACACTATGGTCCTCAATTCCATTCTAGTGAACGGGCAATACATGGCAATGTTCCTGACGGGTGTGGCTCCTGATGCATCTGTTTTCCCATTGGGAACTACTATCACCTTTACAGGAGCAATTCTAACAGCCTCATTCTGCGTAGATTCTACAACTTGTGGTACAATTGTTTCAGTGTAGTGCATGGTGCCGTACTTACCCGTTGACACGACCTCACCTATCCCTCCGCTAGGGGCCTTCACTAATCTCGTGGGTGGTGCAGTTCCCACTGTGGTTTCTGATATGGTGGCCGCTAGAGAGAGCGCTGAAATTGTTGCCGAATCTTCTTCTTGATCACACTCCTGAGGAAGGTTCAAAACAGGGTACATCTTGCACGGGTTAATACTTGCATGAGTTATTTGGTTAACATCATTAACATTTACAGGGTTACTAAGAGTTTGTGTTTTACAACCCAGTGCGTTTCTCTCCGTAATCAGCTTCTCTCCTGCAATGTATGGTGGAGGTGGAGCTGTGGCTATCAGCTTCCTGACTGCCCCAGATCCCGCCGCCAGAGCCAAACCTCTCTGTATCTCACCTTCCTGGTGCCATAACTGTAAGTAATCATGATGCTGAATTCGTCTCTTTGATGATTTTACGAGACATATCCTCCTCCTTAAATTTTGTAACACGTCTGGACTGAAGCTACCTATTCTTGGGAATTTGTCCCTGTCTTGTACAGTCATTCTCTCCCATTCATCACATAAAGATTCTGTGTGACTTCCGTATTTTTCACACATGATGTACCTTGCCGACCCAACGGGTCGGTTCTCTGAATCAACCCGAACCGAGGTTGATCGCCCCCTACCTGAACAACTGGCCCCCATAATTCTGCAGGTGTTGCTTATTCCTCCTTGGATCTTTATCTCAAGGTTTTCAGCGAACCCTTACAGCAAACCAAATTGTCCAAAAATAGGCCGGCGGTGGCGGTTTACCGAGTACCCCACTCACTCGCCCACCTCGACCAATACGACCTGATCACACCGATATGGTGCTGGCGTACTCGATACAGGGCCCCTATGGAACCTTCAGTTTACTGGAACATATGAGGGTTACCCGCAGGACACTTACTCTTTCCAGTAAAGGTGGGGTTGTTAGATAGTTCCTGAGTGACCAGCGAACTTCCCTTCCAAAAATAAAAAATTACACAAATCACGTCAGAATGTACAGATAGCGTTTGTGACCACTTTACTCTAATGGTATTAGGTCAGATTACTAACTACTGCACACAATTACGTGCGGTCCAATCGTTCAGTACATAAGCACTACTTGTCATGTACTGAAAGATCAATGGAATCGATGTTTCCGGCCGCGATTCCTTCAGCAAGAGCTTATGGCCTATATGGGTTCTGCACCAACACCCCAGGCGTTGTGCCACTGGACTTTTATAGCGGACCTCTTTGTTTATTTTACCTGTTACCTTATGACCTCCTGGTCTGTTACCGTCTGTTAATGACCTCCTGGTCTGTTACCTTATGACCTCCTGGTCTGTTACCTTATGGTCCGCTATACTCTAATGCTCAAATATTATTTAACCAAGGATGCCTCCCTAGCCACCGTATATGTCACTTACACGTGTGTCCCTTGACGAGTACCCGACTTTCCTTTTGGTTCAACCTCTTAAGTTATATAAACTTATGTAATAAAAACACACTCACTCAACACATGTACACTTTGTTTCTATATCTATTTCTGCGCAGAAATTGTCTTCAGTCCAACAGTGTTACCAATTAGGAGCAGGATCTGTTAAACTAAATTTCAGATTTTCCAAAAATAGATTTGCGTTATTTACCGCTGTGCGTTACTTATCGCCTTTGCGCTAATTATCGCTTTGCGCTAATTCAACTTTTCGTGACTTGAGCTACGTTGCGTAACCAGACGCTACGTTGCGTAATGTACGCTGCGTGCGTCTGCCGTTTGGATTGCGTACGCAAGTCTTTTGTTAGGGACACGTGTACGCAAAACAAAGATCCACCGTAACACAATTTCTACCTTTATCAATGTAGATGATCCCTGATCATCTACCGCACACCACACTGACTGTCTTATCTCCCAGACAAGCCGTGTGTTGGTCTATACTTTAACTATTACCTCTACTATGAAATAACAGCAAATCTCTTTTTGCACTTTCTATCAATTATAAAACTTGGCAAACAGGAATAGTGATATACGAAATTTGAAAAAGAAATGCAGATAAATGTATGTGTGCGTGTATACGCAAGACAGAAGAGAAATAAAACAGTTTTAAAAGACACAAGCGTTTTGTTCTTACTTCCGGTTCCCGGATTCCTTCAGCACTCTTTATCTAAGCGAAGCAGACGCTTATCCCGTCAGCACTGCGAGACAACCTCCCACCCTTTGCTGGGGGGATAATGTCTGCTGATCTACCTAGTGCAGATATGAGAAGGATAGGACGAGTCCCCAATTGACAATGCTAAATTCCCTTGTCGTATAAACAACCCTTTATGAAGCTAAGAACACTGTACGCTGTTTACTTAAGAAGTACCGTAATGGTACGCTAGTTGCGTAACGATCGCTCAGCCGTAGGCGAGACGCTCAAGCGTCACGTTCGCTCACGGCCCAGCGATCACAGGACACGTTATTGGCTATGACTAGAGTAATGATTCGCTATGGCGTAGCGGACGCTCGAGACCACGAGGAGATCACCAGCGGCGCAGACGCTCACAACGCTATACCTTTATGTCTAAACCTTATACCAATGAAATACACGGAATACCTTAATGTGAATACAGGGTGTAAGTGCAACCTTGTGTAACCTGACTAACTACAAAGCTGCTTGAGCGTCACCGACGCTCAAGTGAACACTTAACACTATAGGAAATACACAGATACTGGTTTAGGGTCCAAAGCCTATTAACTGTATTATATCTAGTATACTTGTAAAAAAAGGGGATAACAGTACAAATGATACACTACAATATAACAAAGACTTCCTAACCAAAATACAATACTATCTAATACAATACAATACTAGTCTAGGGGAGATACGAGAGAAAGAGAAGGGAAAGAGAGAGAGAGAGAGAGAGAGATGAGAGAAATTGGCTCACAGAAAGACAATGATTACGGAGAGAAACTTACGCACAAGGGTAAACGATCGCATGCGCCTGGACATCCAGCACCCGATTTTCAGCAATGAGAACCGTTGAAGAGTGAGAGCTGGATGTGGTCGGCCTGCCTATTTATGCCCCACACACAATGCAATCTCATAGTCCCTATAATCCCATTGTCCATTGGATGAAGGAATTCGACCCTGTATCACAACAAAAGGTCATAGGTTGATTCATACAGGTGGGCTGTGACGATTTCAAACAGCTCAGGTGGGTGGGGAACTAAGTTTCCCGCCGCATACCTGAGTATGAGTAAATAATAGAGATGGACATAAACTTCTTATGTCCATAACTATTCGCACGAGCGATTAATACGCTCCAAACCAACACCGGAATATTGCTAATTAAATACTCTTCCGATGGGTACCAAACACTGCTGTATGATTCCTGTTAGACCCTTCGTACGATACAAAGAGGGATTCCTTAGCTCAGGGACCTTCTATATTAACCAAACTTTCAGAAACTATCAAAGGGATCATGATCTATAAACTACATTAATTGTGAAAATATGTAACGAATGAGTCGCACGCTACGACTACATAAACTCTACCGTAAATACGCATACCGCGCCTGCGAGTGCACGCTATTGCGGGTATGCGCCTTCACGGGAGAGCGTACGCATGCGCAGCACGGACCAGTGTGCGGTGCAAATATGGCAACGTGCATAGAGACATTTTTCTGACTTTGACACAGTGTTGAAGTACACCAGGATGAGGAGGATATGGGTGTTGCTGGCGCTGGGGAGGAAATTGACCAGGAGGATTCTGATGGTGAGGTGGTTTGTTTAAGTCAGGCACCCGGGGAGACACCTGTTGTCCGTGGGAGGAATATGGCCGTTGACATGCCAGGTGAAAATACCAAAAAAATCAGCTCTTCGGTGTGGAGGTATTTCACCAGAAATGCGGACAACAGGTGTCAAGCCGTGTGTTCCCTTTGTCAAGCTGTAATAAGTAGGGGTAAGGACGTTAACCACCTCGGAACATCCTCCCTTATACGTCACCTGCAGCGCATTCATAATAAGTCAGTGACAAGTTCAAAAACTTTGGGTGACAGCGGAAGCAGTCCACTGACCAGTAAATCCCTTCCTCTTGTAACCAAGCTCACGCAAACCACCCCACCAACTCCCTCAGTGTCAATTTCCTCCTTCCCCAGGAATGCCAATAGTCCTGCAGGCCATGTCACTGGCAATTCTGACGAGTCCTCTCCTGCCTGGGATTCCTCCGATGCATCCTTGCGTGTAACGCCTACTGCTGCTGGCGCTGCTGTTGTTGCCGCTGGGAGTCGATGGTCATCCCAGAGGGGAAGTCGTAAGCCCACTTGTACTACTTCCAGTAAGCAATTGACTGTTCAACAGTCCTTTGCGAGGAAGATGAAATATCACAGCAGTCATCCTACTGCAAAGCGGATAACTGAGTCCTTGACAACTATGTTGGTGTTAGACGTGCGTCCGGTATCCGCCGTTAGTTCACAGGGAACTAGACAATTTATTGAGGCAGTGTGCCCCCGTTACCAAATACCATCTAGGTTCCACTTCTCTAGGCAGGCGATACCGAGAATGTACACGGACGTCAGAAAAAGACTCACCAGTGTCCTAAAAAATGCAGTTGTACCCAATGTCCACTTAACCACGGACATGTGGACAAGTGGAGCAGGGCAGGGTCAGGACTATATGACTGTGACAGCCCACTGGGTAGATGTATGGACTCCCGCCGCAAGAACAGCAGCGGCGGCACCAGTAGCAGCATCTCGCAAACGCCAACTCTTTCCTAGGCAGGCTACGCTTTGTATCACCGCTTTCCAGAATACGCACACAGCTGAAAACCTCTTACGGCAACTGAGGAAGATCATCGCGGAATGGCTTACCCCAATTGGACTCTCCTGTGGATTTGTGGCATCGGACAACGCCAGCAATATTGTGTGTGCATTAAATATGGGCAAATTCCAGCACGTCCCATGTTTTGCACATACCTTGAATTTGGTGGTGCAGAATTTTTTAAAAAACGACAGGGGCGTGCAAGAGATGCTGTCGGTGGCCAGAAGAATTGCGGGACACTTTCGGCGTACAGGCACCACGTACAGAAGACTGGAGCACCACCAAAAACTACTGAACCTGCCCTGCCATCATCTGAAGCAAGAAGTGGTAACGAGGTGGAATTCAACCCTCTATATGCTTCAGAGGTTGGAGGAGCAGCAAAAGGCCATTCAAGCCTATACAATTGAGCACGATATAGTAGGTGGAATGCACCTGTCTCAGGCGCAGTGGAGAATGATTTCAACGTTGTGCAAGGTTCTGATGCCCTTTGAACTTGCCACACGTGAAGTCAGTTCAGACACTGCCAGCCTGAGTCAGGTCATTCCCCTCATCAGGCTTTTGCAGAAGAAGCTGGAGGCATTGAAGAAGGAGCTAAAAGGGAGCGATTCCGCTAGGCATGTGGGACTTGTGGATGCAGCCCTTAATTCGCTTAACAAGGATTCACGGATGGTCAATCTGTTGAAATCAGAGCACTACATTTTGGCCACCGTGCTCGATCCTAGATTTAAAGCCTACCTTGGATCTCTCTTTCCGGCAGACACAGGTCTGCTGGGGTTGAAAGACCTGCTGGTGACAAAATTGTCAAGTCAAGCGGAACGCGACCTGTCAACATCTCCTCCTTCACATTCTCCCGCAACTGGGGGTGCGAGGAAAAGGCTCAGAATTCCGAGCCCACCCGCTGGCGGTGATGCAGGGCAGTCTGGAGCGACTGCTGATGCTGACATCTGGTCCGGACTGAAGGACCTGACAACGATTACGGACATGTCGTCTACTGTCACTGCATATGATTCTCTCAACATTGATAGAATGGTGGAGGATTATATGAGTGACCGCATCCAAGTAGGCACGTCACACAGTCCGTACTTATACTGGCAGGAAAAAGAGGCAATTTGGAGGCCCTTGCACAAACTGGCTTTATTCTGCCCTCCCACAAGTGTGTACTCCGAAAGAGTGTTTAGTGCCGCCGCTCACCTTGTCAGCAATCGGCGTACGAGGTTACATCCTGAAAATGTGGAGAAGATGATGTTCATTAAAATGAATTATAATCAATTCCTCCGCGGAGACATTGACCAGCAGCAATTGCCTCCACAAAGTACACAGGGAGCTGAGATGGTGGATTCCAGTGGGGACGAATTGATAATCTGTGAGGAGGGGGATGTACACGGTGATATATCGGAGGGTGAAGATGAGGTGGACATCTTGCCTCTGTAGAGCCAGTTTGTGCAAGGAGAGATTAATTGCTTCTTTTTTGGGGGGGGTCCAAACCAACCCGTCATATCAGTCACAGTCGTGTGGCAGACCCTGTCACTGAAATGATGGGTTGGTTAAAGTGTGCATGTCCTGTTTTGTTTATACAACATAAGGGTGGGTGGGAGGGCCCAAGGACAATTCCATCTTGCACCTCTTTTTTCTTTTCTTTTTCTTTGCA
Source organism: Pseudophryne corroboree (assembly GCF_028390025.1). NCBI lineage: Eukaryota > Metazoa > Chordata > Amphibia > Anura > Myobatrachidae > Pseudophryne > Pseudophryne corroboree. Next base: position 5,994,024 of record NC_086453.1, on the reverse strand, counting down.
TCATGTGCTGATTGGGGAGGATTTTTGGAAGGGACATCCTGCGTGACACTGCAGTGCCACTCCTAGATGGGCCCGGTGTTTGTGTCGGCCACTAGGGTCGCTAATCTTACTCACACAGTCAGCTACCTCATTGCGCCTCTTTTTTTCTTTGCGTCATGTGCTGTTTGGGGAGGGTTTTTTGGAAGGGACATCCTGCGTGACACTGCAGTGCCACTCCTAGATGGGCCCGGTGTTTGTGTCGGCCACTAGGGTCGCTAATCTTACTCACACAGATACCTCATTGCGCCTCTTTTTTTCTTTGCGTCATGTGCTGTTTGGGGAGGGTTTTTTGGAAGGGACATCCTGCGTGACACTGCAGTGCCACTCCTAGATGGGCCCGGTGTTTGTGTCGGCCACTAGGGTCGCTAATCTTACTCACACAGTCAGCTACCTCATTGCGCCTCTTTTTTTCTTTGCGTCATGTGCTGTTTGGGGAGGGTTTTTTGGAAGGGACATCCTGCGTGACACTGCAGTGCCACTCCTAGATGGGCCCGGTGTTTGTGTCGGCCACTAGGGTCGCTAATCTTACTCACACAGATACCTCATTGCGCCTCTTTTTTTCTTTGCGTCATGTGCTGTTTGGGGAGGGTTTTTTGGAAGGGACATCCTGCGTGACACTGCAGTGCCACTCCTAGATGGGCCCGGTGTTTGTGTCGGCCACTAGGGTCGCTAATCTTACTCACACAGCTACCTCATTGCGCCTCTTTTTTTCTTTGCGTCATGTGCTGTTTGGGGAGGGTTTTTTGGAAGGGCCATCCTGCGTGACACTGCAGTGCCACTCCTAGATGGGCCCGGTGTTTGTGTCGGCCACTAGGGTCGCTAATCTTACTCACACAGCTACCTCATTGCGCCTCTTTTTTTCTTTGCGTCATGTGCTGTTTGGGGAGGGTTTTTTGGAAGGGACATCCTGCGTGACACTGCAGTGCCACTCCTAGATGGGCCCGGTGTTTGTGTCGGCCACTAGGGTCGCTTATCTTACTCACACAGCGACCTCGGTGCAAATTTTAGGACTAAAAATAATATTGTGAGGTGTGAGGTATTCAGAATAGACTGAAAATGAGTGTAAATTATGGTTTTTGAGGTTAATAATACTTTGGGATCAAAATGACCCCCAAATTCTATGATTTAAGCTGTTTTTTAGTGTTTTTTGAAAAAAACACCCGAATCCAAAACACACCCGAATCCGACAAAAAAAATTCGGTGAGGTTTTGCCAAAACGCGTTCGAACCCAAAACACGGCCGCGGAACCGAACCCAAAACCAAAACACAAAACCCGAAAAATTTCAGGCGCTCATCTCTAATATATATCATCATTTTTTTAAAAGGATAGTGCGCCACCACATCCCCCTCCCTTCCCAATCCTTAATAAGCCCCATGGCTAGACGCAGGCGTAATGTCTTGGTTCATTTAAGAAGGAGCTACCAGGATTTTTGTTAACACAGAATAAAACGTACAAGTATGAAAATAGAAAAATGCTGCCATTACTGGGCCATGAGTGCTGAAAGCAGCCTCTCACAGTAATAGGAACAACTGTTTATCCAGCAACAAAAGGCATAACAAAATATGTAAAGGCACCCCATAACCCAAGATTCCTTACAGGGGTTTCCAAAACCCAATGTTCTCACAGGGGGTCTCCAGAACCCAAGGTTCCTCACAGTGAGTCTCCCAAATACAAGGTTCCTCACAGGGATCTCCAGAACCCAAGGTTCCTCACAGGGTATCTCCAGAACCCACGGTTACCCACAGTGAGTCTCCCAAATACAAGGTTCCTCACAGGGATCTCCAGAACCCAAGGTTCCTCACAGGGTGTCTCCAGAATACAAGGTTCCTCAAGATGGATCTCCAGAATAGAAGGTTCCTCACAGGGGTTCTCTAGAATACAAGGTAACTCACAGGGGATCTCTAGAATACAAGGTTATTTACAGGGGATCCTCGCAAGGGTTTCCAGGAATCAGTGCTCCTCTCCGAAGATCCCAAGGTTTCTCACCAAGATCTCCATAAACCAAGGTACCGCTCAGACGTCTCAAGACCAAGGTTCAATTACAACAGCCTAGAGGACCTAAGGTTCTAACCTTCCACCACCAGATGGTGTCCCTAAGAACCAAAGGCTCAGCTCATGGATAGAAGAGGCTGTATTAATCCTGGAGAAGTGATAAAGCAGTGATAAGTGAAAGGTGATAACGCACCAGCCAATCAGCTCCTAGCTGTCAATTTACACATTGGAGCTGATTGGCTGGTGTGATATCACCTTGCACTTATCACTGCTTTATCACTTCTCCAGGCTTAATAAATCTACCCCATTAGTGCCTATTATGTATTTAACCCCCGGCTGCGTGCTGGCTCTCACATACCTCAGACACATTTGCAGCGTAAACTCTTCCCAGCAGGGCAACAGAGGTTCTGGAGGTCCCCACTATTGGTATCAACACCCCCACCCCCACACGTTACCTGGATGTCCGGAGCGCAGCAGCAATGGGAGGCACTGTCCTGCAGCAGATATTCCTGTACACTGACTCACCCTCCAGGAGGTGCCCCCAGTATGTGTGTCCCAGTCTGTGCAGCTGTAGTGTCACACACCGACAACCCCCCCAGGCTCCCTTCCGCCGTGCACCGGCTCGCTCAGCTGCGCACGCTCCCAGTCCGACAACAAGCGTCTTGCACTGTCCTTCTCGGCAGCTGCTGTTAATGAAATAGCTGAGCTGCCAGAGAGAGACTCCTCTGATTGAAATGGCTGTGTGTGTGGGGGCCCCGGGATGGTCACCCCTCCCTTAATCCGGCTCTGCTCCCCAGTCCTCTACAGTACCCTCCAACCCGACCAGAACTATTTGTGTATCACAATGAGGGTAAGGTACAGGTAAGATCCCACCTCTTGGTCTCCTGCGCACACGCAGCAGTAGTGGTGTAACATGGCATGGATGCATGGAGAGCACATACAGCTGGTTATGCAACATGGTCCTCTCCATCCTGCCATTTATTAATACTGACATGACAGCATTGTCCGGGTGACAGTGCCATGTCCTGGCCAACCTCTCCCACCGTCTCTCACAAACTGCAGAAATAATCCAAGTATGAAAACAAAACAGAGCATGATGGGAACGACCCATAGCATCCAGCACTGATACACTAATGTCCCCATTATAACTGCTCATTTGACACTAAATGTATGTACCTAGGTGTCACGGACCTGCCGGTCGCTTCTTCACAATACGCCAATCTGAGAAGCGCCGTCTGTGACGTGGGGGTCACTTTGGACACACGGGGTTAAACAAACACATTTGCTGCCACCAGCAAAGACTAATTTAGCCCTGAAGCACACGGTCAGCTCTTGCTCTTGCCTGCAAACACACTGCAATACGTAGAAAATAGGTAGACGGAGGCCTGGGTTTTAAGAACACAGAACCAGAAACTAGAATTGTAATTTTAATTCCAAGAATACTTCAGAGCTGTAGTTACAAAAAGTGTTACAAAGGTTATTGAATATGTTAAGAATACACACAGATTATGGTACATTCTCAAACAAAAGGAAAAAGAAAAAACAACACAGAATCCTAAGACTTACTGAGAAGCTTTTAGGCGTTTCTGTTGTGGAGGGATTTCACAGAGCAAATGGTATAGTGCATTCCTGACGTATGATAGCCGTTGTCCCCCAAGCAGAGGCGTAACTAGGGTTTTCGGAGCCCAGGGCAAGATGAAGAGTGGCGCCCCCCATCCCCCTCCAAAAAAACAAACAAAAAAGCATAAAATTGCGCACCGAAAAATGGGCGTGGCCACACATCAGAAAGGGCATGGTCACATACCAGAAGGGGCATAGCCACTGAAAATGGGGCGTGCCAACATGACATCACCTAACCCCTGTGTCGCCTCTCAGCACACTATCACCTCCCCCTGCGTCGTCTTTCAGCACCCTATCACCCCTATCCCTTGTGTCATCTCTCAGCACACCTTCATTACATTTTTGCACATTATGGCAGTAGAGTTCCCTATTTACACAGTACACCGGTAGAGTCCTCTTTTATACACAGTACGCAGGCAGAGTCCCCTTTATACACAGTATGCAGGCAGAGTCACCTTTATACACAGTACGCAGGCAGAGTCCCCTTTATACACAGTATGCAGGCAGAGTCACCTTTATACACAGTACGCAGGCAGAGTCCCCTTTATACACAGTACGCAGGCAGAGTTCCCTTTTTACACAGTAGCACAGGCAGAGTCCCCTTTATACACTGTACACAGGTAGAGTCCCCTTTTTACACAGTACGCAGGCAGAGTCCCTTTTATACACAGTACGCAGGCAGAGTCCCTTTATACACAGTACGCAGGCAGAGTCCCCTTTTTACACAGTATACAAAGTGCCAGATACACATTGCCCCACAGTGCCAGATACACATTACCCCACAGTGCCAGATACACATTACCCCACAGTGCCAGATACACATTACCCCACAGAGATACACATTGCCCCACAGTGCCAGATACATATTGCCCCACAGTGCCAGATACACATTGCCCCACAGTGCCAGATACACATTACCCCACAGTGCCAGATACACATTACCCCACAGAGATACACATTACCCCACAGTGCCAGATACACATTACCCCACACAGATACACATTGCCCCACAGTGCCAGATACACATTACCCCACAGTGCCAGATACACATTACCTCACAGAGATACACATTGCCCCACAGTGCCAGATACATATTGCCCCACAGTGCCAGATACATATTATCCCACAGTGCCAGATACACATTGCCCCACAGTGCCAGATACACATTACCCCACAGTGCCAGATACACATTACCCCACAGTGCCAGATACACATTACCCCACAGAGATACACATTGCCCCACAGTGCCAGATACACATTACCCCACAGTGCCAGATACACATTACCCCACAGTGCCAGATACACATTACCCCACAGAGATACACATTGCCCCACAGTGCCAGATACACATTACCCCACAGTGCCAGATACACATTACCCCACAGTGCCAGATACACATTACCCCACAGAGATACACATTGCCCCACAGTGCCAGATACATATTGCCCCACAGTGCCAGATACATATTATCCCATAGTGCCAGATACACATTGCCCCACAGTCCAGATACATATTGCCCCACAGTGCCAGATACACATTGCCCCAGAGTGCCAGATACACATTGCCCCACAGAGATACATATTGCCCCACAGTGCCTCTCTGCTCACCGCTGCTATCTGCTATGTGAGGGGAGGAAAGCGCAGTGCAGCGCCTCTTCATTTCCTCAATGCACCATGAAGTCCGGTCTCCAGTGGCCGGCCGTGGGTATCTTGGCGCTGGTTCGTTAGCCAATCAGGAGCCCGTCTGCGAGCTCTGATTGGCTAACAAACCAAACCAATGAGACTCGCCCCGCCCGAGACCAGACACTGAGCGCTTTCCTCCCCTCACATAGCAGCGGGATGGGGGACGGCCCAGGGGGCAGAGCAACAGTAGCGGGGGTCGAGTGGACATGATGCCCTGGCCACCGCCCCCCTCTGCTGGGCCTGCAAAAGCGCCCAGGACACGTGCCCTGCTCGACCCCCTTAGTTACGCCTCTGTATACTGGTTATTGTACAGTACAATAGCCTGGTCACTGAACAATATTGTATCCTGGTCATTGTACAGGATAATAACCTGGTCACAGTACAGTATAATATACTGGTCATTGTATGGTATAATACCCTGGTCACTGTACATTACATTATCCCAGCTATTGTGTAGTATGGTCACAGAGTAGAATTCTATCCTGCTTACTGCATAGTATAATAGCATGGGGGCAGAGCAATAATAGCGGGGGTCGAGTGGGCATGATGCCCTGGCCGCCGCCGCCACCCCCCTCTGCTGGGCCTGCCAAGGCGGCCAGGGCACGTGCCCTGCTCGACCCCCCCTTAGTTACGCCTCTGCCCCCAAGAAATGAAGGACTCATATTGAGGGAGAGAGTTAGTTATACCCTCAGCTGCCCTCACTTCCCCCCACCCTTGGGGTTTTTAAACCAGCTCAATGCTGTCTTGCATAGTTTGTTTGAAGATGGGAACTGAATGATGCCGGCTTCCACCCCCCAACATTTATGACTGGCACAGGATGGGAAACCATCTGTTGCTGAACATAAATTACTTCTCCCACTTATTGCTGGGTTTTGATCTTGTCCCTACTAGACGTATTTATGACTTCAGGTTAGGGTGGCCTGGTCATATTAACTCAGAGTGATCACCCCCTAGCCCCCCTGGGGTTATGTCCACAGTATTTACACCCTAGCAGGGGAGAATGACAGGCAGAGCACCAAATAACATTTTACCACACATTATAATTATAATATTATATTCTGGGATCCGATCATGTGATGGATCCTGACACTAGGTAGAAGGTAAGGAGAAAGCCAACAAGGTACTCAGTCTCACTAAATCAATATATACTGTATATATAACAGGGCCGGTTCCGGGGCTTCTGGCGCCCCGGGCGGCATTAGGGGGCGTGGCTTCGTACAGGGGGCGTGGTCATTTACACCCCCTGTACAGACTGAAATGATGTGCGGTGCGCGATGACGTCATCGCGCACCGCACAGTAAAGGACCTCTCCACGAAGGACACGTCTAGTTTCCCTTCCCAGCGGCAGCGGGGGGGAAAGGGGGGGCAGCGGCCAGCGGCAGCAGGGGGGCACACAGCAGCAGCGGATCTTGCCCTGGTGCGGCGCCCTCCGGATGGCGCCCTGCGCCCTCCGGAAGGCGGCACCCCGGGCAAAAGTCCTGCTTGCCCGTGGCAAGATCCGCTACTGTATATAACGTATGCTAAGATCCATGTTTTAGTCCCTGGACAAAAAGAAATAGATACAAAAAAGGCAGGAAAATAAAAGTGTCTATGTATAATAACAATCCACAGCGCCAATAATGAAATAAGTAATTATATAACTCACCGAAGGCGTCTGTGGGAGACAATGGTCTGATCCACCCTGTGGGGGAGAGGAGAAGAATGGATGAGTGAGTGAGGGGGGGTTCCAAACTCTGGATATTATTTCTGAACAGTGTCTTATATAATGCAGCATATTCCGTTGCGCTTTACAATTGGAACAACAGTGACAGAACAGACAATTGGAACAACAGTGACAGAGGTGGGAAGGTGGGAAGGCCCTGCTCGCACGCTTACAGTCTATAGAGTATTCCACATACGTCACAGCAACACCAGTTTTTGTCCTGGCCAATGTATTGTACAGTAATGTATCTTCTTGATCACTGTGGGGTAAAATATACTGGTCTTTGTACAAGTATTACAGTATCCTGATTATTGTACAGTGCAATATCCTGGTCACTGTACAGTACAATAGCCTGGTCACTGTTCAATATTATATCCTGGTCTTTGTACAGGATAATAACCTGGTCACAGTACAGTATAATATACTGGTCATTGTATGGTATAATACGCTGGTCATTGTACATTACATTATCCCAGCTATTGTGTAGTATGGTCATAGAGTAGAATTATATCCTGCTTACTGCATAGTATAATAGCATGGTTATTGTACAGTATATTATCCTGGTTATTGTACAGTATAACACCCTGGTTATTGTACAGTATAACACCATGCTCAATATACAGCACAATATACTGGTTATTGTACAGTATATCACCCTGGTCACTGTAGAGTAAAATACCCTTGTCACTGCACAGTACAATATCTCGGTTAATGTACAGTACTATATCCCGGTTACTGTACAATAAAAAACCTTTTCACTGTACAGTACAATATCCTGGATACTGTGCAGTATAACACCCTGGTCACTGTACAGTACAATATCCCGGTTACAGTACAGCATAACACCTTTGTCATTGTAAAGTACAATATCCAAGTTACTGTACAGTACAGCACTCTGGTCACTGTATAGTATAATACCCTGGTTACTATACAATATAACACTCGTCACTGTACAGTACAATATCCCAGTTACTGTACAGTATAACACCCTGGTCACTGTACAGTACAATGCCCCGATAATACAGTATAAAACTCTGGTCACTGTACAGTACAATATCCCGGTAGCAGTACAGTATAACACATCGGTCGCTGTACAGTACAATATCCTCATTACTGTAAAGTATAGCACTCTGGTCACTGTACAGTACAATACCCCAGTTACTGAACAGTATAACACTCTGATCACTGTACAGTACTACAACACCCTGGTTACTGTACATTATAACACCTTTGTCACTGTAAAGTACAATGGGGGTAATTCTGATTTGATCGCAGCAGCAAGTTTGTTAGCAATTGGGCAAAACCATGTGCACTGCAGGGGGGGGGAGATATAAAATTTGCAGAGAGAGTTAGATATGGGTGGGTTATTTTGTTTCTGTGCAGGGTAAATACTGGCTGCTTTATTTCTACACTGCAATTTAGATTTCAGTTTTTATACACCCCACCCAAATCTAACTCTCTCTGCACATGTTACATCTGCCCCCCTGCAGTGCACATGGTTTTGCCCAACTGCTAACAAATTTGCTGCTGCGATCAACTCAGAATTATGCCCAATATCCAAAGTTACTGTACAATATAGCACTCTGGTCACTGTATAGTATAATACCCTGGTTACTGTACAATATAACACTCTTGTCACTGTACAGTACAATATCCCTTTTACTGTACAGTAAAACACCCTAGTCACTGTACAGTACAATACCCCGGTTGCAATACAGAATAACACCCTGGTCACTGTACAGTACAATATCCTGGTTGCAATACAGAATAACACCCTGGTCACTGTACAGTACAATACCCCGGTTGCAATACAGAATAACACCCTGGTCACTGTACAGTACAATACCCCGGTTACTAAACAGTATAACACCCTGGTCACTGTACAGTACAATATCCTGGTTTCTGTACAATATAACACTCTTGTCACTGTATAGTACAATATCCCAGTTACTGTACAATATAACACCCTGGTCACTGTACAGTACAATATCCCCATTACTGTAAAGTATAGCACTCTGGTCACTATACAGTACAATACCCCAGTTACTAAACAGTATAACACCCTGGTCACTCTACAGTACAGTATCATGGTTTCTGTACAATATAACACTCTTGTCACTGTATAGTACAATACCCCGGTTACTAAACAGTATAACACCCTGGTCACTCTACAGTACAGTATCATGGTTTCTGTACAATATAACACTCTTGTCACTGTATAGTACAATATCCCGGTTACTGTACAGTATAACACCCTGGTCACTGTACAGTACAATATCCTGGTTGCAGTACAGTATAACACCCTGGTCACTGTACAGTACAATATCCCCATGACTGTAAAGTATAGCACTCTGGTCACTGTATAGTACAACACCCCAGTTACTGTACAGTATAACACTCTGGTCACTGTACAGTACAATATCCTGGTTTCTGTACAATATAACACTCTTGTCACTGTATAGTACAATACCCCGGTTACTAAACAGTATAACGCCCTGGTCACTCTACAGTACAGTATCATGGTTTCTGTACAATATAACACTCTTGTCACTGTATAGTACAATATCCCAGTTACTGTACAGTATAACACCCTGGTCACTGTACAGTACAATATCCTGGTTGCAGTACAGTATAACACCCTGGTCACTGTACAGTACAATATCCCCATGACTGTAAAGTATAGCACTCTGGTCACTGTACAGTACAACACCCCAGTTACTGTACAGTATAACACTCTGGTCACTGTATAGTACAATATCCTGGTTTCTGTACAATATAACACTCTTGTCACTGTATAGTACAATACCCTGGTTACTAAACAGTATAACACCCTGGTCACTCTACAGTACAGTATCATGGTTTCTATACAATATAACACTCTTGTCACTGTACGTGTAATACAATATCCAGATTATCGTACAGGACTTTACAATTCCGCTGGTCACTGCTGCCTGTAACATAGCTGAGAACGCTGCCTAAAATGTGTGTCACGTCCCCATAGATATCTCCTGTCACAACACCATGACATTTCCACTGCAAGCCTCTGCTCACCTGCGCTTTTTATCTGTACATGTCCATCAGGACTCTGCAGCCGCTCAAACGCTAGGGGATTTGCATAATGAGATGAGTATCCAGGCAACTAATGTACATCGGATCTTAGTTTTCCCTCCATTACGATATTTGATGCAATGAACAGTTCAGTATGAATTGACAGAGATTAAATGACCCTCATTTCTGTAACTTAATGGGGAGAAGTATTTCCGTACAGCCTACAGGAACATCACAGAGGAGCGCAGACGCCGCAGTGTGGACAGTGCAGGGATCCCTAATGTATAGCTGCCCTGCATTACCCTCTGTGTGAATAAGCCCCTAGTGGCATACGGAATACTCTCCAGTATTGATACCTATACATCGCATCCCATTTATATTCATCTGACGTGTTTAGAATCATAAGTAGGCGCATCCAAGCAGCAATTTATTTTTTAAAGCCAGATAACTGTGGAAACGCAAAATGCATTAACCGTATCTCAGAGCATTATGGCCCTCATTCCGAGTTGTTCGCTCGCTAGCTGCTTTTAGCAGCCGTGCAAACGCTAAGCCGCCGCCCTCTGGGAGTGTATCTTAGCTTAGCAGAAGTGCGAACGAAAGGATCGCAGAGCGGCAACAAAAAAAGATTGTGCATTTTCTGAGCAGCTCGGGACTTACTCCTAGCTAGCGATCACTTCAGATTGTTTAGTTCCTGTTTTGACGTCACGAACACGCCCTGCGTTCGGCCAGCCACGCCTGCGTTTTTCCAGGCACGCCCGCGTTTGTATCTGACACACCTGCGTTTTTACACATACTCCCTGAGAACGGTCAGTTACCACCCAGAAATACCCACTTCCTGTCAATCACTCTGCGGCCAGCAGTGAGACTGAAAAGCGTCGCTAGACCTTGTGTGAAACTGCATCGGCTTTTGTGAAAGTACATCGCGCGTGCGCATTGTGCCCTATACGCATGCGCAGAAGTGCCGATTTTTTGCCTGATCGCTGCGCTGCGAACGAAAGCAGCTAGCGATCAACTCGGAATGACCACCTTAGTGCGCTCCAATTGCACTGACTATAATTTTCCACTCTGCTCTACTTAAATAAAAACAAAAAGTTAATAAAGAAATGAGCACACCACACCTGGTGAAACGTACGTAAAACGTGATGATGAGCCCGCCACAGAGGTGAGCGCAGTGTGGATCGGTGCTGTGACTGGACGCAGCAGATCTCAGTATATATGATAATGCAGCAGGAGGACCACAGCTGGCTTCCTCAGATCAAATGCCGGCTTCCAAAGATGCGACATCAGATCCACTGCGTGAACACCGGGCGGCTGGCGGACATCTGAGTGATCCTCAGGGAATTCAGGATGTCCGGAAAAACTATGCTGCAGGGGCCAGTGAAACTGCGTCTGAGGATGCAGCCGCTGGCTTCTGCACACCAGGATAATGGTGCCCCCATTTTCTCCAAATGCTCACCCTCCAAGCCGTCATACCGCTGCAGACTGTCACTCTCTGCAGCAGCACTGCGTACAACATCACTACGTCATATCTGTACATACGTAGTGCGGCTCCTGCACAGGTGCAGATCCAAAAACATTGGAGGTTTGCACAAATATTGCCAGAATGTAAATCTCTGTACGGTGAAACGTGCGCTTGAGTGTCCCTTAATTGCTATTAAAGCAGGGATAATTAAAGCTAGCACCAGAACGCTGTGAACTGTTTGCAGACATGTTAAAGGCCCTCTCAGGTGTCTCAGGAGAAAATTTATGTACAATATGACGGAGTCTCCTTTTCTCATAACATTACATGATCAGACCGGAGCATCACACAAACGCGGCCTACCACGTTCTGCTGCCAGTTGTTAGATCAGTTTGTGTAAGCTGCGTTACGTCATTGCTCAGTGTACATCAGTCACAGGAAGCCGGTCTTTACAGGCAGTACTGGGTCCGTCACATAATGGCGAATATGAATCACAAATACAGCGAGCCAGGAAGCATAGTGCATATCCATCCCGAGGCTCAGAGACACTAATAAAATATACATTAAAGTCTGTTCCCCGCAGAGCTTTCAGCTGCTTTCCCTGAATATGTGACATTATGTTACAGCACCTCTGCAGATATCTAATAATCAGGCTAAACCGGAGCACTCTGCGCTCCTGGCCAGTTACCATACTACACAGCGTTGGCGCGGAATGCATTTCTATATGACAGCAATGACCTGTTACTGTGTACTGCCTTCACATGGCGCATATGACTGTCCCGTTCTGAGTGCACAGACACAGCGGCCAGCACATGTGCATCTCTGCGTATGACTGTCCCATTCTGAGTGCACAGACACAGCGGCCAGCACATGTCATCTCTACATATGACTGTCCCATTCTGAGTGCACGGACACAGCGGCCAGCACATGTGCGTCTCTGTGTATGACTGTCCCGTTCTGAGTGCACGGACACAGGAGGAGAGCACATGTGTATCTCGGTGTATGACTGACCCATTCTGAGTGCACGGACACAGGAGGAGAGAACATGTGCATCTCGGTGTATGACTGTCCCATTCTGAGTGCACAGACACAGGAGGAGAGAACATGTGTATCTCGGTGTATGACTGTCCCATTCTGAGTGCACGGACACAGGAGGAGAGCACATGTGTATCTCTGTGTATGACTGTCCCATTCTGAGTGCACAGACACAGCGGCCAGCACATGTGTATCTCTTTGCATCACTGTCCCATTCTGAGTGCACGGACACAGGAGGAGAGAACATGTGTATCTCTGCGTATGACTGTCCCATTCTGAGTGCACAGACACAGGAGGAGAGAACATGTGTATCTCTGCGTATGACTGTCCCATTCTGAGTGCACAGACACAGGAGGAGAGAACATGTGTATCTCTGCGTATGACTGTCCCATTCTGAGTGCACGGACACAGGAGGAGAGAACATGTGTATCTCTGCGTATGACTGTCCCATTCTGAGTGCACAGACACAGGAGGAGAGAACATGTGTATCTCTGCGTATGACTGTCCCATTCTGAGTGCACAGACACAGGAGGAGAGAACATGTGTATCTCTGCGTATGACTGTCCCATTCTGAGTGCACGGACACAGGAGGAGAGAACGTGTGCATCTCTTTGCATCACTGTCCCATTCTGAGTGCACGGACACAGGAGGAGAGAACATGTGTATCTCTGCGTATGACTGTCCCATTCTGAGTGCACAGACACAGCGGCCAGCACATGTGCGTCTCTGTGTATGACTGTCCCGTTCTGAGTGCACGGACACAGGAGGAGAGCACATGTGTATCTCTGCGTATGACTGTCCCATTCTGAGTGCACAGACACAGCGGCCAGCACATGTGCGTCTCTGTGTATGACTGTCCCATTCTGAGTGCACGGACACAGGAGAAGAGCACATGTGCATCTCTTTGCATCACTGTCCCATTCTGAGTGCACGGACACAGGAGGAGAGAACATGTGTATCTCTGCGTATGACTGTCCCATTCTGAGTGCACATACACAGGAGGAGAGCACATGTGTATCTCTCCGTATGACTGTCCCATTCTGAGTGCACAGATACAGCGGCCAGCACATGTGTATCTCTGTGTATGACTGTCCCGTTCTGAGTGCACATACACAGGAGGAGAGCACATGTGTATCTCTGTGTATGACTGTCCCGTTCTGAGTGCACATACACAGGAGGAGAGCACATGTGCATCTCTGCGTATGACTGTCCCATTCTGAGTGCACAGATACAGCGGCCAGCACATGTGCATCTCTGCGTATGACTGTCCCATTCTGAGTGCACAGATACAGCGGCCAGCACATGTGCATCTCTGCGTATGACTGTCCCATTCTGAGTGCACAGATACAGCGGCCAGCACATGTGCATCTCTGCGTATGACTGTCCCATTCTGAGTGCACAGATACAGCGGCCAGCACATGTGCATCTCTGCGTATGACTGTCCCATTCTGAATGCACAGACACAGCGTCCTGCACGTGTGCATCTCTATGTATGACTGTCCCGTTCTGAGTGCACAGACACAGGCGGCCAGCACATGTGCATCTCTGTGTATGACTGTTCCATTCTGAGTGCACGGACACAAGCGGCCAGCACATGTGCATCTCTGTGTATGACTGTTCCATTCTGAGTGCACGGACACAAGCGGCCAGCACATGTGCATCTCTGTGTATGACTGTCCCATTCTGAGTGCACGGACACAAGCGGCCAGCACATGTGCATCTCTGTGTATGACTGTCCCATTCTGAGTGCACGGACACAGCAGCCAGCACATGTGTATCTCTGTGTATGACTGTCCCATTCTGAGTGCACATACACAGGAGAGCACATGTGCATCTCAGTATATGACTCTCCCATTCTGAGTGCACAGACACAGCGGCCAGCACATGTGCATCTCAGTATATGACTGTCCATGAAGTTAGGCGAGTCTGTATTATATGCATTATTTTTTCTGTCTGTAAAGCGTCTTTAGTCCAGTTGGGGAAAGAGCGCTATATAAATACAAACACCATTAATATTATTATAGGCATGGCCACACCCACAAAGGTGCTGGCCACACCCACAAAGGTGCTGGCCAAAACTCTTCCGCTTCTCACAATAGGTCCATGATCAGAGGCAGGCCCGTAGTCCTGGCAATATACTGTGCTATGTTAGCGACTGGGGGCGGCCATGATGACCTCTCTCACGGGGAGGTATATCAAACCTTCTAAAGTGGACATGTTGACATTACCCATAGCAACCAGCTTCTACCTGACATAGGAGCTGATTGGTTGCTATGGCCGACTTCTCCACATTAGAAGGTTGAATACATCTCCCTGTAAGAGGGGTCAGGGTTAGCGGGTGTGGTATACAGAGAGGTAACGTCTGATTGACTACTTCCCCTATAACGTCTGCTGTTTGCTGTTCCTACATTGAAGCCAGGGGATTGACTTATCCCAACATCCAAGGTCAGTAATTTGGAATGAGGGACAGACATTCTGGAAATTATGACAGCGTTTCAGGAGCAACATCTAAAGGCTGTCCTGGGGATACAGAAATGATAGCCCAGGACAGCTCCCTGACTGCCACAACAACCTATCACAGCATGTTCTGTATTCATGTCCCCTTGTTCCTGACCACAATCACAGAACCCCCCTTCCCCCAGACTCACATCTCTGCTGATCGGCCAAACCGGCATGGCTCCTGAAGGGGCTGCGATGAAGCAAGGTCTGTAATGGCTCAGTCAGCTCCAGCCGCCCCGGGCACAGTACTGACAGTGGTGTAATGATGTCAGGGAACTGAAGGAATTAGTGCCCCTCGGTGACCACACTGCTCCTGCCCTACTTTACTAAGCACTGCCCTGATGTGAGGAGAGAGAGCTAGACTGCGTCTGCCCGCTGTGTGCTCCTCATTACACACTGTACACATGTATGACAGCTACAGCACGGGCTCACTGCTAATCCCACATCTGTACACTGCATCCTCCTCTACCTCATCCTCTGTGCTGCGTATACACACTGTACACATGTATGACAGCTACAGCACGGGCTCACTGCTAATCCCACATCTGTACACTGGCTGCATCCTCCTCTACCTCATCCTCTGTGCTGCGTATACACACTGTACACATGTATGACAGCTACAGCACGGGGCTCACTGCTAATCTCCACATCTGTACACTGGCTGCATCCTCCTCTACCTCATCCTCTGTGCTGTATACACACTGTACACATGTATGACAGCTACAGCACGGGGCTCACTGCTAATCTCTACATCTGTACACTGGCTGCATCCTCCTCTACCTCATCCTCTGTGCTGCGTATATACACACTGTACACATGTATGACAGCTACAGCACGGGGCTCACTGCTAATCTCCTCATCTGTACACTGGCTGCATCCTCCTCTACCTCATCCTCTGTGCTGTATACACACTGTACACATGTATGACAGCTACAGCACGGGGCTCACTGCTAATCCCACATCTGTACACTGGCTGCATCCTCCTCTACCTCATCCTCTGTGCTGCGTATACACACTGTACACATGTATGACAGCTACAGCACGGGCTCACTGCTAATCTCCTCATCTGTACACTGGCTGCATCCTCCTCTACCTCATCCTCTGTGCTGCGTATACACACTGTACACATGTATGACAGCTACAGCACGGGCTCACTGCTAATCTCCTCATCTGTACACTGGCTGCATCCTCCTCTACCTCATCCTCTGTGCTGCGTATACACACTGTACACATGTATGACAGCTACAGCACGGGGCTCACTGCTAATCTCCACATCTGTACACTGGCTGCATCCTCCTCTACCTCATCCTCTGTGCTGCGTATACACACTGTACACATGTATGACAGCTACAGCACGGGGCTCACTGCTAATCTCACATCTGTACACTGCATCCTCCTCTACCTCATCCTCTGTGCTGCGTATACACACTGTACACATGTATGACAGCTACAGCACGGGCTCACTGCTAATCCCACATCTGTACACTGGCTGCATCCTCCTCTACCTCATCCTCTGTGCTGCGTATACACACTGTACACATGTATGACAGCTACAGCACGGGGCTCACTGCTAATCTCCTCATCTGTACACTGCATCCTCCTCTACCTCATCCTCTGTGCTGCGTATACACACTGTACACATGTATGACAGCTACAGCACGGGCTCACTGCTAATCTCCACATCTATACACTGTTGCATCCTCCTCTACCTCATCCTCTGTGCTGCGTATACACACTGTAACACATGTATGACAGCTACAGCACGGGCTCACTGCTAATCTCCACATCTGTACACTGGCTGCATCTCCTCTACCTCATCCTCTGTGCTGCGTATACACACTGTACACATGTATGACAGCTACAGCACGGGCTCACTGCTAATCTCCACATCTGTACACTGCATCCCTCCTCTACCTCATCCTCTGTGCTGCGTATACACACTGTACACATGTATGACAGCTACAGCACGGGGCTCACTGCTAATCTCCACATCTGTACACTGCCTGCATCCTCCCTCCTACCTCATCCTCTGTGCTGTATACACACTGTACACATGTATGACAGCTACAGCACGGGCTCACTGCTAATCTCCACATCTGTACACTGGTTGCATCTCCTCTACCTCATCCTCTGTGCTGCGTATACACACTGTACACATGTATGACAGCTACAGCACGGGCTCACTGCTAATCCCACATCTGTACACTACATCCTCCTCTACCTCATCCTCTGTGCTGCGTATACACACTGTACACATGTATGACAGCTACAGCACGGGGCTCACTGCTAATCTCCACATCTGTACACTGGCTGCATCCTCCTCTACCTCATCCTCTGTGCTGTATTACACACTGTACACATGTATGACAGCTACAGCACGGGGCTCACTGCTAATCCCACATCTGTACACATGCTGCATCCTCCTCTACCTCATCCTCTGTGCTGCGTATACACACTGTACACATGTATGACAGCTACAGCACGGGCTCACTGCTATCCCACATCTGTACACTGCTGCATCCTCCTCTACCTCATCCTCTGTGCTGCATATACACACTGTACACATGTATGACAGCTACAGCACGGGGCTCACTGCTAATTTCCACATCTATACACTGGCTGCATCCTCCTCTACCTCATCCTCTGTGCTGCGTATACACACTGTACACATGTATGACAGCTACAGCACGGGCTCACTGCTAATCTCCACATCTGTACACTGCTGCATCCTCCTCTACCTCATCCTCTGTGCTGCGTATACACACTGTACACATGTATGACAGCTACAGCACGGGGCTCACTGCTAATCTCCTCATCTGTACACTGGCTGCATCCTCCTCTACCTCATCCTCTGTGCTGCGTATACACACTGTACACATGTAATGACAGCTACAGCACGGGCTCACTGCTAATCTCCTCATCTGTACACTGCATCCTCCTCTACCTCATCCTCTGTGCTGCGTATATACACTGTACACATGTATGACAGCTACTGCACGGGGCTCACTGCTAATTCCACATCTGTACACAGCTGCATCCTCCTCTACCTCATCCTCTGTGCTGCGTATACACACTGTACACATGTATGACAGTCACAGCACGGGCTCACTGCTAATCTCCTCATCTGTACACTGGCTGCATCCTCCCTCTACCTCATCCTCTGTGCTGCGTATACACACTGTACACATGTATGACAGCTACAGCACGGGGCTCACTGCTAATCTCCTTATCTGTACACTGGCTGCATCCTCCTCTACCTCATCCTCTGTGCTGCGTATACACACTGTACACATGTATGACAGCTACAGCACGGGCTCACTGCTAATCTCCACATCTGTACACTGCATCCTCCTCTACCTCATCCTCTGTGCTGCGTATATACACTGTACACATGTATGACAGCTACAGCACGGGGCTCACTGCTAATCCCACATCTGTACACTGGCTGCATCCTCCTCTACCTCATCCTCTGTGCTGCGTATACACACTGTACACATGTATGACAGCTACAGCACGGGCTCACTGCTAATCTCCTCATCTGTACACTGGCTGCATCCTCCTCTACCTCATCCTCTGTGCTGCGTATACACACTGTACACATGTATGACAGCTACAGCACGGGGCTCACTGCTAATCTCCTCATCTGTACACTGGCTGCATCCTCCTCTACATCATCCTCTGTGCTGTATACACACTGTACACATGTATGACAGCTACAGCACGGGGCTCACTGCTAATCTCACGTCTGTACACTGGCTGCATCCTCCTCTACCCCATCCTCTGTGCTGCGTATACACACTGTACACATGTATGACAGCTACAGCACGGGCTCACTGCTAATCTCACATCTGTACACTGGCTGCATCCTCCTCTTCCTCATCCTCTGTGCTGCGTATACACACTGTACACATGTATGACAGCTACAGCACGTGCTCACTGCTAATCTCCACATCTGTACACTGGCTGCATCCTCCTCTACCTCATCCTCTGTGCTGCGTATACACACTGTACACATGTATGACAGCTACAGCACGGGGCTCACTGCTAATCTCCACATCTGTACACTGGCTGCATCCTCCTCTACCTCATCCTCTGTGCTGCGTATACACACTGTACACATGTATGACAGCTACAGCACGGGCTCACTGCTAATCTCCTTATCTGTACACTGGCTGCATCCTCCTCTACCTCATCCTCTGTGCTGCGTATACACACTGTACACTAGAGATGAGCGGGTTCGGTTTCTTTGAATCCGAACCCGCACGAACTTCACTTTTTTTTTCACGGGTCCGAGCGACTCGGATCTTCCCGCCTTGCTCGGTTAACCCGAGCGCGCCCGAACGTCATCATGACGCTGTCGGATTCTCGCGAGACTCGGATTCTATATAAGGAGCCGCGCGTCGCCGCCATTTTCACACGTGCATTGAGATTGATAGGGAGAGGACGTGGCTGGCGTCCTCTCCATTAGAATAGATTAGAAGAGAGAGAGAGAGAGAGAGATTGTGCAGACAGAGTTTACCACAGTGACCAGTGCAGTTGTTGTTAAGTTAACTTTTATTTAATATATCCGTTCTCTGCTATATCCGTTCTCTGCCTGAAAAAAACGATACACAGCAGTCACACAGTGTGACTCAGTCTGTGTGCACTCAGCTCAGCCCAGTGTGCTGCACATCAATGTATAAAAGCTTATAATAATTGTGGGGGAGACTGGGGAGCACTGCAGGTTGTTATAGCAGGAGCCAGGAGTACATAATATTATATTAATTTAAAATTAAACAGTGCACACTTTTGCTGCAGGAGTGCCACTGCCAGTGTGACTAGTGGTGACCAGTGCCTGACCACCAGTATAGTAGTATATTGTTGTATACTATCTCTTTATCAACCAGTCTATATTAGCAGCAGACACAGTACAGTGCGGTAGTTCACGGCTGTGGCTACCTCTGTGTCGGCAGTCGGCACTCGGCAGGCAGTCCGTCCATCCATAATTGTATAATTATATACCACCTAACCGTGGTATTTTTTTTTCTTTCTTTATACCGTCGTCATAGTCATACTAGTTGTTACGAGTATACTACTATCTCTTTATCAACCAGTGTACAGTGCGGTAGTTCACGGCTGTGGCTACCTCTGTGTCGGCAGTCGGCAGGCAGTCCGTCCATCCATAATTGTATTATTATAATATATACCACCTAACCGTGGTTTTTTTTTCATTCTTTATACCGTCATAGTGTCATACTAGTTGTTACGAGTATACTACTATCTCTTTATCAACCAGTGTACAGTGCGGTAGTTCACGGCTGTGGCTACCTCTGTGTCGGCAGTCGGCAGGCAGTCCGTCCATCCATAATTGTATTATAATATATACCACCTAACCGTGGTTTTTTTTTCATTCTTTATACCGTCATAGTGTCATACTAGTTGTTACGAGTATACTACTATCTCTTTATCAACCAGTGTACAGTGCGGTAGTTCACGGCTGTGGCTACCTCTGTGTCGGCAGTCGGCAGGCAGTCCGTCCATCCATAATTGTATTATAATATATACCACCTAACCGTGGTTTTTTTTTCATTCTTTATACCGTCATAGTCAGTCATACTAGTTGTTACGAGTATACTACTATCTCTTTATCAACCAGTGTACAGTGCGGTAGTTCACGGCTGTGGCTACCTCTGTGTCGGCACTCGGCAGGCAGTCCGTCCATCCATAATTGTATTATAATATATACCACCTAACCGTGGTTTTTTTTTCATTCTTTATACCGTCATAGTGTCATACTAGTTGTTACGAGTATACTACTATCTCTTTATCAACCAGTGTACAGTGCGGTAGTTCACGGCTGTGGCTACCTCTGTGTCGGCAGTCGGCAGGCAGTCCGTCCATCCATAATTGTATTATAATATATACCACCTAACCGTGGTTTTTTTTTCATTCTTTATACCGTCATAGTCAGTCATACTAGTTGTTACGAGTATACTACTATCTCTTTATCAACCAGTGTACAGTGCGGTAGTTCACGGCTGTGGCTACCTCTGTGTCGGAACTCGGCAGGCAGTCCGTCCATCCATAATTGTATTACAATATATACCACCTAACCGTGGTTTTTTTTTCATTCTTTATACCGTCATAGTCAGTCATACTAGTTGTTACGAGTATACTACTATCTCTTTATCAACCAGTGTACAGTGCGGTAGTTCACGGCTGTGGCTACCTCTGTGTCGGCACTCGGCAGGCAGTCCGTCCATCCATAATTGTATTACAATATATACCACCTAACCGTGGTTTTTTTATACCACCTAACCGTGGCAGTCCGTCCATAATTGTATACTAGTATCCAATCCATCCATCTCCATTGTTTACCTGAGGTGCCTTTTAGTTCTGCCTATAAAATATGGAGAACAAAAAAGTTGAGGTTCCAAAATTAGGGAAAGATCAAGATCCACTTCCACCTCGTGCTGAAGCTGCTGCCACTAGTCATGGCCGAGACGATGAAATGCCAGCAACGTCGTCTGCCAAGGCCGATGCCCAATGTCATAGTACAGAGCATGTCAAATCCAAAACACCAAATATCAGTAAAAAGCCTCTTTTTTTCTTTGCGTCATGTGCTGTTTGGGGAGGGTTTTTTGGAAGGGACATCCTGCGTGACACTGCAGTGCCTCTCCTAGATGGGCCCGGTGTTTGTGTCGGCCACTAGGGTCGCTAATCTTACTCACACAGCTACCTCATTGCGCCTCTTTTTTTCTTTGCGTCATGTGCTGTTTGGGGAGGGTTTTTTGGAAGGGACATCCTGCGTGACACTGCAGTGCCACTCCTAGATGGGCCCGGTGTTTGTGTCGGCCACTAGGGTCGCTTATCTTACTCACACAGCGACCTCGGTGCAAATTTTAGGACTAAAAATAATATTGTGAGGTGTGAGGTATTCAGAATAGACTGAAAATGAGTGTAAATTATGGTTTTTGAGGTTAATAATACTTTGGGATCAAAATGACCCCCAAATTCTATGATTTAAGCTGTTTTTTAGTGTTTTTGGAAAAAAACACCCGAATCCAAAACACACCCGAATCCGACAAAAATAATTCGGTGAGGTTTTGCCAAAACGCGTTCGAACCCAAAACACGGCCGCGGAACCGAACCCAAAACCAAAACACAAAACCCGAAAAATTTCAGGCGCTCATCTCTACTGTACACATGTATGACAGCTACAGCACGGGCTCACTGCTAATCTCCTCATCTGTACACTGACTGCATCCTCCTCTACCTCATCCTCTGTGCTGTATACACACTGTACACATGTATGACAGCTACAGCACGGGGCTCACTGCTAATCCCACATCTGTACACTGGCTGCATCCTCCTCTACCTCATCCTCTGTGCTGCGTATACACACTGTACACATGTATGACAGCTACAGCACGGGGCTCACTGCTAATCTCACATCTGTACACTGGCTGCATCCTCCTCTACCTCATCCTCTGTGCTGCGTATACACACTGTACACATGTATGACAGCTACAGCACGGGGCTCACTGCTAATCCCACATCTGTACACTGCCTGCATCCTCCTCTACCTGATCCTCTGTGCTGCGTATACACACTGTACACATGTATGACAGCTACAGCACGGGGCTCACTGCTAATCTCCTCATCTGTACACTGGCTGCATCCTCCTCTACCTCATCCTCTGTGCTGCGTATACACACTGTACACATGTATGACAGCTACAGCACGGGCTCACTGCTAATCTCCACATCTGTACACTGGCTGCATCCTCCTCTACCTCATCCTCTGTGCTGCGTATACACACTGTACACATGTATGACAGCTACAGCACGGGCTCACTGCTAATCTCCTCATCTGTACACTGGCTGCATCCTCCTCTACCTCATCCTCTGTGCTGCGTATACACACTGTACACATGTATGACAGCTACAGCACGGGCTCACTGCTAATCTCCACATCTGTACACTGGCTGCATCCTCCTCTACCTCATCCTCTGTGCTGCGTATACACACTGTACACATGTATGACAGCTACAGCACGGGCTCACTGCTAATCCCACATCTGTACACTGGCTGCATCCTCCTCTACCTCATCCTCTGTGCTGCGTATACACACTGTACACATGTATGACAGCTACAGCACGGGGCTCACTGCTAATCCCACATCTGTACACTGGCTGCATCCTCCTCTACCTCATCCTCTGTGCTGCGTATACACACTGTACACATGTATGACAGCTACAGCACGGGCTCACTGCTAATCTCCACATCTGTACACTGGCTGCATCCTCCTCTACCTCATCCTCTGTGCTGCGTATACACACTGTACACATGTATGACAGCTACAGCACGGGGCTCACTGCTAATCTCCACATCTGTACACTGCATCCTCCTCTACCTCATCCTCTGTGCTGCGTATACACACTGTACACATGTATGACAGCTACAGCACGGGCTCACTGCTAATCTCCACATCTGTACACTGGCTGCATCCTCCTCTACCTCATCCTCTGTGCTGTATACACACTGTACACATGTATGACAGCTACAGCACGGGGCTCACTGCTAATCCCACATCTGTACACTGGCTGCATCCTCCTCTACCTCATCCTCTGTGCTGTATACACACTGTACACATGTATGACAGCTACAGCACGGGGCTCACTGCTAATCCCACATCTGTACACTGCCTGCATCCTCCTCTACCTGATCCTCTGTGCTGCGTATACACACTGTACACATGTATGACAGCTACAGCACGGGGCTCACTGCTAATCTCCTCATCTGTACACTGGCTGCATCCTCCTCTACCTCATCCTCTGTGCTGCGTATACACACTGTACACATGTATGACAGCTACAGCACGGGCTCACTGCTAATCTCCACATCTGTACACTGGCTGCATCCTCCTCTACCTCATCCTCTGTGCTGCGTATACACACTGTACACATGTATGACAGCTACAGCACGGGCTCACTGCTAATCTCCTCATCTGTACACTGGCTGCATCCTCCTCTACCTCATCCTCTGTGCTGCGTATACACACTGTACACATGTATGACAGCTACAGCACGGGCTCACTGCTAATCTCCACATCTGTACACTGGCTGCATCCTCCTCTACCTCATCCTCTGTGCTGCGTATACACACTGTACACATGTATGACAGCTACAGCACGGGCTCACTGCTAATCCCACATCTGTACACTGGCTGCATCCTCCTCTACCTCATCCTCTGTGCTGCGTATACACACTGTACACATGTATGACAGCTACAGCACGGGGCTCACTGCTAATCTCCTCATCTGTACACTGGCTGCATCCTCCTCTACCTCATCCTCTGTGCTGCGTATACACACTGTACACATGTATGACAGCTACAGCACGGGCTCACTGCTAATCTCCACATCTGTACACTGCATCCTCCTCTACCTCATCCTCTGTGCTGTATACACACTGTACACATGTATGACAGCTACAGCACGGGGCTCACTGCTAATCTCCACATCTGTACACTGGCTGCATCCTCCTCTACCTCATCCTCTGTGCTGCGTATACACACTGTACACATGTATGACAGCTACAGCACGGGGCTCACTGCTAATCTCCACATCTGTACACTGGCTGCATCCTCCTCTACCTCATCCTCTGTGCTGTATACACACTGTACACATGTATGACAGCTACAGCACGGGCTCACTGCTAATCTCCACATCTGTACACTGGCTGCATCCTCCTCTACCTCATCCTCTGTGCTGTATACACACTGTACACATGTATGACAGCTACAGCACGGGCTCACTGCTAATCTCCACATCTGTACACTGGCTGCATCCTCCTCTACCTCATCCTCTGTGCTGCGTATACACACTGTACACATGTATGACAGCTACAGCACGGGGCTCACTGCTAATCTCCTCATCTGTACACTGGCTGCATCCTCCTCTACCTCATCCTCTGTGCTGCGTATACACACTGTACACATGTATGACAGCTACAGCACGGGCTCACTGCTAATCCCACATCTGTACACTACATCCTCCTCTACCTCATCCTCTGTGCTGCGTATACACACTGTACACATGTATGACAGCTACAGCACGGGGCTCACTGCTAATCCCACATCTGTACACTACATCCTCCTCTACCTCATCCTCTGTGCTGCGTATACACACTGTACACATGTATGACAGCTACAGCACGGGCTCACTGCTAATCTCCACATCTATACACTGGCTGCATCCTCCACTACCTCATCCACTGTGCTGCGTATACACACTGTACACATGTATGACAGCTACAGCACGGGCTCACTGCTAATCTCCACATCTGTACACTGGCTGCATCCTCCTCTACCTCATCCTCTGTGCTGCGTATACACACTGTACACATGTATGACAGCTACAGCACGGGCTCACTGCTAATCTCCACATCTGTACACTGCATCCTCCTCTACCTCATCCTCTGTGCTGCGTATACACACTGTACACATGTATGACAGCTACAGCACGGGGCTCACTGCTAATCTCCACATCTGTACACTGGCTGCATCCTCCTCTACCTCATCCTCTGTGCTGCGTATACACACTGTACACATGTATGACAGCTACAGCACGGGGCTCACTGCTAATCCCACATCTCTACACTGGCTGCATCCTCCTCTACCTCATCCTCTGTGCTGCGTATACACACTGTACACATGTATGACAGCTACAGCACGGGGCTCACTGCTAATCTCCTCATCTGTACACTGGCTGCATCCTCCTCTACCTCATCCTCTGTGCTGCGTATACACACTGTACACATGTATGACAGCTACAGCAAGGGCTCACTGCTAATCTCCTCATCTGTACACTGACTGCATCCTCCTCTACCTCATCCTCTGTGCTGTATACACACTGTACACATGTATGACAGCTACAGCACGGGGCTCACTGCTAATCCCACATCTGTACACTGGCTGCATCCTCCTCTACCTCATCCTCTGTGCTGCGTATACACACTGTACACATGTATGACAGCTACAGCACGGGCTCACTGCTAATCTCACATCTGTACACTGGCTGCATCCTCCTCTACCTCATCCTCTGTGCTGCGTATACACACTATACACATGTATGACAGCTACAGCACGGGCTCACTGCTAATCTCCTCATCTGTACACTGGCTGCATCCTCCTCTACCTCATCCTCTGTGCTGTATACACACTGTACACATGTATGACAGCTACAGCACGGGGCTCACTGCTAATCCCACATCTGTACACTGGCTGCATCCTCCTCTACCTCATCCTCTGTGCTGCGTATACACACTGTACACATGTATGACAGCTACAGCACGGGCTCACTGCTAATCCCACATCTGTACACTGCATCCTACTCTACTTCATCCTCTGTGCTGCGTATACACACTGTACACATGTATGACAGCTACAGCACGGGCTCACTGCTAATCCCACATCTGTACACTGGCTGCATCCTCCTCTACCTCATCCTCTGTGCTGCGTATACACACTGTACACATGTATGACAGCTACAGCACGGGGCTCACTACTAATCCCACATCTGTACACTGGCTGCATCCTCCTCTACCTCATCCTCTGTGCTGTATACACACTGTACACATGTATGACAGCTACAGCACGGGGCTCACTACTAATCCCACATCTGTACACTGGCTGCATCCTCCTCTACCTCATCCTCTGTGCTGCGTATACACACTGTACACATGTATGACAGCTACAGCACGGGCTCACTGCTAATCCCACATCTGTACACTGCATCCTACTCTACTTCATCCTCTGTGCTGCGTATACACACTGTACACATGTATGACAGCTACAGCACGGGGCTCACTGCTAATCTCCACATCTGTACACTGGCTGCATCCTCCTCTACCTCATCCTCTGTGCTGCGTATACACACTGTACACATGTATGACAGCTACAGCACGGGCTCACTGCTAATCCCACATCTGTACACTACATCCTCCTCTACCTCATCCTCTGTGCTGCGTATACACACTGTACACATGTATGACAGCTACAGCACGGGCTCACTGCTAATCCCACATCTGTACACTGCATCCTACTCTACTTCATCCTCTGTGCTGCGTATACACACTGTACACATGTATGACAGCTACAGCACGGGCTCACTGCTAATCCCACATCTGTACACTGGCTGCATCCTCCTCTACCTCATCCTCTGTGCTGCGTATACACACTGTACACATGTATGACAGCTACAGCACGGGGCTCACTGCTAATCTCCTCATCTGTACACTGGCTGCATCCTCCTCTACCTCATCCTCTGTGCTGCGTATACACACTGTACACATGTATGACAGCTACAGCACGGGGCTCACTGCTAATCTCCACATCTGTACACTGGCTGCATCCTCCTCTACCTCATCCTCTGTGCTGCGTATACACACTGTACACATGTATGACCAGGGCCGGCTCCGGGGCTTGTGGCGCCCCGGGCGGCTTTAGGGGGCGTGGCTTTGTACAGGGGGCGTGGTCATTTACGCCCCCTGTACAGCTGAATTGATGTGCGGTGCGCGATGACGTCATCGCGCACCGCACAGCAAAGGTCCTCTCCACGAAGGGAAACTAGACGCGTAGCGTCTAGTTCCCTTCGTGGAGAGGACCTTTGCTGTGCGTTGCGCGATGACGTCATCGCGCACCGCACAGTAAAGGACCTCTCCAGGAAGGGAAACTAGACGCGTACGCGTCTAGTTTCCCTTCCCAGCAGTAGCGGCCGGGGGCAGCGGGCAGCGGGCAGCAGGGGGCACACACCAGTAGCGGATCTTGCCCTGGTGCGGCGCCCTCCGGAGGGCGCCCTGCGCTCTCCGGAAGGCAGCGCCCCGGGCAAAAGTACTGCTTGCCCGTGGCAAGATCCGCTACTGTGTATGACAGCTACAGCACGGGCTCACTGCTAATCTCCACATCTGTACACTGCATCCTCCTCTACCTCATCCTCTGTGCTGCGTATACACACTGTACACATGTATGACAGCTACAGCACGGGCTCACTGCTAATCTCCACATCTGTACACTGCATCCTCCTCTACCTCATCCTTTGTGCTGCGTATACACACTGTACACATGTATGACAGCTACAGCACGGGCTCACTGCTAATCTCCACATCTGTACACTGGCTGCATCCTCCTCTACCTCATCCTCTGTGCTGCGTATACACACTGTACACATGTATGACAGCTACAGCACGGGGCTCACTGCTAATCTCCACATCTGTACACTGGCTGCATCCTCCTCTACCTCATCCTCTGTGCTGCGTATACACACTGTACACATGTATGACAGCTACAGCACGGGGCTCACTGCTAATCTCCTCATCTGTACACTGGCTGCATCCTCCTCTACCTCATCCTCTGTGCTGCGTATACACACTGTACACATGTATGACAGCTACAGCAAGGGCTCACTGCTAATCTCCTCATCTGTACACTGACTGCATCCTCCTCTACCTCATCCTCTGTGCTGTATACACACTGTACACATGTATGACAGCTACAGCACGGGGCTCACTGCTAATCCCACATCTGTACACTGGCTGCATCCTCCTCTACCTCATCCTCTGTGCTGCGTATACACACTGTACACATGTATGACAGCTACAGCACGGGCTCACTGCTAATCTCCACATCTGTACACTGCATCCTCCTCTACCTCATCCTCTGTGCTGCGTATACACACTGTACACATGTATGACAGCTACAGCACGGCGCTCACTGCTAATCTCCACATCTGTACACTGGCTGCATCCTCCTCTACCTCATCCTCTGTGCTGCGTATACACACTGTACACATGTATGACAGCTACAGCACGGGCTCACTGCTAATCTCACATCTGTACACTGGCTGCATCCTCCTCTACCTCATCCTCTGTGCTGCGTATACACACTATACACATGTATGACAGCTACAGCACGGGCTCACTGCTAATCTCCTCATCTGTACACTGGCTGCATCCTCCTCTACCTCATCCTCTGTGCTGTATACACACTGTACACATGTATGACAGCTACAGCACGGGGCTCACTGCTAATCCCACATCTGTACACTGGCTGCATCCTCCTCTACCTCATCCTCTGTGCTGCGTATACACACTGTACACATGTATGACAGCTACAGCACGGGCTCACTGCTAATCCCACATCTGTACACTGCATCCTACTCTACTTCATCCTCTGTGCTGCGTATACACACTGTACACATGTATGACAGCTACAGCACGGGCTCACTGCTAATCCCACATCTGTACACTGGCTGCATCCTCCTCTACCTCATCCTCTGTGCTGCGTATACACACTGTACACATGTATGACAGCTACAGCACGGGGCTCACTACTAATCCCACATCTGTACACTGGCTGCATCCTCCTCTACCTCATCCTCTGTGCTGTATACACACTGTACACATGTATGACAGCTACAGCACGGGGCTCACTGCTAATCCCACATCTGTACACTGGCTGCATTCTCCTCTACCTCATCCTCTGTGCTGCGTATACACACTGTACACATGTATGACAGCTACAGCACGGGGCTCACTACTAATCCCACATCTGTACACTGGCTGCATCCTCCTCTACCTCATCCTCTGTGCTGCGTATACACACTGTACACATGTATGACAGCTACAGCACGGGGCTCACTACTAATCCCACATCTGTACACTGGCTGCATCCTCCTCTACCTCATCCTCTGTGCTGCGTATACACACTGTACACATGTATGACAGCTACAGCACGGGGCTCACTACTAATCCCACATCTGTACACTGGCTGCATCCTCCTCTACCTCATCCTCTGTGCTGCGTATACACACTGTACACATGTATGACAGCTACAGCACGGGGCTCACTGCTAATCTCCTCATCTGTACACTGGCTGCATCCTCCTCTACCTCATCCTCTGTGCTGCGTATACACACTGTACACATGTATGACAGCTACAGCACGGGCTCACTGCTAATCCCACATCTGTACACTGCATCCTACTCTACTTCATCCTCTGTGCTGCGTATACACACTGTACACATGTATGACAGCTACAGCACGGGCTCACTGCTAATCCCACATCTGTACACTGGCTGCATCCTCCTCTACCTCATCCTCTGTGCTGCGTATACACACTGTACACATGTATGACAGCTACAGCACGGGGCTCACTACTAATCCCACATCTGTACACTGGCTGCATCCTCCTCTACCTCATCCTCTGTGCTGCGTATACACACTGTACACATGTATGACAGCTACAGCACGGGGCTCACTGCTAATCCCACATCTGTACACTGCATCCTACTCTACTTCATCCTCTGTGCTGCGTATACACACTGTACACATGTATGACAGCTACAGCACGGGCTCACTGCTAATCCCACATCTGTACACTGGCTGCTTCCTCCTCTACCTCATCCTCTGTGCTGCGTATACACACTGTACACATGTATGACAGCTACAGCACGGGGCTCACTACTAATCCCACATCTGTACACTGGCTGCATCCTCCTCTACCTCATCCTCTGTGCTGCGTATACACACTGTACACATGTATGACAGCTACAGCACGGGCTCACTGCTAATCCCACATCTGTACACTGCATCCTACTCTACTTCATCCTCTGTGCTGCGTATACACACTGTACACATGTATGACAGCTACAGCACGGGGCTCACTGCTAATCTCCACATCTGTACACTGGCTGCATCCTCCTCTACCTCATCCTCTGTGCTGCGTATACACACTGTACACATGTATGACAGCTACAGCACGGGCTCACTGCTAATCCCACATCTGTACACTACATCCTCCTCTACCTCATCCTCTGTGCTGCGTATACACACTGTACACATGTATGACAGCTACAGCACGGGCTCACTGCTAATCCCACATCTGTACACTGCATCCTACTCTACCTCATCCTCTGTGCTGCGTATACACACTGTACACATGTATGACAGCTACAGCACGGGGCTCACTGCCAATCTCCACATCTGTACACTGGCTGCATCCTCCTCTACCTCATCCTCTGTGCTGCGTATACACACTGTACACATGTATGACAGCTACAGCACGGGGCTCACTGCTAATCCCACATATGTACACTGGCTGCATCCTCCTCTACCTCATCCTCTGTGCTGTATACACACTGTACACATGTATGACAGCTACAGCACGGGCTCACTGCTAATCCCACATCTGTACACTGGCTGCATCCTCCTCTACCTCATCCTCTGTGCTGCGTATACACACTGTACACATGTATGACAGCTACAGCACGGGCTCACTGCTAATCCCACATCTGTACACTGGCTGCATTCTCCTCTACCTCATCCTCTGTGCTGCATATACACACTGTACACATGTATGACAGCTACAGCACGGGGCTCACTGCTAATCTCCTCATCTGTACACTGGCTGCATCCTCCTCTACCTCATCCTCTGTGCTGCGTATACACACTGTACACATGTATGACAGCTACAGCACGGGGCTCACTGCTAATCTCCACATCTGTACACTGGCTGCATCCTCCTCTACCTCATCCTCTGTGCTGCGTATACACACTGTACACATGTATGACCAGGGCCGGCTCCGGGGCTTGTGGCGCCCCGGGCGGCTTTAGGGGGCGTGGCTTTGTACAGGGGGCGTGGTCATTTACGCCCCCTGTACAGCTGAATTGATGTGCGGTGCGCGATGACGTCATCGCGCACCGCACAGCAAAGGTCCTCTCCACGAAGGGAAACTAGACGCGTAGCGTCTAGTTCCCTTCGTGGAGAGGACCTTTGCTGTGCGTTGCGCGATGACGTCATCGCGCACCGCACAGTAAAGGACCTCTCCAGGAAGGGAAACTAGACGCGTACGCGTCTAGTTTCCCTTCCCAGCAGTAGCGGCCGGGGGCAGCGGGCAGCAGGGGGCACACACCAGTAGCGGATCTTGCCCTGGTGCGGCGCCCTCCGGAGGGCGCCCTGCGCTCTCCGGAAGGCAGCGCCCCGGGCAAAAGTACTGCTTGCCCGTGGCAAGATCCGCTACTGTGTATGACAGCTACAGCACGGGCTCACTGCTAATCTCCACATCTGTACACTGCATCCTCCTCTACCTCATCCTCTGTGCTGCGTATACACACTGTACACATGTATGACAGCTACAGCACGGGGCTCACTGCTAATCTCCACATCTGTACACTGCATCCTCCTCTACCTCATCCTCTGTGCTGCGTATACACACTGTACACATGTATGACAGCTACAGCACGGGCTCACTGCTAATCTCCACATCTGTACACTGCATCCTCCTCTACCTCATCCTTTGTGCTGCGTATACACACTGTACACATGTATGACAGCTACAGCACGGGCTCACTGCTAATCTCCACATCTGTACACTGGCTGCATCCTCCTCTACCTCATCCTCTGTGCTGCGTATACACACTGTACACATGTATGACAGCTACAGCACGGGGCTCACTGCTAATCTCCACATCTGTACACTGGCTGCATCCTCCTCTACCTCATCCTCTGTGCTGCGTATACACACTGTACACATGTATGACAGCTACAGCACGGGGCTCACTGCTAATCCCACATCTGTACACTGGCTGCATCCTCCTCTACCTCATCCTCTGTGCTGCGTATACACACTGTACACATGTATGACAGCTACAGCACGGGCTCACTGCTAATCTCCACATCTGTACACTGGCTGCATCCTCCTCTACCTCATCCTCTGTGCTGCGTATACACACTGTACACATGTATGACAGCTACAGCACGGGGCTCACTGCTAATCTCCACATCTGTACACTGCATCCTCCTCTACCTCATCCTCTGTGCTGCGTATACACACTGTACACATGTATGACAGCTACAGCACGGGCTCACTGCTAATCCCACATCTGTACACTGGCTGCATCCTCCTCTACCTCATCCTCTGTGCTGCGTATACACACTGTACACATGTATGACAGCTACAGCACGGGGCTCACTGCTAATCTCCACATCTGTACACTGGCTGCATCCTCCTCTACCTCATCCTCTGTGCTGTATACACACTGTACACATGTATGACAGCTACAGCACGGGCTCACTGCTAATCTCCACATCTGTACACTGGCTGCATCCTCCTCTACCTCATCCTCTGTGCTGCGTATACACACTGTACACATGTATGACAGCTACAGCACGGGCTCACTGCTAATCTCACATCTGTACATTGGCTGCATCCTCCTCTACCTCATCCTCTGTGCTGCGTATACACACTGTACACATGTATGACAGCTACAGCACGGGCTCACTGCTAATCTCCACATCTGTACACTGGCTGCATCCTCCTCTACCTCATCCTCTGTGCTGTATACACACTGTACACATGTATGACAGCTACAGCACGGGGCTCACTGCTAATCCCACATCTGTACACTACATCCTCCTCTACCTCATCCTCTGTGCTGTATACACACTGTACACATGTATGACAGCTACAGCACGGGGCTCACTGCTAATCCCACATCTGTACACTGGCTGCATCCTCCTCTACCTCATCCTTAATGGACCTGTGCTAAAGGTGCTATATGTTCGCGTGAAAGGCATGGCTCTGGTTCTCTACAGTGAAGTGGAATTTGCCCAGGCAGCCATAAAAGAGACCAAGGGGAGGAAACTTGCTGGTACTAAGATTAAGGTGCGCAGAGATCGCCGTGATAAGTGCATCAAAATTCCAATCCCATTCTATACTTATCAAAACGTCTGGCCGGTGGCAGCTGGTACCTAAGGATTTATAGGCCATAGTCACACCATCTGGCAAGATAGGAGCTTATACAAAAGTGACGGCCTGCACCCATCTTCAAGGGGAACGAGAATACTAACTGAACAGTTTGGATGCTTCATCAAGAACTACTTAAACTAACAAAGGGGGGCAGTGAACCAAATAGGAATAAAGAAATCTGCTCCCCCAACACAGAGGTATTGTTTCTGCAGGCAAAGGGAATAGGAAGCATATCCACAGCAACAGAAGATAATTCAGATCAAAACCAAATAAAAATAGGCAGAGAGAAGAACATAGCTAGGAACAGAAAAAGCACAAACAAAACTCTAAAAGCTATGTGTGCAAATGCTAGGAGCTTAGGAAATAAAATCCCAGAACTAACTGCAATAATGACAAGGGATGATCTAGACATTGTGGCAATTAGAGTCATGGTACAATGAAAATCATGACTGGGACATAGCTATACCGGGATATACTTTATTTAGGAAGGACAGAATTGGAAAAATCGGAGGAGGGGTAGCAATGTATGTAAAAAATGCTATAAATACTACATTAATACAAAGTATTGAAGAAAAAACTGAGGCCCTTTGGGTGACCATAGAAACAGGGGAAAAGTTGATTATTCGTATTGGCGTGATATACAGGCCACCAGGTCAGGAAGAGGAACTTGACAAGAACCTATTGCAGGACATAACTAAAATGGCATTAAAAGGAGAGGTAATAATCATGGGAGACTTTAATCTTCCTGATGTAAACTGGGAGGTGTCTGTTGCTAGTTCCACTAGAAGTAGTAACATTTTAAATTCCCTTCAGGGAGCATCCCTCCACCAATTGGTGAGGGAGCCCACTCGGAAAGACGCAATATTAGACTTAATACTTACAAATGGAGACAGATTATCGGACGTAAAAGTGGGTGAAAACCTGGGATCCAGTGATCATCAAGCAGTATGGTTCAGCATTAAGACAGAGACTGACTCGTCCCATACAAAAACAAAGGTGTTGGATTTTAGGAAGGCTGATTTTGTAGGGATGGGAAAATGTGTAAGCGATTCTTTGGCAGAGTGGAGGAACTTGGAAACAGTGCAGGAGAGGTGGAAAACATTCAAATGTGCAATATTGAAGGCAACAGACCTTTGTATCAAAACTGTTGGGAAAAACACAAGGAAAAGGAAGCCAGTGTGGTTTGCAAAAGAAGTAGCAAATATTGTGAGAGCAAAAAAGATGGCTTTTAGGAA
Source organism: Pseudophryne corroboree (assembly GCF_028390025.1). Lineage (NCBI taxonomy): Eukaryota > Metazoa > Chordata > Amphibia > Anura > Myobatrachidae > Pseudophryne > Pseudophryne corroboree. Next base: position 5,958,926 of record NC_086453.1, on the reverse strand, counting down.
ATATAAGCAGACACAAAATAATGAAGACAAAAAGATATATCTTGTTAGACAGAAGGAGACAAAGAAGGTAATCAGATGTGCAAAGGCACAAGCTGAGGAGAAAATGGCCCAGTCAGTGGGTAAAGGAGGCAAAACTTTTTTTAGGTATATAAGCGAAAAGAGAAAAACAAAAGGCGGAATTATAAAACTAAAGACGGACACTGGGAGTCTTGTTGAAGGAGACAATTTAATAGCAGATCATCTTAATGATTATTTTTGCTCAGTATTTACTACTGAAAGAGAGGGGAAGGGGCCACAGTTAAGTTGCAGGGATATTCAGGAAAATGAAACAAGTACATTTACAGAGGAGAAGGTCCTAACAGAACTCTCAAAGCTGAAAGTGGACAAATCTATGGGGCCAGATGGGATACATCCAAGGATACTAAAAGAACTTAAAGAGATGCTGGTAGCACCATTGACAGAATTATTCAACCAGTCATTAGCAACAGGAGAAATTCCAGGGGACTGGAAAAGAGCAAACGTAGTCCCACTGCACAAAAGTGGAAGCAAGGGAGAGGCAAACAACTACAGACCAGTGAGTCTTACATCAGTAGTAGGGAAATTGATGGAAACACTCTTAAAAGAAAGAGTTGTAGATTATCTCAAATCCGGCAATTTACTGGATCCCAAACAGCATGGATTCACTGGGGGGAGATCATGTCAAACAAATCTTATTGACTTTTTTGATTGTGTGACTAAAGTGATGGATAAAGGTGGAGCCATGGATATAGCTTATCTAGACTTTAGTAAGGCTTTTGACACAGTTCCACATCGCAGACTGCTAAATAAACTTGAAAGTTTGGGATTGGATATTAGGATTATTGAATGGATAAGATCTTGGTTGAAAGATAGAAAACAGAGAGTTGTGGTAAATGGAGTGCATTCACAGGAGGGAAATGTTACCAGTGGAGTACCCCAGGGATCTGTACTTGGACCAGTGCTTTTTAATATCTTTATTGGTGACATTACAAATGGCATTAAAGGGAAAGTATGCCTTTTTGCAGATGACACAAAGGTATGCAACAGGGTAGACACACCAGGTGCGGTAAAACAAATGATTGAGGATCTAGGTAGACTAGAGGAATGGTCAAGAGTCTGTAAATTACAGTTTAATGCCAGAAAATGCAAAATCATGCACTTGGGTCTCAAAAATCTTAAAGCTAAATACAGTATTAATGGCACTATACTGGAAACTACTGAGGAGGAAAGGGATCTAGGAGTCACTATTTCAGATGACTTAAAAGCAGGTAAGCAATGTAACAAGGCAATGAGGAAGGCTAGTCAGATGCTTGGCTGCATTGGGAGAGGAATCAGCAGCAGAAAGAAAGAAGTAATAATGCCACTGTATAGGTCATTGGTACGGCCTCATCTAGAATACTGTATTCAGTTCTGGAGGCCATATCTTCAAAAGGATATTAATACATTAGAAACTGTACAAAGGAGGGCAACTAAAATGGTGCATGGCCTACATCACAAAACATACCCAGAAAGACTAAGAAATCTCAATATGTATAGTTTGGAGCAGAGAAGGGAAAGGGGGGACATGATAGAAACTTTCAAATATATGAAGGGTTTTAACAAAGTCCAGGAGGGAAATATTCTCCAAATGAAAAGAAGCAATAGGACACGAGGACATGCACTGAGACTGGAGGGGGGGAGGTTCAGGGGAAATTTGCGGAAAAATTATTTCACAGAAAGGGTAGTGGACAAGTGGAATAGCCTCCCATCAGAGGTGGTAGAGGCTAAGACAGTAGAGCAATTTAAACATGCATGGGATAGACATAAGGATATCCTTACAAAGAAATAAGGATCAAATAAGGTTAGTGATAAAAAGAATATAAAAAAAAAATAAGGGGCAGACTAGATGGGCCAAGTGGTTCTTATCTGCCGACAAATTCTATGTTTCTATGTTATGTTTCTATCCTCTGTGCTGCGTATACACACTGTACACATGTATGACAGCTACAGCACGGGCTCACTGCTAATCTCCACATCTGTACACTGCATCCTCCTCTACCTCATCCTCTGTGCTGTATACACACTGTACACATGTATGACAGCTACAGCACGGGGCTCACTGCTAATCTCCACATCTGTACACTGGCTGCATCCTCCTCTACCTCATCCTCTGTGCTGCGTATACACACTGTACACATGTATGACAGCTACAGCACGGGCTCACTGCTAATCCCACATCTGTACACTGCATCCTCCTCTACCTCATCCTCTGTGCTGCGTATACACACTGTACACATGTATGACAGCTACAGCACGGGGCTCACTGCTAATCTCCACATCTGTACACTGGCTGCATCCTCCTCTACCTCATCTTCTGTGCTGTATACACACTGTACACATGTATGACAGCTACAGCACGGGCTCACTGCTAATCTCCACATCTGTACACTGGCTGCATCCTCCTCTACCTCATCCTCTGTGCTGTATACACACTGTACACATGTATGACAGCTACAGCACGGGCTCACTGCTAATCTCCACATCTGTACACTGGCTGCATCCTCCTCTACCTCATCCTCTGTGCTGCGTATACACACTGTACATGTTGAAATATGGACAACAGACTATGGTTTTGTTTATATGCATGTAGTTACCGTACAGGGGCAGCAGATGGCGCTGTATAGTTACAGAGATGTAGTGTTTGTCTGTTGCATATGTTATGTACTTGTTTGTTTTACCTCACATGTGTTTTTCTAGAAGAGTCTCTGAGGGAGAAGGAGATAAGCTGATGATACTGAAACCTGTTGTATTGATCCTGCTATTTCAGTACTATATAAACAAGATATACATCTCAAGTCTCGTTCTGTCTGTATACAAGGTAACTCCTGAGGTAATACTTTATCTAAGGCTCCCCACTGCACACCGATGGTATCGATCCATCGCACTATACCAACAGGTTATGGGCCCAGACTGGAGTCTGTACAAGATAAAGTTTTCAGGAGTGCATCCTAAGCAGCATCCAGATCACGAGTCGCACTGCAAGTCCCAGCAGGCGCAGACAGCAGACTGTGTAACGCACAAGAAACAACCCAGGAGAACCTTGGAAAGAAAACTGTGAGTAAAACAAGTTTAATACCACAGAAGAATAGAGAGATCTATACAAGGAAGGGTTATGGCAAATTACACAGATCTCAGACTAGCTGCAAGCAAGCTTTCTAATGAGAACTATCAAACATGGAAGTTTAAAGTAGAAATGCTATTAACCAGAGATGATTTATGGGATGTTATAAATGCAGACAGACCTGAAGGAGAGGATCAGCAGTGGATTAAGAAGGACAGACAGGCAAGAGCCACTATAAGTTTACTAGTGGAAGATGAACAGCTTATACACATAAGACAAGAGAGTACAGCTAAAGGCATGTGGTGTGCTTTGCAGAGAGTGCATGAAGGAGCAAGTTTGAACAGCAAACTATTCCTATTAAGAAAATTATATCAAATGAGATTTAATAAAGGCAAGACAATGCAAGAACACATCAGTGCACTACTAGAGATAACCATACAGCTCAGGTCAATGGGAGAAGAAATCAAAAGCAACCACATAGTAGCCATCCTCCTTTGCAGTTTACCAGATACATACAGTGCACTAATAAACGCACTAGAAATGAGACCTGAAGCAGAAATCACACCAGACTTTGTGAAGAACAGGCTCATAGAGGAGTATCAACGCAGAAAGGAGCTTACAGAGTGCAATACTGAAAGTGACACAGAGAAAGCACTTAAAATGGCGGACACTAAGCCACACACCAGGGAAACAAGAGCATGTTTCAGATGCAAGAAAGTGGGTCACCTGAAAAGAGATTGCACCATATGGAAGACAGAGCAGCACAAACCACCAGAAAGATTACACAAACAAAGAGCCAAAGCCACACTTACAGATACAGGAGCACACAATTGGAATGGAACATTTAAAGCGACAGTAAACCAATTATCAGAAAAGTGGTATGTAGACTCAGGAGCGACTAGTCACATGACAAATAACAAGGACTTTTTTACTGAACTTGATTTGAACCATAAAGAAACAATCTACCTAGCAGATGGAACAAATATCATTGCAGAAGGGAAAGGGAATGGTAAATTCCTATGCTCCAAGGGTAATGGCAGCTATGCAGAAATACCCGTAACAGATGTGCTATATGTTCCCAAGCTTGAGGGAGCACTGCTATCAGTAAAGAATCTAGTAGAAAAAGGACTTACTGTAAAATTTCAGAATAATAAGTGTTTTATCCAAAACGGAAGAGAAACACTAGCTACAGCCAGAATAAAAGAACATTTATACTGTCTGGATATCGCAGCACAGCAGGCAAAGCTGAGTACACAGAAACACGCTGACTGTATTCACAAGTGGCATAGAAGATTAGGACACAGACACCCAGATTGCATAAAGGAAATGCAGAAGAGAGACCTAGCCAGGGATCTCAAAGTGTCAGACTGTTCAGAAATGATGAAGTGCCAATGTTGCATAAAAGCAAAAGCAACGAGGATAACAATTCCTAAGAAAAGTGAAAACAGAGCTTCCAGACCACTAGACCTGGTACATAGTGATGTATGCGGACCTATGAAAACGCGAACCGTAGGAGACAAAAGGTACATGCTGACATTCATTGATGACTACTCCAGGTTCACAGTCACTTATCTAATAAAAAGTAAAGATGAAGTCTTTGAAAAGCTGCAAGACTATGTGAACATGACCAGAAACAGGTTCAAGAGGAATATGCTAACTCTTCGCAGCGACAATGGAGGCGAGTTCACAGGACAGAAAATAGAACGGTACTTAAGAGGACTCGGTATTGAGCATCAGAAGACAGTACCATATACACCAGAGCAAAATGGCGTATCTGAGAGGAAAAACAGATCACTAACAGAAATGATAAGGTGCATGCTTACAGATTCAGGACTACCTGATAAATATTGGGGTGAAGCAGCAGCAACAGCCACCTATCTTCAAAACAGACTACTTTCCAAAGCAGTAAGGAAAACACCATATGAGCTGTGGCACGGTAAGAAACCCAGCTTAAAGCACATTAGAGTTTTTGGATGCAGAGCCTTCGTTTACATTCCTGCTGAAAAACGAAGCAAGTTGCAGAACCGAGCAGAAGAGGGAGTTCTAGTCGGCTATAGTGAACATTCAAAAGGCTACAGAATCTTAAATCCAAGAACTGGAAAAGTAGTTATAAGCAACAGTGTGACATTCATAGAAGAAACACGAGATGATGTCATAACTCCAGTAGACTCTACTGAAGAAGAAGAAAGCACCAAATCCAAAGAAACAGATGAAGTAGAGATCATTCAAGAAGTTGAAGTACAACACAAGACAAATACCAGCGACACTCATGAGAGTGCATCCGAGGGGGTGAGACGCTCTTCAAGAGAAAATAAGGGAAAAGCACCTACACGTTTATCTTACAAAGCAAAAGCCATTAACATACAAGAACCTGCATCATGGGAAGAAATTGCTAATTTTTCTGAAAGAGAAGCACAGAAATGGCTAGGAGCCGCAAAAGAAGAAATGGAATCAATGGAAGACAATCAGACATGGACATTGACCAGACTACCATTAGACAAAAAGGCCATAGGATGTAAATGGACTTTTAAGGTCAAGTATGATTCTGAAGGAAAAATAGAGAGATACAAGGCAAGACTTGTTGCTAAAGGATATTCACAGAAATTTGGAGAAGATTATGATGAAACGTTTGCTCCAGTTGTGAAGCACACTACCATTAGAACCTTACTCCTAACAGCAGCCATAAAGGGTATGCAAGTGAAACATTTCGATGTAAAGACGGCTTTCCTACATGGTGAACTAAAGGAAGATATATACATGGAACAACCACCAGGCTTCGTGAATTCTCAGAACCCAGATCACGTATGTAAACTGAACAAGAGTATATATGGTCTTAAACAAGCAGCAAGAGCATGGAATACAAAGATAAATGGAGTTCTGACAGAAAAGGGATTCATCAGAAGCAAAGCAGACCCATGTCTCTATACGAAGTTGATAGAGGAAAGATGGTTCTATGTATTAATTTACGTGGACGATTTGCTAGTTTGTTTCGAACAAGAAGGGGACGAAGTTGAACTGTTACAAGAACTAAACCGTCAGTTTGAAACAAAAGACCTCGGCCACATAACGCATTACTTGGGAATGCAAATCTCAAGAGAAGGTGATGGAACATTCACACTAAGTCAGAAATACAAAATTCAGGAAACCATTGAGGAATTTGGTATACAAGACGCAAAGACAGCAAGCACTCCTATGGAGACAAGTTATGAAAAGGAACCAAATGATCAGAGCAACCTGTTAGAGGATAACCATCTATACAGAAAAGCCATAGGAAAATTGCTATACATTGCAACCGTCACCAGACCAGATATCTCCACAGCAGTCGGGATTTTAAGCAGAAAAGTCTCAAAACCAACAAAGATGGATTGGAACGCAGTTAAGAGGGTAATTCGTTACTTAAAGGGAACGATTAACAAGAAGCTTAAGCTCTCAGCAAACACAAATCACAAGTTAACAGGATACGTTGACGCAGATTGGGCTGGAGACACAAGTGACAGAAAATCCACAAGTGGATATCTATTCTCTATTGGAGAAGGACTAATCAGCTGGACAAGCAAGAAGCAGTCTACCGTAGCACTATCTTCTACAGAAGCTGAATATATTGCAGCAGCTCACGCCAGTCAAGAAGTGGTATGGTTAATGCAACTACTATCAGACCTAGGAATGCCTCAAGAAGAACCTATCAAGATATATGAGGATAATCAAGGATGCATTGCATTAGCGCAAACAGAAAGAGTGAACCCAAGAACCAAGCACATTGATGTCAAGCATCACTTCCTGAGGGATCTACAGGAACAAGGTCTTATAGAGTTGAACTATTGCCCAACAGAAGATATGACAGCTGATATCATGACTAAGCCTCTTACCAGAGAGAGACATTGGAGACTTACGTCAAAGATGGGTCTAACTGAAGAAACCCAGTCTGTTGAGAAGGGGTGTTGAAATATGGACAACAGACTATGGTTTTGTTTATATGCATGTAGTTACCGTACAGGGGCAGCAGATGGCGCTGTATAGTTACAGAGATGTAGTGTTTGTCTGTTGCATATGTTATGTACTTGTTTGTTTTACCTCACATGTGTTTTTCTAGAAGAGTCTCTGAGGGAGAAGGAGATAAGCTGATGATACTGAAACCTGTTGTATTGATCCTGCTATTTCAGTACTATATAAACAAGATATACATCTCAAGTCTCGTTCTGTCTGTATACAAGGTAACTCCTGAGGTAATACTTTATCTAAGGCTCCCCACTGCACACCGATGGTATCGATCCATCGCACTATACCAACAGTACACATGTATGACAGCTACAGCACGGGGCTCACTGCTAATCTCCTCATCTGTACACTGGCTGCATCCTCCTCTACCTCATCCTCTGTGCTGCATATACACACTGTACACATGTATGACAGCTACAGCACGGGCTCACTGCTAATCCCACATCTGTACACTACATCCTCCTCTACCTCATCCTCTGTGCTGCGTATACACACTGTACACATGTATGACAGCTACAGCACGGGCTCACTGCTAATCCCACATCTGTACACTGGCTGCATCCTCCTCTACCTCATCCTCTGTGCTGCGTATACACACTGTACACATGTATGACAGCTACAGCACGGGCTCACTGCTAATCTCCTCATCTGTACACTGGCTGCATCCTCCTCTACCTCATCCTCTGTGCTGCGTATACACACTGTACACATGTATGACAGCTACAGCACGGGCTCACTGCTAATCTCCTCATCTGTACACTGCATCCTCCTCTACCTCATCCTCTGTGCTGCGTATACACACTGTACACATGTATGACAGCTACAGCACGGGCTCACTGCTAATCTCCACATCTATACACTGGCTGCATCCTCCTCTACCTCATCCTCTGTGCTGCGTATACACACTGTACACATGTATGACAGCTACAGCACGGGCTCACTGCTAATCTCCACATCTGCACACTGGCTGCATCCTCCTCTACCTCATCCTCTGTGCTGTATACACACTGTACACATGTATGACAGCTACAGCACGGGCTCACTGCTAATCTCCACATCTGTACACTGGCTGCATCCTCCTCTACCTCATCCTCTGTGCTGTATACACACTGTACACATGTATGACAGCTACAGCACGGGGCTCACTGCTAATCTCCTCATCTGTACACTGGCTGCATCCTCCTCTACCTCATCCTCTGTGCTGCGTATACACACTGTACACATGTATGACAGCTACAGCACGGGCTCACTGCTAATCTCCACATCTGTACACTGGCTGCATCCTCCTCTACCTCATCCTCTGTGCTGCGTATACACACTGTACACATGTATGACAGCTACAGCACGGGGCTCACTGCTAATCTCCTCATCTGTACACTGGCTGCATCCTCCTCTACCTCATCCTCTGTGCTGCGTATACACACTGTACACATGTATGACAGCTACAGCACGGGGCTCACTGCTAATCTCCTCATCTGTACACTGGCTGCATCCTCCTCTACCTCATCCTCTGTGCTGCGTATACACACTGTACACATGTATGACAGCTACAGCACGGGGCTCACTGCTAATCTCACATCTGTACACCACTGGCTGCATCCTCCTCAACCTCATCCTCTGTGCTGTATACACACTGTACACATGTATGACAGCTACAGCACGGGGCTCACTGCTAATCTCCTCATCTGTACACTGGCTGCATCCTCCTCTACCTGATCCTCTGTGCTGTATACACACTGTACACATGTATGACAGCTACAGCACGGGGCTCACTGCTAATCTCCTCATCTGTACACTGGCTGCATCCTCCTCTACCTGATCCTCTGTGCTGTATACACACTGTACACATGTATGACAGCTACAGCACGGGCTCACTGCTAATCTCCTCATCTGTACACTGGCTGCATCCTCCTCTACCTCATCCTCTGTGCTGCGTATACACACTGTACACATGTATGACAGCTACAGCACGGGCTCACTGCTAATCCCACATCTGTACACTGGCTGCATCCTCCTCTACCTCATCCTCTGTGCTGCGTATACACACTGTACACATGTATGACAGCTACAGCACGGGCTCACTGCTAATCTCCACATCTGTACACTGCATCCTCCTCTACCTCATCCTCTGTGCTGCGTATACACACTGTACACATGTATGACAGCTACAGCACGGGCTCACTGCTAATCCCACATCTGTACACTGGCTGCATCCTCCTCTACCTCATCCTCTGTGCTGCGTATACACACTGTACACATGTATGACAGCTACAGCACGGGGCTCACTGTTAATCCCACATCTGTACACTGCCTGCATCCTCCTCTACCTCATCCTCTGTGCTGCGTATACACACTGTACACATGTATGACAGCTACAGCACGGGCTCACTGCAAATCCCACATCTGTACACTGGCTGCATCCTCCTCTACCTCATCCTCTGTGCTGCGTATACACACTGTACACATGTATGACAGCTACAGCACGGGGCTCACTGCTAATCTCACATCTGTACACTGGCTGCATCCTCCTCTACCTCATCCTCTGTGCTGCGTATACACACTGTACACATGTATGACAGCTACAGCACGGGCTCACTGCTAATCCCACATCTGTACACTGCATCCTCCTCTACCTCATCCTCTGTGCTGCGTATACACACTGCACACATGTATGACAGCTACAGCACGGGCTCACTGCTAATCTCACATCTGTACACTGGCTGCATCCTCCTCTACCTCATCCTCTGTGCTGCGTATACATACTGTACACATGTATGACAGCTACAGCACGGGCTCACTGCTAATTTCCACATCTGTACACTACATCCTCCTCTACCTCATCCTCTGTACTGCATATACACACTGTACACATGTATGACAGCTACAGCACGGGGCTCACTGCTAATCTCCACATCTGTACACTGGCTGCATCCTCCTCTACCTCATCCTCTGTGCTGCGTATACACACTGTACACATGTATGACAGCTACAGCACGGGCTCACTGCTAATCCCACATCTGTACACTGCATCCTCCTCTACCTCATCCTCTGTGCTGCGTATACACACTGTACACATGTATGACAGCTACAGCACGGGCTCACTGCTAATCCCACATCTGTACACTGGCTGCATCCTCCTCTACCTCATCCTCTGTGCTGCGTATACACACTGTACACATGTATGACAGCTACAGCATGGGCTCACTGCTAATCTCCACATCTGTACACTGCATCCTCCTCTACCTCATCCTCTGTGCTGCGTATACACACTGTACACATGTATGACAGCTACAGCACGGGGCTCACTGCTAATCTCATATCTGTACACTGGCTGCATCCTCCTCTATCTCATCCTCTGTGCTGTATACACACTGTACACATGTATGACAGCTACAGCACGGGCTCACTGCTAATCTCCACATCTGTACACTGCCTGCATCCTCCTCTACCTCATCCTCTGTGCTGCGTATACACACTGTACACATGTATGACAGCTACAGCACGGGGCTCACTGCTAATCTCACATCTGTACACTGCATCCTCCTCTACCTCATCCTCTGTGCTGCGTATACACACTGTACACATGTATGACAGCTACAGCACGGGCTCACTGCTAATCTCCTCATCTGTACACTGGCTGCATCCTCCTCTACCTCATCCTCTGTGCTGCGTATACACACTGTACACATGTATGACAGCTACAGCACGGGGCTCACTGCTAATCTCATATCTGTACACTGGCTGCATCCTCCTCTATCTCATCCTCTGTGCTGTATACACACTGTACACATGTATGACAGCTACAGCACGGGCTCACTGCTAATCTCCACATCTGTACACTGGCTGCATCCTCCTCTACCTCATCCTCTGTGCTGCGTATACACACTGTACACATGTATGACAGCTACAGCACGGGGCTCACTGCTAATCTCCACATCTGTACACTGGCTGCATCCTCCTCTACCTCATCCTCTGTGCTGCGTATACACACTGTACACATGTATGACAGCTACAGCACGGGCTCACTGCTAATCTCACATCTGTACACTGGCTGCATCCTCCTCTACCTCATCCTCTGTGCTGCGTATACACACTGTACACATGTATGACAGCTACAGCACGGGCTCACTGCTAATCTCCTCATCTGTACACTGGCTGCATCCTCCTCTACCTCATCCTCTGTGCTGCGTATACACACTGTACACATGTATGACAGCTACAGCACGGGCTCACTGCTAATCCCACATCTGTACACTGCATCCTCCTCTACCTCATCCTCTGTGCTGCGTATACACACTGTACACATGTATGACAGCTACAGCACGGGGCTCACTGCTAATCTCCTCATCTGTACACTGGCTGCATCCTCCTCTACCTCATCCTCTGTGCTGCGTATACACACTGTACACATGTATGACAGCTACAGCACGGGCTCACTGCTAATCTCCTCATCTGTACACTGCATCCTCCTCTACCTCATCCTCTGTGCTGCGTATACACACTGTACACATGTATGACAGCTACAGCACGGGGCTCACTGCTAATCCCACATCTGTACACTGGCTGCATCCTCCTCTACCTCATCCTCTGTGCTGCATATACACACTGTACACATGTATGACAGCTACAGCACGGGCTCACTGCTAATCTCCACATCTGTACACTGGCTGCATCCTCCTCTACCTCATCCTCTGTGCTGCGTATACACACTGTACACATGTATGACAGCTACAGCACGGGGCTCACTGCTAATCTCCACATCTGTACACTGCATCCTCCTCTACCTCATCCTCTGTGCTGCGTATACACACTGTACACATGTATGACAGCTACAGCACGGGGCTCACTGCTAATCCCACATCTGTACACTGGCTGCATCCTCCTCTACCTCATCCTCTGTGCTGCGTATACACACTGTACACATGTATGACAGCTACAGCACGGGCTCACTGCTAATCCCACATCTGTACACTACATCCTCCTCTACCTCATCCTCTGTGCTGCGTATACACACTGTACACATGTATGACAGCTACAGCACGGGCTCACTGCTAATCCCACATCTGTACACTGGCTGCATCCTCCTCTACCTCATCCTCTGTGCTGCGTATACACACTGTACACATGTATGACAGCTACAGCACGGGCTCACTGCTAATCTCCACATCTGTACACTGGCTGCATCCTCCTCTACCTCATCCTCTGTGCTGCGTATACACACTGTACACATGTATGACAGCTACAGCACGGGGCTCACTGCTAATCTCCACATCTATACACTGGCTGCATCCTCCTCTACCTCATCCTCTGTGCTGTATACACACTGTACACATGTATGACAGCTACAGCACGGGGCTCACTGCTAATCTCCTCATCTGTACACTGGCTGCATCCTCCTCTACCTCATCCTCTGTGCTGCGTATACACACTGTACACATGTATGACAGCTACAGCACGGGCTCACTGCTAATCTCCACATCTGTACACTGGCTGCATCCTCCTCTACCTCATCCTCTGTGCTGCGTATACACACTGTACACATGTATGACAGCTACAGCACGGGGCTCACTGCTAATCTCCTCATCTGTACACTGGCTGCATCCTCCTCTACCTCATCCTCTGTGCTGCGTATACACACTGTACACATGTATGACAGCTACAGCACGGGGCTCACTGCTAATCTCCTCATCTGTACACTGGCTGCATCCTCCTCTACCTGATCCTCTGTGCTGTATACACACTGTACACATGTATGACAGCTACAGCACGGGCTCACTGCTAATCTCCTCATCTGTACACTGGCTGCATCCTCCTCTACCTCATCCTCTGTGCTGCGTATACACACTGTACACATGTATGACAGCTACAGCACGGGCTCACTGCTAATCCCACATCTGTACACTGGCTGCATCCTCCTCTACCTCATCCTCTGTGCTGCGTATACACACTGTACACATGTATGACAGCTACAGCACGGGCTCACTGCTAATCTCCACATCTGTACACTGCATCCTCCTCTACCTCATCCTCTGTGCTGCGTATACACACTGTACACATGTATGACAGCTACAGCACGGGCTCACTGCTAATCCCACATCTGTACACTGGCTGCATCCTCCTCTACCTCATCCTCTGTGCTGCGTATACACACTGTACACATGTATGACAGCTACAGCACGGGGCTCACTGCTAATCCCACATCTGTACACTGCCTGCATCCTCCTCTACCTCATCCTCTGTGCTGCGTATACACACTGTACACATGTATGACAGCTACAGCACGGGCTCACTGCAAATCCCACATCTGTACACTGGCTGCATCCTCCTCTACCTCATCCTCTGTGCTGCGTATACACACTGTACACATGTATGACAGCTACAGCACGGGGCTCACTGCTAATCTCACATCTGTACACTGGCTGCATCCTCCTCTACCTCATCCTCTGTGCTGCGTATACACACTGTACACATGTATGACAGCTACAGCACGGGCTCACTGCTAATCCCACATCTGTACACTGCATCCTCCTCTACCTCATCCTCTGTGCTGCGTATACACACTGCACACATGTATGACAGCTACAGCACGGGCTCACTGCTAATCTCACATCTGTACACTGGCTGCATCCTCCTCTACCTCATCCTCTGTGCTGCGTATACATACTGTACACATGTATGACAGCTACAGCACGGGCTCACTGCTAATTTCCACATCTGTACACTACATCCTCCTCTACCTCACCCTCTGTGCTGCATATACACACTGTACACATGTATGACAGCTACAGCACGGGCTCACTGCTAATCCCACATCTGTACACTGGCTGCATCCTCCTCTACCTCATCCTCTGTGCTGCGTATACACACTGTACACATGTATGACAGCTACAGCACGGGCTCACTGCTAATCTCCACATCTGTACACTGCATCCTCCTCTACCTCATCCTCTGTGCTGCGTATACACACTGTACACATGTATGACAGCTACAGCACGGGGCTCACTGCTAATCTCATATCTGTACACTGGCTGCATCCTCCTCTATCTCATCCTCTGTGCTGTATACACACTGTACACATGTATGACAGCTACAGCACGGGCTCACTGCTAATCTCCACATCTGTACACTGGCTGCATCCTCCTCTACCTCATCCTCTGTGCTGCGTATACACACTGTACACATGTATGACAGCTACAGCACGGGGCTCACTGCTAATCTCACATCTGTACACTGCATCCTCCTCTACCTCATCCTCTGTGCTGCGTATACACACTGTACACATGTATGACAGCTACAGCACGGGCTCACTGCTAATCTCCTCATCTGTACACTGGCTGCATCCTCCTCTACCTCATCCTCTGTGCTGCGTATACACACTGTACACATGTATGACAGCTACAGCACGGGGCTCACTGCTAATCTCATATCTGTACACTGGCTGCATCCTCCTCTATCTCATCCTCTGTGCTGTATACACACTGTACACATGTATGACAGCTACAGCACGGGCTCACTGCTAATCTCCACATCTGTACACTGGCTGCATCCTCCTCTACCTCATCCTCTGTGCTGCGTATACACACTGTACACATGTATGACAGCTACAGCACGGGGCTCACTGCTAATCTCCACATCTGTACACTGGCTGCATCCTCCTCTACCTCATCCTCTGTGCTGCGTATACACACTGTACACATGTATGACAGCTACAGCACGGGCTCACTGCTAATCTCACATCTGTACACTGGCTGCATCCTCCTCTACCTCATCCTCTGTGCTGCGTATACACACTGTACACATGTATGACAGCTACAGCACGGGCTCACTGCTAATCTCCTCATCTGTACACTGGCTGCATCCTCCTCTACCTCATCCTCTGTGCTGCGTATACACACTGTACACATGTATGACAGCTACAGCACGGGCTCACTGCTAATCCCACATCTGTACACTGCATCCTCCTCTACCTCATCCTCTGTGCTGCGTATACACACTGTACACATGTATGACAGCTACAGCACGGGGCTCACTGCTAATCTCCACATCTGTACACTGGCTGCATCCTCCTCTACCTCATCCTCTGTGCTGCGTATACACACTGTACACTTGTATGACAGCTACAGCACGGGGCTCACTGCTAATCCCACATCTGTACACTGCATCCTCCTCTACCTCATCCTCTGTGCTGCGTATACACACTGTACACATGTATGACAGCTACAGCACGGGGCTCACTGCTAATCTCCTCATCTGTACACTGGCTGCATCCTCCTCTACCTCATCCTCTGTGCTGCGTATACACACTGTACACATGTATGACAGCTACAGCACGGGCTCACTGCTAATCTCCACATCTGTACACTGGCTGCATCCTCCTCTACCTCATCCTCTGTGCTGCGTATACACACTGTACACATGTATGACAGCTACAGCACGGGCTCACTGCTAATCTCCTCATCTGTACACTGCATCCTCCTCTACCTCATCCTCTGTGCTGCGTATACACACTGTACACATGTATGACAGCTACAGCACGGGGCTCACTGCTAATCCCACATCTGTACACTGGCTGCATCCTCCTCTACCTCATCCTCTGTGCTGCATATACACACTGTACACATGTATGACAGCTACAGCACGGGCTCACTGCTAATCTCCACATCTGTACACTGGCTGCATCCTCCTCTACCTCATCCTCTGTGCTGCGTATACACACTGTACACATGTATGACAGCTACAGCACGGGGCTCACTGCTAATCTCCACATCTGTACACTGCATCCTCCTCTACCTCATCCTCTGTGCTGCGTATACACACTGTACACATGTATTACAGCTACAGCACGGGCTCACTGCTAATCCCAGATCTGTACACTGGCTGCATCCTCCTCTACCTCATCCTCTGTGCTGTATACACACTGTACACATGTATGACAGCTACAGCACGGGCTCACTGCTAATCCCACATCTGTACACTGGCTGCATCCTCCTCTGCCTCATCCTCTGTGCTGTATACACACTGTACACATGTATGACAGCTACAGCACGGGGCTCACTGCTAATCTCCACATCTGTACACTGGCTGCATCCTCCTCTACCTCATCCTCTGTGCTGCGTATACACACTGTACACATGTATGACAGCTACAGCACGGGGCTCACTGCTAATCTCCACATCTGTACACTGGCTGCATCCTCCTCTACCTCGTCCTCTGTGCTGCGTATACACTGTACACATGTATGACAGCTACAGCACAGGCTCACTGCTAATCCCACATCTGTACACTGGCTGCATCCTCCTCTACCTCATCCTCTGTGCTGCGTATACACACTGTACACATGTATGACAGCTACAGCACGGGGCTCACTGCTAATCTCCACATCTGTACACTGGCTGCATCCTCCTCTACCTCATCCTCTGTGCTGCGTATACACACTGTACACATGTATGACAGCTACAGCACGGGGCTCACTGCTAATCTCACATCTGTACACTGGCTGCATCCTCCTCTACCTCATCCTCTGTGCTGCGTATACACACTGTACACATGTATGACAGCTACAGCACGGGGCTCACTGCTAATCTCACATCTGTACACTGGCTGCATCCTCCTCTACCTCATCCTCTGTGCTGCGTATACACACTGTACACATGTATGACAGCTACAGCACGGGGCTCACTGCTAATCTCCACATCTGTACACTGGCTGCATCCTCCTCTACCTCATCCTCTGTGCTGCGTATACACACTGTACACATGTATGACAGCTACAGCACGGGGCTCACTGCTAATCTCACATCTGTACACTGGCTGCATCCTCCTCTACCTCATCCTCTGTGCTGCGTATACACACTGTACACATGTATGACAGCTACAGCACGGGGCTCACTGCTAATCTCACATCTGTACACTGGCTGCATCCTCCTCTACCTCATCCTCTGTGCTGCGTATACACACTGTACACATGTATGACAGCTACAGCACGGGGCTCACTGCTAATCTCCACATCTGTACACTGGCTGCATTCTCCTCTACCTCATCCTCTGTGCTGTATACACACTGTACACATGTATGACAGCTACAGCACGGGGCTCACTGCTAATCCCACATCTGTACACTGGCTGCATCCTCCTCTACCTCATCCTCTGTGCTGCGTATACACACTGTATACATGTATGACAGCTACAGCACGGGCTCACTGCTAATCTCCACATCTGTACACTGGCTGCATCCTCCTCTACCTCATCCTCTGTGCTGCGTATACACACTGTACACATGTATGACAGCTACAGCACGGGGCTCACTGCTAATCTCCACATCTGTACACTGCATCCTCCTCTACCTCATCCTCTGTGCTGCGTATACACACTGTACACATGTATGACAGCTACAGCACGGGCTCACTGCTAATCTCCACATCTGTACACTGGCTGCATCCTCCTCTACCTCATCCTCTGTGCTGTATACACACTGTACACATGTATGACAGCTACAGCACGGGCTCACTGCTAATCTCCACATCTGTACACTGGCTGCATCCTCCTCTACCTCATCCTCTGTGCTGTATACACACTGTACACATGTATGACAGCTACAGCACGGGCTCACTGCTAATCTCCTCATCTGTACACTGGCTGCATCCTCCTCTACCTCATCCTCTGTGCTGCGTATACACACTGTACACATGTATGACAGCTACAGCACGGGCTCACTGCTAATCTCCTCATCTGTACACTGGCTGCATCCTCCTCTACCTCATCCTCTGTGCTGCGTATACACACTGTACACATGTATGACAGCTACAGCACGGGCTCACTGCTAATCTCCTCATCTGTACACTGGCTGCATCCTCCTCTACCTCATCCTCTGTGCTGTATACACACTGTACACATGTATGACAGCTACAGCACGGGGCTCACTGCTAATCCCACATCTGTACACTGGCTGCATCCTCCTCTACCTCATCCTCTGTGCTGCATATACACACTGTACACATGTATGACAGCTACAGCACGGGGCTCACTGCTAATCCCACATCTGTACACTGGCTGCATCCTCCTCTACCTCATCCTCTGTGCTGCATATACACACTGTACACATGTATGACAGCTACAGCACGGGCTCACTGCTTATCTCCACATCTGTACACTGCATCCTCCTCTACCTCATCCTCTGTGCTGTATACACACTGTACACATGTATGACAGCTACAGCACGGGGCTCACTGCTAATCTCCACATCTGTACACTGGCTGCATCCTCCTCTACCTCATCCTCTGTGCTGCGTATACACACTGTACACATGTATGACAGCTACAGCACGGGGCTCACTGCTAATCTCCACATCTGTACACTGGCTGCATCCTCCTCTACCTCATCCTCTGTGCTGTATACACACTGTACACATGTATGACAGCTACAGCACGGGCTCACTGCTAATCTCCACATCTGTACACTGGCTGCATCCTCCTCTACCTCATCCTCTGTGCTGTATACACACTGTACACATGTATGACAGCTACAGCACGGGCTCACTGCTAATCTCCACATCTGTACACTGGCTGCATCCTCCTCTACCTCATCCTCTGTGCTGCGTATACACACTGTACACATGTATGACAGCTACAGCACGGGGCTCACTGCTAATCTCCTCATCTGTACACTGGCTGCATCCTCCTCTACCTCATCCTCTGTGCTGCGTATACACACTGTACACATGTATGACAGCTACAGCACGGGCTCACTGCTAATCCCACATCTGTACACTACATCCTCCTCTACCTCATCCTCTGTGCTGCGTATACACACTGTACACATGTATGACAGCTACAGCACGGGCTCACTGCTAATCCCACATCTGTACACTGGCTGCATCCTCCTCTACCTCATCCTCTGTGCTGCGTATACACACTGTACACATGTATGACAGCTACAGCACGGGCTCACTGCTAATCTCCACATCTGTACACTGGCTGCATCCTCCTCTACCTCATCCTCTGTGCTGCGTATACACACTGTACACATGTATGACAGCTACAGCACGGGGCTCAATGCTAATCTCCTCATCTGTGCACTGGCTGCATCCTCCTCTACCTCATCCTCTGTGCTGCGTATACACACTGTACACATGTATGACAGCTACAGCACGGGGCTCACTGCTAATCTCCACATCTGTACACTGGCTGCATCCTCCTCTACCTCATCCTCTGTGCTGCGTATACACACTGTACACATGTATGACAGCTACAGCACGGGCTCACTGCTAATCTCCTCATCTGTACACTGGCTGCATCCTCCTCTACCTCATCCTCTGTGCTGTATACACACTGTACACATGTATGACAGCTACAGCACGGGGCTCACTGCTAATCTCCTCATCTGTACACTGGCTGCATCCTCCTCTACCTCATCCTCTGTGCTGTATACACACTGTACACATGTATGACAGCTACAGCACGGGGCTCACTGCTAATCTCCTCATCTGTACACTGGCTGCATCCTCCTCTACCTCATCCTCTGTGCTGCGTATACACACTGTACACATGTATGACAGCTACAGCACGGGCTCACTGCTAATCTCCACATCTGTACACTGGCTGCATCCTCCTCTACCTCATCCTCTGTGCTGCGTATACACACTGTACACATGTATGACAGCTACAGCACGGGGCTCACTGCTAATCTCCACATCTGTACACTGGCTGCATTCTCCTCTACCTCATCCTCTGTGCTGTATACACACTGTACACATGTATGACAGCTACAGCACGGGGCTCACTGCTAATCTCCACATCTGTACACTGGCTGCATCCTCCTCTACCTCATCCTCTGTGCTGCGTATACACACTGTACACATGTATGACAGCTACAGCACGGGCTCACTGCTAATCTCCACATCTGTACACTGGCTGCATCCTCCTCTACCTCATCCTCTGTGCTGCGTATACACACTGTACACATGTATGACAGCTACAGCACGGGGCTCACTGCTAATCTCCACATCTGTACACTGCATCCTCCTCTACCTCATCCTCTGTGCTGCGTATACACACTGTACACATGTATGACAGCTACAGCACGGGCTCACTGCTAATCTTCACATCTGTACACTGGCTGCATCCTCCTCTACCTCATCCTCTGTGCTGTATACACACTGTACACATGTATGACAGCTACAGCACGGGCTCACTGCTAATCTCCACATCTGTACACTGGCTGCATCCTCCTCTACCTCATCCTCTGTGCTGTATACACACTGTACACATGTATGACAGCTACAGCACGGGGCTCACTGCTAATCCCACATCTGTACACTGGCTGCATCCTCCTCTACCTCATCCTCTGTGCTGCATATACACACTGTACACATGTATGACAGCTACAGCACGGGGCTCACTGCTAATCCCACATCTGTACACTGGCTGCATCCTCCTCTACCTCATCCTCTGTGCTGCATATACACACTGTACACATGTATGACAGCTACAGCACGGGCTCACTGCTAATCCCACATCTGTACACTGCATCCTCCTCTACCTCATCCTCTGTGCTGCGTATACACACTGTACACATGTATGACAGCTACAGCACGGGGCTCACTGCTAATCTCCACATCTGTACACTGGCTGCATCCTCCTCTACCTCATCCTCTGTGCTGCGTATACACACTGTACACTTGTATGACAGCTACAGCACGGGGCTCACTGCTAATCCCACATCTGTACACTGCATCCTCCTCTACCTCATCCTCTGTGCTGCGTATACACACTGTACACATGTATGACAGCTACAGCACGGGGCTCACTGCTAATCTCCTCATCTGTACACTGGCTGCATCCTCCTCTACCTCATCCTCTGTGCTGCGTATACACACTGTACACATGTATGACAGCTACAGCACGGGCTCACTGCTAATCTCCTCATCTGTACACTGCATCCTCCTCTACCTCATCCTCTGTGCTGCGTATACACACTGTACACATGTATGACAGCTACAGCACGGGGCTCACTGCTAATCCCACATCTGTACACTGGCTGCATCCTCCTCTACCTCATCCTCTGTGCTGCATATACACACTGTACACATGTATGACAGCTACAGCACGGGCTCACTGCTAATCTCCACATCTGTACACTGGCTGCATCCTCCTCTACCTCATCCTCTGTGCTGCGTATACACACTGTACACATGTATGACAGCTACAGCACGGGGCTCACTGCTAATCTCCACATCTGTACACTGCATCCTCCTCTACCTCATCCTCTGTGCTGCGTATACACACTGTACACATGTATTACAGCTACAGCACGGGCTCACTGCTAATCCCAGATCTGTACACTGGCTGCATCCTCCTCTACCTCATCCTCTGTGCTGTATACACACTGTACACATGTATGACAGCTACAGCACGGGCTCACTGCTAATCCCACATCTGTACACTGGCTGCATCCTCCTCTGCCTCATCCTCTGTGCTGTATACACACTGTACACATGTATGACAGCTACAGCACGGGGCTCACTGCTAATCTCCACATCTGTACACTGGCTGCATCCTCCTCTACCTCATCCTCTGTGCTGCGTATACACACTGTACACATGTATGACAGCTACAGCACGGGGCTCACTGCTAATCTCCACATCTGTACACTGGCTGCATCCTCCTCTACCTCGTCCTCTGTGCTGCGTATACACTGTACACATGTATGACAGCTACAGCACAGGCTCACTGCTAATCCCACATCTGTACACTGGCTGCATCCTCCTCTACCTCATCCTCTGTGCTGCGTATACACACTGTACACATGTATGACAGCTACAGCACGGGGCTCACTGCTAATCTCCACATCTGTACACTGGCTGCATCCTCCTCTACCTCATCCTCTGTGCTGCGTATACACACTGTACACATGTATGACAGCTACAGCACGGGGCTCACTGCTAATCTCACATCTGTACACTGGCTGCATCCTCCTCTACCTCATCCTCTGTGCTGCGTATACACACTGTACACATGTATGACAGCTACAGCACGGGGCTCACTGCTAATCTCACATCTGTACACTGGCTGCATCCTCCTCTACCTCATCCTCTGTGCTGCGTATACACACTGTACACATGTATGACAGCTACAGCACGGGGCTCACTGCTAATCTCCACATCTGTACACTGGCTGCATCCTCCTCTACCTCATCCTCTGTGCTGCGTATACACACTGTACACATGTATGACAGCTACAGCACGGGGCTCACTGCTAATCTCACATCTGTACACTGGCTGCATCCTCCTCTACCTCATCCTCTGTGCTGCGTATACACACTGTACACATGTATGACAGCTACAGCACGGGGCTCACTGCTAATCTCACATCTGTACACTGGCTGCATCCTCCTCTACCTCATCCTCTGTGCTGCGTATACACACTGTACACATGTATGACAGCTACAGCACGGGGCTCACTGCTAATCTCCACATCTGTACACTGGCTGCATTCTCCTCTACCTCATCCTCTGTGCTGTATACACACTGTACACATGTATGACAGCTACAGCACGGGGCTCACTGCTAATCCCACATCTGTACACTGGCTGCATCCTCCTCTACCTCATCCTCTGTGCTGCGTATACACACTGTATACATGTATGACAGCTACAGCACGGGCTCACTGCTAATCTCCACATCTGTACACTGGCTGCATCCTCCTCTACCTCATCCTCTGTGCTGCGTATACACACTGTACACATGTATGACAGCTACAGCACGGGGCTCACTGCTAATCTCCACATCTGTACACTGCATCCTCCTCTACCTCATCCTCTGTGCTGCGTATACACACTGTACACATGTATGACAGCTACAGCACGGGCTCACTGCTAATCTCCACATCTGTACACTGGCTGCATCCTCCTCTACCTCATCCTCTGTGCTGTATACACACTGTACACATGTATGACAGCTACAGCACGGGCTCACTGCTAATCTCCACATCTGTACACTGGCTGCATCCTCCTCTACCTCATCCTCTGTGCTGTATACACACTGTACACATGTATGACAGCTACAGCACGGGCTCACTGCTAATCTCCTCATCTGTACACTGGCTGCATCCTCCTCTACCTCATCCTCTGTGCTGCGTATACACACTGTACACATGTATGACAGCTACAGCACGGGCTCACTGCTAATCTCCTCATCTGTACACTGGCTGCATCCTCCTCTACCTCATCCTCTGTGCTGCGTATACACACTGTACACATGTATGACAGCTACAGCACGGGCTCACTGCTAATCTCCTCATCTGTACACTGGCTGCATCCTCCTCTACCTCATCCTCTGTGCTGTATACACACTGTACACATGTATGACAGCTACAGCACGGGGCTCACTGCTAATCCCACATCTGTACACTGGCTGCATCCTCCTCTACCTCATCCTCTGTGCTGCATATACACACTGTACACATGTATGACAGCTACAGCACGGGGCTCACTGCTAATCCCACATCTGTACACTGGCTGCATCCTCCTCTACCTCATCCTCTGTGCTGCATATACACACTGTACACATGTATGACAGCTACAGCACGGGCTCACTGCTTATCTCCACATCTGTACACTGCATCCTCCTCTACCTCATCCTCTGTGCTGTATACACACTGTACACATGTATGACAGCTACAGCACGGGGCTCACTGCTAATCTCCACATCTGTACACTGGCTGCATCCTCCTCTACCTCATCCTCTGTGCTGCGTATACACACTGTACACATGTATGACAGCTACAGCACGGGGCTCACTGCTAATCTCCACATCTGTACACTGGCTGCATCCTCCTCTACCTCATCCTCTGTGCTGTATACACACTGTACACATGTATGACAGCTACAGCACGGGCTCACTGCTAATCTCCACATCTGTACACTGGCTGCATCCTCCTCTACCTCATCCTCTGTGCTGCGTATTCACACTGTACACATGTATGACAGCTACAGCACGGGGCTCACTGCTAATCTCCTCATCTGTACACTGGCTGCATCCTCCTCTACCTCATCCTCTGTGCTGCGTATACACACTGTACACATGTATGACAGCTACAGCACGGGCTCACTGCTAATCCCACATCTGTACACTACATCCTCCTCTACCTCATCCTCTGTGCTGCGTATACACACTGTACACATGTATGACAGCTACAGCACGGGCTCACTGCTAATCTCCACATCTGTACACTGGCTGCATCCTCCTCTACCTCATCCTCTGTGCTGCGTATACACACTGTACACATGTATGACAGCTACAGCACGGGCTCACTGCTAATCTCCACATCTGTACACTGGCTGCATCCTCCTCTACCTCATCCTCTGTGCTGCGTATACACACTGTACACATGTATGACAGCTACAGCACGGGGCTCAATGCTAATCTCCTCATCTGTGCACTGGCTGCATCCTCCTCTACCTCATCCTCTGTGCTGCGTATACACACTGTACACATGTATGACAGCTACAGCACGGGGCTCACTGCTAATCTCCACATCTGTACACTGGCTGCATCCTCCTCTACCTCATCCTCTGTGCTGCGTATACACACTGTACACATGTATGACAGCTACAGCACGGGCTCACTGCTAATCTCCTCATCTGTACACTGGCTGCATCCTCCTCTACCTCATCCTCTGTGCTGTATACACACTGTACACATGTATGACAGCTACAGCACGGGGCTCACTGCTAATCTCCTCATCTGTACACTGGCTGCATCCTCCTCTACCTCATCCTCTGTGCTGTATACACACTGTACACATGTATGACAGCTACAGCACGGGGCTCACTGCTAATCTCCTCATCTGTACACTGGCTGCATCCTCCTCTACCTCATCCTCTGTGCTGCGTATACACACTGTACACATGTATGACAGCTACAGCACGGGCTCACTGCTAATCTCCACATCTGTACACTGGCTGCATCCTCCTCTACCTCATCCTCTGTGCTGCGTATACACACTGTACACATGTATGACAGCTACAGCACGGGGCTCACTGCTAATCTCCACATCTGTACACTGGCTGCATTCTCCTCTACCTCATCCTCTGTGCTGTATACACACTGTACACATGTATGACAGCTACAGCACGGGGCTCACTGCTAATCCCACATCTGTACACTGGCTGCATCCTCCTCTACCTCATCCTCTGTGCTGCGTATACACACTGTACACATGTATGACAGCTACAGCACGGGCTCACTGCTAATCTCCACATCTGTACACTGGCTGCATCCTCCTCTACCTCATCCTCTGTGCTGCGTATACACACTGTACACATGTATGACAGCTACAGCACGGGGCTCACTGCTAATCTCCACATCTGTACACTGCATCCTCCTCTACCTCATCCTCTGTGCTGCGTATACACACTGTACACATGTATGACAGCTACAGCACGGGCTCACTGCTAATCTTCACATCTGTACACTGGCTGCATCCTCCTCTACCTCATCCTCTGTGCTGTATACACACTGTACACATGTATGACAGCTACAGCACGGGCTCACTGCTAATCTCCACATCTGTACACTGGCTGCATCCTCCTCTACCTCATCCTCTGTGCTGTATACACACTGTACACATGTATGACAGCTACAGCACGGGGCTCACTGCTAATCCCACATCTGTACACTGGCTGCATCCTCCTCTACCTCATCCTCTGTGCTGCATATACACACTGTACACATGTATGACAGCTACAGCACGGGGCTCACTGCTAATCCCACATCTGTACACTGGCTGCATCCTCCTCTACCTCATCCTCTGTGCTGCATATACACACTGTACACATGTATGACAGCTACAGCACGGGGCTCACTGCTAATCTCCACATCTGTACACTGGCTGCATCCTCCTCTACCTGATCCTCTGTGCTGCGTATACACACTGTACACATGTATGACAGCTACAGCACGGGCTCACTGCTAATCTCCACATCTGTACACTGCATCCTCCTCTACCTCATCCTCTGTGCTGTATACACACTGTACACATGTATGACAGCTACAGCATGGGGCTCACTGCTAATCTCCACATCTGTACACTGGCTGCATCCTCCTCTACCTCATCCTCTGTGCTGCGTATACACACTGTACACATGTATGACAGCTACAGCACGGGGCTCACTGCTAATCCCACATCTGTACACTGCATCCTCCTCTACCTCATCCTCTGTGCTGCGTATACACACTGTACACATGTATGACAGCTACAGCACGGGGCTCACTGCTAATCTCCACATCTGTACACTGGCTGCATCCTCCTCTACCTCATCCTCTGTGCTGCGTATACACACTGTACACATGTATGACAGCTACAGCACGGGCTCACTGCTAATCCCACATCTGTACACTACATCCTCCTCTACCTCATCCTCTGTGCTGCGTATACACACTGTACACATGTATGACAGCTACAGCACGGGGCTCACTGCTAATCTCCACATCTGTACACTGCATCCTCCTCTACCTCATTCTCTGTGCTGCGTATACACACTGTACACATGTATGACAGCTACAGCACGGGCTCACTGCTAATCTCCACATCTGTACACTGGCTGCATCCTCCTCTACCTCATCCTCTGTGCTGCGTATACACACTGTACACATGTATGACAGCTACAGCACGGGCTCACTGCTAATCTCCACATCTGTACACTGGCTGCATCCTCCTCTACCTCATCCTCTGTGCTGCGTATACACACTGTACACATGTATGACAGCTACAGCACGGGGCTCACTGCTAATCTCCACATCTGTACACTGGCTGCATCCTCCTCTACCTCATCCTCTGTGCTGTATACACACTGTACACATGTATGACAGCTACAGCACGGCGCTCACTGCTAATCTCCTCATCTGTACACTGGCTGCATCCTCCTCTACCTCATCCTCTGTGCTGCGTATACACACTGTACACATGTATGACAGCTACAGCACGGGGCTCACTGCTAATCTCCACATCTGTACACTGGCTGCATCCTCCTCTACCTCATCCTCTGTGCTGCATATACACACTGTACACATGTATGACAGCTACAGCACGGGCTCACTGCTAATCCCACATCTGTACACTGCATCCTCCTCTACCTCATCCTCTGTGCTGCGTATACACACTGTACACATGTATGACAGCTACAGCACGGGCTCACTGCTAATCTCCTCATCTGTACACTGGCTGCATCCTCCTCTACCTCATCCTCTGTGCTGCGTATACACACTGTACACATGTATGACAGCTACAGCACGGGCTCACTGCTAATCCCACATCTGTACACTGGCTGCATCCTCCTCTACCTCATCCTCTGTGCTGCGTATACACACTGTACACATGTATGACAGCTACAGCACGGGGCTCACTGCTAATCCCACATCTCTACACTGGCTGCATCCTCCTCTACCTCATCCTCTGTGCTGCGTATACACACTGTACACATGTATGACAGCTACAGCACGGGGCTCACTGCTAATCTCCTCATCTGTACACTGGCTGCATCCTCCTCTACCTCATCCTCTGTGCTGCGTATACACACTGTACACATGTATGACAGCTACAGCACGGGCTCACTGCTAATCCCACATCTGTACACTACATCCTCCTCTATCTCATCCTCTGTGCTGCGTATACACACTGTACACATGTATGACAGCTACAGCACGGGCTCACTGCTAATCCCACATCTGTACACTACATCCTCCTCTACCTCATCCTCTGTGCTGCGTATACACACTGTACACATGTATGACAGCTACAGCACGGGCTCACTGCTAATCCCACATCTGTACACTGGCTGCATCCTCCTCTACCTCATCCTCTGTGCTGCGTATACACACTGTACACATGTATGACAGCTACAGCACGGGCTCACTGCTAATCTCCACATCTATACACTGGCTGCATCCTCCTCTACCTCATCCTCTGTGCTGCGTATACACACTGTACACATGTATGACAGCTACAGCACGGGCTCACTGCTAATCTCCACATCTGTACACTGGCTGCATCCTCCTCTACCTCATCCTCTGTGCTGCGTATACACACTGTACACATGTATGACAGCTACAGCACGGGGCTCACTGCTAATCTCCTCATCTGTGCACTGGCTGCATCCTCCTCTACCTCATCCTCTGTGCTGCGTATACACACTGTACACATGTATGACAGCTACAGCACGGGCTCACTGCTAATCTCCTCATCTGTACACTGGCTGCATCCTCCTCTACCTCATCCTCTGTGCTGTATACACACTGTACACATGTATGACAGCTACAGCACGGGGCTCACTGCTAATCTCCACATCTGTACACTGGCTGCATCCTCCTCTACCTCATCCTCTGTGCTGTATACACACTGTACACATGTATGACAGCTACAGCACGGGCTCACTGCTAATCCCACATCTGTACACTACATCCTCCTCTACCTCATCCTCTGTGCTGCGTATACACACTGTACACATGTATGACAGCTACAGCACGGGGCTCACTGCTAATCTCCTCATCTGTGCACTGGCTGCATCCTCCTCTACCTCATCCTCTGTGCTGCGTATACACACTGTACACATGTATGACAGCTACAGCACGGGCTCACTGCTAATCTCCTCATCTGTACACTGGCTGCATCCTCCTCTACCTCATCCTCTGTGCTGTATACACACTGTACACATGTATGACAGCTACAGCACGGGCTCACTGCTAATCCCACATCTGTACACTACATCCTCCTCTACCTCATCCTCTGTGCTGCGTATACACACTGTACACATGTATGACAGCTACAGCACGGGCTCACTGCTAATCTCCTCATCTGTACACTGGCTGCATCCTCCTCTACCTCATCCTCTGTGCTGCGTATACACACTGTACACATGTAAGACAGCTACAGCACGGGCTCACTGCTAATCTCCACATCTGTACACTGGCTGCATCCTCCTCTACCTCATCCTCTGTGCTGCGTATACACACTGTACACATGTATGACAGCTACAGCACGGGGCTCACTGCTAATCTCCACATCTGTACACTGGCTGCATCCTCCTCTACCTCATCCTCTGTGCTGCGTATACACACTGTACACATGTATGACAGCTACAGCACGGGGCTCACTGCTAATCTCCTCATCTGTACACTGGCTGCATCCTCCTCTACCTCATCCTCTGTGCTGCGTATACACACTGTACACATGTATGACAGCTACAGCACGGGCTCACTGCTAATCCCACATCTGTACACTGGCTGCATCCTCCTCTACCTCATCCTCTGTGCTGCGTATACACACTGTACACATGTATGAGAGCTACAGCACGGGCTCACTGCTAATCCCACATCTGTACACTGCCTGCATCCTCCTCTACCTCATCCTCTGTGCTGCGTATACACACTGTACACATGTATGACAGCTACAGCACGGGCTCACTGCTAATCCCACATCTGTACACTGGCTGCATCCTCCTCTACCTCATCCTCTGTGCTGCGTATACACACTGTACACATGTATGACAGCTACAGCACAGGCTCACTGCTAATCTCCACATCTGTACACTGGCTGCATCCTCCTCTACCTCATCCTCTGTGCTGCGTATACACACTGTACACATGTATGACAGCTACAGCACGGGCTCACTGCTAATCTCCACATCTGTACACTGGCTGCATCCTCCTCTACCTCATCCTCTGTGCTGCATATACACACTGTACACATGTATGACAGCTACAGCACGGGGCTCACTGCTAATCTCCTCATCTGTACACTGGCTGCATCCTCCTCTACCTCATCCTCTGTGCTGCGTATACACACTGTACACATGTATGACAGCTACAGCACGGGGCTCACTGCTAATCTCCTCATCTGTACACTGGCTGCATCCTCCTCTACCTCATCCTCTGTGCTGCGTATACACACTGTACACATGTATGACAGCTACAGCACGGGGCTCACTGCTAATCTCCACATCTGTACACTGGCTGCATCCTCCTCTACCTCATCCTCTGTGCTGCGTATACACACTGCACACATGTATGACAGCTACAGCACGGGCTCACTGCTAATCTCCACATCTGTACACTGGCTGCATCCTCCTCTACCTCATCCTCTGTGCTGCGTATACACACTGTACACATGTATGACAGCTACAGCACGGGGCTCACTGCTAATCTCCTCATCTGTACACTGGCTGCATCCTCCTCTACCTCATCCTCTGTGCTGCGTATACACACTGTACACATGTATGACAGCTACAGCACGGGGCTCACTGCTAATCTCCACATCTGTACACTGGCTGCATCCTCCTCTACCTCATCCTCTGTGCTGCGTATACACACTGTACACATGTATGACAGCTACAGCACGGGCTCACTGCTAATCTCACATCTGTACACTGGCTGCATCCTCCTCTACCTCATCCTCTGTGCTGCGTATACACACTGTACACATGTATGACAGCTACAGCACGGGCTCACTGCTAATCTCCTCATCTGTACACTGGCTGCATCCTCCTCTACCTCATCCTCTGTGCTGCGTATACACACTGTACACATGTATGACAGCTACAGCACGGGCTCACTGCTAATCCCACATCTGTACACTGCATCCTCCTCTACCTCATCCTCTGTGCTGCGTATACACACTGTACACATGTATGAGAGCTACAGCACGGGGCTCACTGCTAATCTCCTCATCTGTACACTGCATCCTCCTCTACCTCATCCTCTGTGCTGCGTATACACACTGTACACATGTATGACAGCTACAGCACGGGCTCACTGCTAATCCCACATCTGTACACTGCCTGCATCCTCCTCTACCTCATCCTCTGTGCTGCGTATACACACTGTACACATGTATGACAGCTACAGCACGGGCTCACTGCTAATCCCACATCTGTACACTGGCTGCATCCTCCTCTACCTCATCCTCTGTGCTGCGTATACACACTGTACACATGTATGACAGCTACAGCACGGGGCTCACTGCTAATCTCACATCTGTACACTGGCTGCATCCTCCTCTACCTCATCCTCTGTGCTGCGTATACACACTGTACACATGTATGACAGCTACAGCACGGGCTCACTGCTAATCTCACATCTGTACACTGGCTGCATCCTCCTCTACCTCATCCTCTGTGCTGCGTATACACACTGTACACATGTATGACAGCTACAGCACGGGCTCACTGCTAATCTACACATCTGTACACTGGCTGCATCCTCCTCTACCTCATCCTCTGTGCTGCGTATACACACTGTACACATGTATGACAGCTACAGCACGGGCTCACTGCTAATCTCCACATCTGTACACTGCATCCTCCTCTACCTCATCCTCTGTGCTGCGTATACACACTGTACACATGTATGACAGCTACAGCACGGGGCTCACTGCTAATCTCATATCTGTACACTGGCTGCATCCTCCTCTATCTCATCCTCTGTGCTGTATACACACTGTACACATGTATGACAGCTACAGCACGGGCTCACTGCTAATCTCCACATCTGTACACTGCATCCTCCTCTACCTCATCCTCGGTCCTGCGTATACACACTGCACACATGTATGACAGCTACAGCACGGGCTCACTGCTAATCTCACATCTGTACACTGGCTGCATCCTCCTCTACCTCATCCTCTGTGCTGCGTATACACACTGTACACATGTATGACAGCTACAGCACGGGCTCACTGCTAATCTACACATCTGTACACTGGCTGCATCCTCCTCTACCTCATCCTCTGTGCTGCGTATACACACTGTACACATGTATGACAGCTACAGCACGGGCTCACTGCTAATCTCCACATCTGTACACTGCATCCTCCTCTACCTCATCCTCTGTGCTGCGTATACACACTGTACACATGTATGACAGCTACAGCACGGGGCTCACTGCTAATCTCATATCTGTACACTGGCTGCATCCTCCTCTATCTCATCCTCTGTGCTGTATACACACTGTACACATCTATGACAGCTACAGCACGGGCTCAATGCTAATCTCCACATCTGTACACTGCCTGCATCCTCCTCTACCTCATCCTCTGTGCTGCGTATACACACTGTACACATGTATGACAGCTACAGCACGGGCTCACTGCTAATCTCCTCATCTGTACACTGGCTGCATCCTCCTCTACCTCATCCTCTGTGCTGCGTATACACACTGTACACATGTATGACAGCTACAGCACGGGGCTCACTGCTAATCCCACATCTGTACACTGCATCCTCCTCTACCTCATCCTCTGTGCTGCGTATACACACTGTACACATGTATGACAGCTACAGCACGGGCTCACTGCTAATCCCACATCTGTACACTGGCTGCATCCTCCTCTACCTCATCCTCTGTGCTGCGTATACACACTGTACACATGTATGACAGCTACAGCACGGGGCTCACTGCTAATCTCCACATCTGTACACTGGCTGCATCCTCCTCTACCTCATCCTCTGTGCTGCGTATACACACTGTACACATGTATGACAGCTACAGCACGGGGCTCACTGCTAATCTCCTCATCTGTACACTGCATCCTCCTCTACCTCATCCTCTGTGCTGCGTATACACACTGTACACATGTATGACAGCTACAGCACGGGGCTCACTGCTAATCTCCTCATCTGTACACTGCATCCTCCTCTACCTCATCCTCTGTGCTGCGTATACACACTGTCCACATGTATGACAGCTACAGCACGGGCTCACTGCTAATCTCCACATCTGTACACTGCCTGCATCCTCCTCTACCTCATCCTCTGTGCTGCGTATACACACTGTACACATGTATGACAGCTACAGCACGGGCTCACTGCTAATCTCACATCTGTACACTGGCTGCATCCTCCTCTACCTCATCCTCTGTGCTGCGTATACACACTGTACACATGTATGACAGCTACAGCACGGGGCTCACTGCTAATCTCCTCATCTGTACACTGGCTGCATCCTCCTCTACCTCATCCTCTGTGCTGCGTATACACACTGTACACATGTATGACAGCTACAGCACGGGGCTCACTGCTAATCTCCTCATCTGTACACTGGCTGCATCCTCCTCTACCTCATCCTCTGTGCTGTATACACACTGTACACATGTATGACAGCTACAGCACGGGCTCACTGCTAATCCCACATCTGTACACTGGCTGCATCCTCCTCTACCTCATCCTCTGTGCTGCGTATACACACTGTACACATGTATGACAGCTACAGCACGGGGCTCACTGCTAATCTCCACATCTGTACACTGCATCCTCCTCTACCTCATCCTCTGTGCTGCGTATACACACTGTACACATGTATGACAGCTACAGCACGGGCTCACTGCTAATCTCCACATCTGTACACTGGCTGCATCCTCCTCTACCTCATCCTCTGTGCTGCGTATACACACTGTACACATGTATGACAGCTACAGCACGGGCTCACTGCTAATCTCACATCTGTACACTGGCTGCATCCTCCTCTACCTCATCCTCTGTGCTGCGTATACACACTGTACACATGTATGACAGCTACAGCACGGGGCTCACTGCTAATCTCCTCATCTGTACACTGGCTGCATCCTCCTCTACCTCATCCTCTGTGCTGCGTATACACACTGTACACATGTATGACAGCTACAGCACGGGGCTCACTGCTAATCTCCTCATCTGTACACTGGCTGCATCCTCCTCTACCTCATCCTCTGTGCTGTATACACACTGTACACATGTATGACAGCTACAGCACGGGCTCACTGCTAATCTCCACATCTGTACACTGCATCCTCCTCTACCTCATCCTCTGTGCTGTATACACACTGTACACATGTATGACAGCTACAGCACGGGCTCACTGCTAATCTCCTCATCTGTACACTGGCTGCATCCTCCTCTACCTCATCCTCTGTGCTGCGTATACACACTGTACACATGTATGACAGCTACAGCACGGGCTCACTGCTAATCTCCTCATCTGTACACTACATCCTCCTCTACCTGATCCTCTGTGCTGCGTATACACACTGTACACATGTATGACAGCTACAGCACGGGCTCACTGCTAATCTCCTCATCTGTACACTGCATCCTCCTCTACCTGATCCTCTGTGCTGCGTATACACACTGTACACATGTATGACAGCTACAGCACGGGCTCACTGCTAATCTCCACATCTGTACACCGGCTGCATCCTCCTCTACCTCATCCTCTGTGCTGCGTATACACACTGTACACATGTATGACAGCTACAGCACGGGCTCACTGCTAATCTCCACATCTGTACACTGGCTGCATCCTCCTCTACCTCATCCTCTGTGCTGCGTATACACACTGTACACATGTATGACAGCTACAGCACGGGGCTCACTGCTAATCTCCACATCTGTACACTGGCTGCATCCTCCTCTACCTCATCCTCTGTGCTGCGTATACACACTGTACACATGTATGACAGCTACAGCACGGGCTCACTGCTAATCTCCACATCTGTACACTGGCTGCATCCTCCTCTACCTCATCTTCTGTGCTGCGTATACACACTGTACACATGTATGACAGCTACAGCACGGGCTCACTGCTAATCTCCTCATCTGTACACTGGCTGCATCCTCCTCTACCTCATCCTCTGTGCTGCGTATACACACTGTACACATGTATGACAGCTACAGCACGGGCTCACTGCTAATCTCCACATCTGTACACTGGCTGCATCCTCCTCTACCTCATCCTCTGTGCTGTATACACACTGTACACATGTATGACAGCTACAGCACGGGGCTCACTGCTAATCTCCTCATCTGTACACTGGCTGCATCCTCCTCTACCTCATCCTCTGTGCTGCGTATACACACTGTACACATGTATGACAGCTACAGCACGGGGCTCACTGCTAATCTCCACATCTGTACACTGGCTGCATCCTCCTCTACCTCATCCTCTGTGCTGCGTATACACACTGTACACATGTATGACAGCTACAGCACGGGCTCACTGCTAATCCCACATCTGTACACTGCATCCTCCTCTACCTCATCCTCTGTGCTGCGTATACACACTGTACACATGTATGACAGCTACAGCACGGGCTCACTGCTAATCTCCACATCTGTACACTGGCTGCATCCTCCTCTACCTGATCCTCTGTGCTGCGTATACACACTGTACACATGTATGACAGCTACAGCACGGGCTCACTGCTAATCTCCACATCTGTACACTGGCTGCATCCTCCTCTACCTCATCCTCTGTGCTGCGTATACACACTGTACACATGTATGACAGCTACAGCACGGGGCTCACTGCTAATCTCCACATCTGTACACTGCATCCTCCTCTACCTCATCCTCTGTGCTGCGTATACACACTGTACACATGTATGACAGCTACAGCACGGGCTCACTGCTAATCTCCACATCTGTACACTGGCTGCATCCTCCTCTACCTCATCCTCTGTGCTGCGTATACACACTGTACACATGTATGACAGCTACAGCACGGGGCTCACTGCTAATCTCCACATCTGTACACTGGCTGCATCCTCCTCTACCTCATCCTCTGTGCTGCGTATACACACTGTACACATGTATGACAGCTACAGCACGGGGCTCACTGCTAATCTCCACATCTGTATACTGGCTGCATCCTCCTCTACCTCATCCTCTGTGCTGTATACACACTGTACACATGTATGACAGCTACAGCACGGGCTCACTGCTAATCTCCACATCTGTACACTGCATCCTCCTCTACCTCATCCTCTGTGCTGTATACACACTGTACACATGTATGACAGCTACAGCACGGGGCTCACTGCTAATCTCCTCATCTGTACACTGGCTGCATCCTCCTCTACCTCATCCTCTGTGCTGCGTATACACACTGTACACATGTATGACAGCTACAGCACAGGCTCACTGCTAATCTCCACATCTGTACACTGCCTGCATCCTCCTCTACCTCATCCTCTGTGCTGCGTATACACACTGTACACATGTATGACAGCTACAGCACGGGGCTCACTGCTAATCTCCTCATCTGTACACTGGCTGCATCCTCCTCTACCTCATCCTCTGTGCTGCGTATACACACTGTACACATGTATGACAGCTACAGCACGGGCTCACTGCTAATCTCCTCATCTGTACACTACATCCTCCTCTACCTCATCCTCTGTGCTGTATACACACTGTACACATGTATGACAGCTACAGCACGGGCTCACTGCTAATCTCCTCATCTGTACACTGCATCCTCCTCTACCTGATCCTCTGTGCTGCGTATACACACTGTACACATGTATGACAGCTACAGCACGGGCTCACTGCTAATCTCCACATCTGTACACCGGCTGCATCCTCCTCTACCTCATCCTCTGTGCTGCGTATACACACTGTACACATGTATGACAGCTACAGCACGGGCTCACTGCTAATCCCACATCTGTACACTGGCTGCATCCTCCTCTACCTCATCCTCTGTGCTGCGTATACACACTGTACACATGTAGGACAGCTACAGCACGGGCTCACTGCTAATCTCCACATCTGTACACTGGCTGCTTCCTCCTCTACCTCATCCTCTGTGCTGCGTATACACACTGTACACATGTATGACAGCTACAGCACGGGGCTCACTGCTAATCTCCACATCTGTATACTGGCTGCATCCTCCTCTACCTCATCCTCTGTGCTGTATACACACTGTACACATGTATGACAGCTACAGCACGGGCTCACTGCTAATCTCCACATCTGTACACTGCATCCTCCTCTACCTCATCCTCTGTGCTGTATACACACTGTACACATGTATGACAGCTACAGCACGGGCTCACTGCTAATCTCCTCATCTGTACACTACATCCTCCTCTACCTGATCCTCTGTGCTGCGTATACACACTGTACACATGTATGACAGCTACAGCACGGGCTCACTGCTAATCTCCTCATCTGTACACTGCATCCTCCTCTACCTGATCCTCTGTGCTGCGTATACACACTGTACACATGTATGACAGCTACAGCACGGGCTCACTGCTAATCTCCACATCTGTACACCGGCTGCATCCTCCTCTACCTCATCCTCTGTGCTGCGTATACACACTGTACACATGTATGACAGCTACAGCACGGGCTCACTGCTAATCTCCACATCTGTACACTGGCTGCATCCTCCTCTACCTCATCCTCTGTGCTGCGTATACACACTGTACACATGTATGACAGCTACAGCACGGGGCTCACTGCTAATCCCACATCTGTACACTGGCTGCATCCTCCTCTACCTCATCCTCTGTGCTGCGTATACACACTATACACATGTATGACAGCTACAGCACGGGCTCACTGCTAATCTCCACATCTGTACACTGGCTGCATCCTCCTCTACCTCATCCTCTGTGCTGCGTATACACACTGTACACATGTATGACAGCTACAGCACGGGCTCACTGCTAATCTCCACATCTGTACACTGGCTGCATCCTCCTCTACCTCATCCTCTGTGCTGCGTATACACACTGTACACATGTATGACAGCTACAGCACGGGCTCACTGCTAATCTCCACATCTGTACACTGGCTGCATCCTCCTCTACCTCATCCTCTGTGCTGTATACACACTGTACACATGTATGACAGCTACAGCACGGGCTCACTGCTAATCTCCACATCTGTACACTGGCTGCATCCTCCTCTACCTCATCCTCTGTGCTGCGTATACAGATACAGCGGCAGCTCCCCAGGACTTGGGGGATGCTGCTCCGACACAGAGCTGACTGCTCTGTACAGCGTGACATCCCCCTTATGCTGTGTCTTACAACCCCTCACCTCCACCTTATGCAGTGCATACACCCCCCTCACCTCCACCTCATGTAGTGCATGAAATCCCCCTCACCCCCACCTTATGCAGTGTCTTACACCCCCATCACCTCCCCCTTATGCAGTGTTTTACACCCCCTCACCTCCACCTGATGCAGTGCATGAAATCCCCCTCACCTCCACCTTATGCAGTGTCTTACACCCCTCACCTCCACCTTATGCAGTGTTTTACACCCCCATCACCTCCACCTTATGCAGTGTCTTACACCCCCATCACCTCCACCTTATGCAGTGTCTTACACCCCCCTCACCTTCACCTTATGCAGTGCATGACATGCCCTCACCTCCACCATATGCAGTGTCTTACACCCCCCTCACCTCCACCGTATGCAGTGCATTACTTCCCCCTCACCTCTACCTTATGCAGTGTCTTACACCCCCCCTCACCTTCACCTTATGCAGTGTCTTACACCCCCTCACCTCCACCTTATGCAGTGCATTACACCCCCTCACCTCCACCTCATGCAGTGCATCACACCCCCCTCACCTCCACCTTATACAGTGTATTACGTCCCCCTCACTTCCACCTTATACAGTGCATGACTCCCCCCTCACCTCCACCTTATTTAGTGTCTTACACCCTCCTCACCCCCACCTTATGCAGTGTTTTACACCCCCCTCACCTCCACCTTATGCAGTGCATCACACCCCCCTCACCTTTACCTTATCTAGTGCATTACTTCCCCCTCACCTCCATGTTATGCAGTGCATTACTTCCCCCTCACCTCCCCCTTATGCAGTGCATTACTTCCCCCTCACCTCCCCCTAATGCAGTGCATTACTTCCCCCTCACCTCCCCCTTATGCAGTGCATTACTTCCCCCTCACCTCCCCCTTATGCAGTGCATTACTTCCCCTCACCTCCCCCTTATGCAGTCCATTACTTCCCCCTCACCTTCCCCTTATGCAGTGCATTACTTCCCCCTCACCTTCCCCTTATGCAGTGCATTACTTCCTCCTCACCTTCCCCTTATGCAGTGCATTACTTCCCCCTCACCTTCCCCTTATGCAGTGCATTACTTCCCCCTCACCTTCCCCTTATGCAGTGCATTACTTCCCCCTCACCTTCCCCTTATGCAGTGCATTACTTCCCCCTCACCTCCCCCTTATGCAGTGCATTACTTCCCCCTCACCTTCCCCTTATGCAGTGCATTACTTCCCCCTCACCTTTCCCTTATGCAGTGCATTACTTCCCCCTCACCTTCCCTTTATGCAGTGCATTACTTCCCCCTCACCTTCCCCTTATGCAGTGCATTACTTCCCCCTCACCTTCCCCTTATGCAGTGCATTACTTCCCCCTCACCTCCCCCTTATGCAGTGCATTACTTCCCCCTCACCTTCCCCTTATGCAGTGCATTACTTCCCCCTCACCTTTCCCTTATGCAGTGCATTACTTCCCCCTCACCTTCCCCTTATGCAGTGCATTACTTCCCCCTCACCTTCCCCTTATGCAGTGCATTACTTCCCCCTCACCTTCCCCTTATGCAGTGCATTACTTCCCCCTCACCTTCCCCTTATCTAGTGCATGAAATCCCCCTCACCTCCACCTTATATAGTGCATTACTTCCCCCTCACCTCCCCCTTATGCACTGCATTACTTCCCCTCACCTTCCCCTTATGCAGTGCATGACAAGATGCCATGGAGAACTTTAGAACTATTTCGGAACTTAGCTGCCTTGGACTTGCTTGAAGTCGAGGGAAGCTCCAGTTCTATTTGGGTGAGACTCCTGGAGCCCTCAAGAGGCGTTTCACCATCATCAACCCCCCCACTGTTCCCTTAGTGCTTGTTACGCACAACGGTGTTAGGGGTCCCCTGGACTTAATTCCTCCAGCAGTAGGAGCTCACCCAATAGACCAGAGATCCCAGATTAAACAGAAAGACCGCGTAGGGAACATAATGTGACCGTAGCGGCATAAACGCACCGTCTGGGCCTCCGCAGCGCCGCTCGAGGCATCACCTTGGCCTGTGAGGGGTTAATGGTTTTTTGCTGGGAGGAACGTAGAGAGAGGGCTGGGGGCCTATTGGCTGCATCATGAGAGGGGGCTGGCCTGTCATGCATATATGCAGCTGGCAGGATACTTCCTGCCTCTCTTCCAGCTCTTTTTTCGTGAGGACTGCAAGTATTGAGCTTATTGCATTAAATTACTCCTTATCCATTCTGCTCACATCTCATTTAAACCTTTTTATCTCCTCTTCCCTCTGTTCTTTACCCTTTGTATCCTCCTCTACTCCTTTATTATCCCCCTTTTCCTATCCTTCTTTCTCGTGTTCTTAACTTATTCCTCCCATTCCCCTTGCTATTTTGGCCTACCTTATGGCCACTAGACTTCGTGCAAGCCGCGCCGCTGGCCTCCCCGCCCGGCTCCTGGACGCGTCTGATGTCCAGCCGGCACGGGTAAGGACTGCAGCGGCTGCCGTACGGGAGACCCAGGGCGCGCGCGGCCGGGCTCGGCCGCCCGCCCGGGCTCCCCCGCGCTTGCGCTCTCCGTCCCCGCTGCTAGCCGCGGCGGGGAACGGGGCGCTGGGCGGCCTGGGACGTACGCGGCACACGGCCAGGGACAGTGTCCTGCCGTCCGTGAGCCCGCCGCTCGCTACCCGCGGCTGCTCTGATCACGTGGGGCCGGGACAGAGCTCCCGGCCCGCGGATCAGCAGCCAGATCCTCTCCTGCAGGGGGACTCTGCTGAGGGTGGTGGGCGGGAAGGGGGTCGTGCGGCTGCCAGACCTGCACAGTCCAGGCAGCGCGCGCGTGGCACACTTGATCCTGCCGCTTGGGGGGCCCAGATGAGGCCTGGCCCCGCTGTGCGGCCCTCCCCTTCACCCAGTCAGGTCCAGCCTGCGCCCTCCCCCGACAGGGCAGAGCGTCGCCCCCGCCCCTCTACTGCGCGTCCTCCTTTGCCTGTCTCTGTTTGGGCAGGGCCCGTCCGGCGGGGGCGTTCTGCGTCTGGCCGCGGTGGCACAGCCCACCGGGCCTCTCCTGCCAGGGGTGGCCCCGGAGCGCCCCCCCCCTTCCAGGATACCGCGCCTGGCACATGGCGCTGCTGCCGCCATCCATGGCCATGCGGCTCCGACCGGGGTTCCTCACCCCGCCAGGGGGCGGCGTGCGCCGTCAGGGGGTGTCCGTTCCGCCCCTCCCCGCGGCCGGTCATTTCCCGCCGATTTTGCTGCGGACGGGTCACATACCTACGTTGCGCCTGTGGCCAACGCTCGGGATCGGAGGAGGTTGCGGCGTGGGCAATTGGCGCGGGATTTCTCGCAGCGGGACAGCGATACCGTGACGCCCGACAGTGAGGGATCATCTGGGTCCTTGCTCCCAACGGGGGGTTTACGATCCTCCCGTGGGGAGCACGACTCGCGTGGCGGCACTGATTTTCCTACGCCCGCCACTTCGGCTGCACCGGGATGGAGGCAGGAGGCCGATCCCGGAACATTGGGGGCAGAAGGCTCCCTCACACATGTTTTTATTGCTTGCTTTTTTCTGTATTACAATCTTTTTTCACCCATGTTACGTTTATTATGTTAACCGTTCTTCTCCCCGCCACCTTAGTTAGAGAGGGAAGTCTACATTTTAGTTTTAGTATTTAATAGGCCTTCCTCTCAGTCAGAAAATAAAAGCTGACCCCTTTCACGCCAATTACAGTTGTTGTGTCTTTATTTTATAGAATAAGTGTGCTTGAGTGGCGAGTGGATGCATCTGACGTGTGGAGTTTATAAAACCTGATAAGAGATGATATGGCAGTGTCTTGGTAGCTAAGACTCAACTTGATGAGACTCAGAACCGCTGTGTCCTACGTGATCCTCCTGTTCCAGAGGTTGTCGAGAGGCAGAGTAGGACATCAGCAGATGTAGACAGACAGAATGTCAGGAGCGGCTGTGGCTCAGCGGTGCGGGGTAACTGCAGTCTGGCCAGATATATTAGAGCGGAAGTTGCTTGACCTTGCAGGACGTCAGCTGACAGGTCAGGTATGTAGGACTGACTGAAGCTTTGCCTAGCGGGATGTCAGCAGACAGGACTAGTATGCAGGATTGGTTGAAGCTTGGCCTTGTAGAATGTCAGCAAACAGACCAGATATACTGGATTGGCTGCAGGTTTGACTTTGCAGAATATTAGCTGGCAGACCAGGTATGCAGAATTGACCTGAGCTTGGCCTAGGTGGATGTTTATGGACAGATCAGTTGTGCATGGTTGGCCGGAGCTTTGCCCAGCATGATGTTATCAGACAGACCATGCATGCAGAATTGACCGAAGCTTGACCTTGAAAGATGTTAGTAGACTGACCAGGCGTGCAGGATTGACTGAAGGTTGATCCTGAAAGATGTTAACAGACTGACCAGGCGTGCAGGACTGACCGAAGCTAAAACTTGCAGGATGTTAACTGACAGACTATATGGGCGGGATTGTCTGAAGCTTGACCTTGCAGGATTTCAGCAGACAGACCAAGTTTTCAGGAACAGCTGCAGCAGACAAGAAAACCAGGAAGATCCAAAGTACTTAACAGAGCGACAAGGGCTCCCACGGTAACTGAGGACTATAACCGGCAAGGACAGACAGGGGTGTCAGAGAGATAAAGGGGAAGAGAGTCATTCCGGAGGTCCACTGGGACAAGCCCCCTCTAAATTATATATTCCGTGCAGCTAGAGTGTTGCACGTCCCTGCAGCCGACCCACAACTCCCGCTGCCACAGCGCTGTGACATCCCGCTCCCCTAGCAACAACCGGGACTAGCACTGAGCCACTGGTGCGGCTCATAACACCCACATCTTTTGGCAAACTTATCAGCTCTTTTGGATTCCAGTGTCATCTGTATGTGGATGATAATCAGATCTACCTATCCTCCCCAGATTTATCACCACCTGTATTGGGCCGGGTCACTGATGCCTTTCTGCCATTTCATCTTGGATGACATCTCGCCACCTCAAACTTAATATTTCCAAAATAGAGTTAATTATATTTCCACCGGCCAATAGTAGTTTCCAACCTGACATCTCTATCACTGCTGATAACTCAGCAATCACCCCTACCCCACAAGCTCGCTGCCTAGGTGTCATCCCTGACTCTGATCTGTCCTTTGTTTCCCACATTCACTCTGTCTCTAAATCATGTTACATACATCTAAGAAACATATCCAAAATACGCCCATATCTTACACAAGACACAGCTAACACTCTAATCCACGCTCTCATTACCTCCCGCATTGATTATTGTAATAGTCTTCTTACTGGTCTTCCCAAACATAGGCTCTCACCACTACAATCCATTCTGACTGCAGCTGCGTGGCTAATCTTCCTCACTAGACGTTCATCGTCTGCAGATCCGCTCTGTCAGTCCCTCCATTGGTTACCTGTATTCTACCGCATTCAATATAAAATACTTTTACTCACACACAAGGCCATTAACCAAACTACACCAACGTACATCACTTCGCTTATCTCAAAATATCTCCTAACCCGACCTCTCCGCTCTGCACAAGATCTCCGTCTCTCATCCACACTCATTACTTGTTCCCAATCACAACTTTCTTCAGGCTGCACCCACTGTTGAATCCCCTCCCACGCACAATAAGACTCTCCTCTAGTCTCCAAACCTTCAAGCGTTCCCTGAAAACTCAGCTCTTCAGGTAGCTTATAACATTCCAGAACCGCCCACATAACCTTCATAAGCTTTCCTATCCAGTTACATCCCCACTGTACAGACCACACATAACCTCACACGTCTTCACTTCCTTCACTTTCCCACCCTCCTGACCCCGGTTTATCATTGCTGCATGACAATCTCATACAGCCCACCAAGAACCTAGCAATCTGGTGACCATTATGCAATA
The DNA here is from genome assembly GCF_028390025.1 of Pseudophryne corroboree. Classification (NCBI taxonomy): domain Eukaryota; kingdom Metazoa; phylum Chordata; class Amphibia; order Anura; family Myobatrachidae; genus Pseudophryne; species Pseudophryne corroboree. The sequence continues at coordinate 5,915,089 of NC_086453.1, read as the reverse complement.
GATAGCACCTATCCTTGTGTATCTATGCCTATTTCACTATAGATTGTAAGCTTGTGAGCAGGTCCCTCCTACCTCTATGTGGGTTCACTACGGCTGGCCGGCGGTCGGGCTCCCGGCGACCAGCATCCCGGCGCCGGGAGCCCGACCGCCGGCTTACCGACAGCTTGGCGAGCGCAAATGAGCCCCTTGCGGGCTCGCTGCGCTCGCCACGCTACAGGCACGGTGGCGCGCTACGCGCGCCACACTACTTTATTCTCCCTCTATGGGGGTCGTGGACCCCCACGAGGGAAAATAATTGTCGGTATTCCGGCTGTCGGGCTCCCGGCGCCGGTATACTGAGCGCCGGGAGCCCGACCGCCGGCAAACAGAAGACCACCCCTCTATGTCTGTCTGTTATCACCCAGTTATGTTCTATCACTGTTGATTCCAATTGTAAAGCGCAATGGAATATGCTGCAGTATATAAGAAACCATTAATAATGGGGCAGCATGGATGGTGTAGTGGTTAGCATTACTGCCTCCCAGCACTGAGGTCATGGGTTCGATTCCCACCATGGCCCTAACTGTGTGGAGTTTATATATTCTCCCTTTACTTGTGTGGGTTTCCTCCAAGTACTCCAGTTTCCTCCCACAATCCAAAAATATACTGGCAGGTTAACGGGGTCCCAACAAAAAAATTAACCCTAGCGTAAATGTGTGTGCGTGGTAAGGAATATAGGGGGTCATTCCAACCTGATCGCACGCTGACGTTTTTCACAGCGCAGCGATCAGGTCACTACTGCGCATACGGGTACAAAGCGGATCGTTGCTGGGCGATGGATTTAATGAAGAATCCATTCGCACAGCTGATCGCAAGGAGATTGACAGGAAGAAGGCGTTTGTGGGTGTCAACTGACCGTTTTCTGGGAATGTTTGGAAAAACGCAGGCGTGTCCAAGCGTTTGCAGGGCTGGTGTCTGACATCAATTCCGGGACCGGACAGGCTGAAGTGATCGCAGCGGCTGAGTAAGTTCAGTCCTACTCAGAAACTGCACAAACTGTTTTTGTACCGCTCGGCTGCACATGCGATCGCACACTTGCAAAGCAAAAATACACTCCCCCGTGGGCGGCGACTATACGTTTGCACGGCTGCAAAAAGTAGCTAGCGAGCGATCAACTCGGAATGACCCCCATAGAGTATAAGCTCCACTGGGGCAGGGACTGATGTGAATGGCCAATTATTCTCTGTACAGCGCTGCGGAATATGTGTGCGCTATATACATAACTGGTAATAAATAAATAATAATATTGCTTATTTAGCCTCCTCTGCAGCTTTCCCTAATACTGAGAGGCCACAAAACTCGAATGTACATTGTAAAATTAGAAGCCATTTATCAGATGGAAAGAGTCAGAATGTAAGGAGACGACGGACGGGGGTGTGGGGGGGGGGGGGGGGCGAGGGTTGGATGAGGGACAGGTAGGGGCGGTCAGGTTACATCTGCCTCTGGCTGCAGATATCTGCCTGTAATTGGGGGAAATTCTGCTCATTGATGGGATGACCTGTATCCGTGCCTGCCCCTCAGTCTATAACAGGAGGATATAGGGGGTCATTCCGAGTTGATCGCTAGCTGCCGTTGTTCGCAGCAATCAGGTTAAAAATCTGCATTTCTGCGCATGCGTATGCACCGCAATGTGCAGGCGCGTCGTATGGGTACAATGAGCATCGTGGCTTTGCACAGAGTGTAACGAACATTCCTGATGCACGGCTGAACGCAGGAAGATTGACATGAAGCGGGCGTTTCTGGGTGTCAACTGACCGTTTTCATGGAGTGCTTAGAAAAACGCAGGCGTGGCAGAAAAAAACGCAGGCGTGGCTGGGCGTTCGCTGGGCGGGTGTGTGACGTCAAAAGCCGTCCCTCCGTCGTTACAATCAACGCACACGAAGAGTAACTACAGGGCTGGTCTTGTTTTGCACAAAAAGATTTTGCAGGCGCTCTGCTGCACAGGCGTCCACACTTCTGCAAAGCGAAAATACACTCCCCAGTGGGCGGCGACAATGCGTTTGCACGGCTGCAAAAAACTGCTAGTGAGCGATCAACTTGGAATGACCCCCTTAGTTAATAGCGCCGGGGAAAGCTCGCTCCCTGCGCCGTTCCCAGGTCACTCCTGGCTAGAGAGATATTTTCCAGACCAGTAATCCTATTTTCACTCAATGTCACGCTAATGAAGAGGCATCTAATTATCAGCGTTTAGGTAGAAGTATTTCTTGTTAATGAGCGGCTGGAGAAATGTTCTTGGCTAGATTAATATATTACATTGCAAATGCCAACTCTGGGGGGGGAAGGGGGGAGATATTTCTCGCTGTAACTTATGTTCATGGAAGACCGCGGCGAGTAAGAGAAATCCAGCAAATATCACTGTGTTACGGCTTTATGGAGCAGAAAAGCAGGAAAAGCAGTTGCCCTCGACGGGGCAGATTTATTAAAATGTAACAAGCCCCACTACCGGTGGAAATGAAGAGGGGTCTGTTGGGGATGGTGCTAATTGTTTGTAGCCAAACCCCCCGCCCCCCACCCAGTCCCTTCCCACAATGCTACCTTTTTGTCAATCACACCTCCCTGCGAGCGTTGTCTGTAAGCCATTGCGGCACACGTGCAGTGAGAATCAGATACGTGCGCAGCAGAAAACGCATTAGGCAACGGCGAAAATATTTCACTTTTTCCACATTTTGTTCTGTTACAGCCTTATCATAAAATGGAATAAATTATTTTTTTCGCTTTAAAATTCTGCACACAATACCCCATAATGACAACGTGAAAAAAGTTTTTTCGTGATTTTTGCAAATTTATTAAAAATAAAAAAAAAATCACATGTACCTAAGTATTCACAGCCTTTGCCATGAAGCTCAAAATTGAGCTCAGGTGCATCCTGTTTCCACTGATCATCCTTGAGATGTTCCTACAGCTTAATTGGAGTCCACCTGTGGTAAATTCAGATGATTGGACATGATTTGGAAAGGCTCACACCTGTCTATATAAGGTCCCATACTTGACAGTGCATGTCTGACCACAAACCAAGCATGAAGTCAAAGGAACTGTCTGTAGACCTCCGAGACAGGATTGTCTCGAGGCACAAATCTGGGGAAGGGTACAGAAAAATATCTGCTGCTTTGAAGGTCCCAATGAGCACAGTGGCCTCCATCATCCGTAAATGGAAGAAGTTCGGAACCACCAGGACTCTTCCTAGAGCTGGCTGGCCGTCTAAACTGAGCGATCGGGGGAGAATGGCCCTAGTCAGGGAGGTGACCAAGAACCCGATGGTCACTCTGTCAGAGCTACAGCATTCCTCTGTGGAGAGAGGAGAACCTTCCAGAAGGACAACCATCTCTGCAGCAATCCATCAATTAGGCTTGTATGGTAGAGTGGCCAGACAGAAGCCATGAGAAACAAAATTTTCTGATCTGGTAAGATAAAGATTGAACTCTTTGGTGTGAATGCCAGGCGTCATGTTCGGAGGAAACCAGGCACCGCTCAGGTGCGCATGCAGGGGGGGGGGTACCGAGTAGCTAGAACCCCCACCCCCTCCCCCCCAGCCGCTATCGAACAGCTGTTTGACAATTTATTTACATTTTTTTATACATTGCGGCAGTCACCCCTGTGAGGACGGTGACGAGCAGGAGATAAAGGGGCCGGCATACCGCACTCTCACTTTGGTCTAACAGTTGCTGCGGTTACCGCTCTACCTTTAAACGTTCCCACCGCCCACTGTGCCCAGCCAGCCAGCCAATCCGGAAAGGTCTCCTGCGGCACACTCGGGGTTGCCGGAACAATGGGAGGTGGCGGCTCTGGTCCCTTGGTGCTCCCGGAAGAGTGGCAGAGATGCTTCTGCTGTTCGGGCTGAGAGTGCAGCCGCAGCGGGTGAGAGCTAAGGTGGCGGGCACAGAAAGCAATACAGGGGCATGAGACCAATAAAGCTGAAGGGGGGAGGAGGGGGGGGGGGGGGAACAGAATCAACGGTATAATAAATTGTTATTTATATACCGCACACATATTCCGCAGCGCTGTACAGAGAATATTTGGCCAGTCACATCAGTCTCTGCCCCAGTGGAGCTTACACTCTATGTTCCCTATCACATGTACACACACAGTCACACTAGGGGTAATTTGTGTTGGGAGACAATTAACCTACCAGTATATTTTTGGATTGTGAGAGAAAACCGAAGTACCCAGAGGAAACCCACGCAAATACAGGGAGAACATACAAACTCCACACTGTTAGAGCCAGAGGGCCTTATTCAGGTTGCATCAACCGCATTCTCCCGTGGCCGCCATAGGCAAATGCGGGGGGGGGGGGGGGGGGGGGTAGGGAGGGGGGTTGTTCCAGTTGCCTGTAAGCCCCCCCTCCTCTTGGCAAGTAGCTCAAATTATGACATCAACTGTAATGGTATATAATACGATTAATAGAGCTGCTGCCAGATCATGCAGTTTTCATACCCAGTGGTAGCAGCTTCCGCTACCAAGTGTGTGTGTGGATCTGATTGATCCTCAATCAGTTCACTGGACCAGAGAGTAGCTACCAGTAAGAAGGGACAGGAGTCTTACCATGAGGTGGGAGAATGTGTGATTAGAAAGTACAGTACTGGTTCTATTATGTTTGTGTATTTATTATGGAATGTTTAACATTTTCCTAACCATTCCTTTATATTATTTAAATGTTTTATGCAGCCTATACTAGAGACAATCTATAGTGTTAAATATTAATACCGTTTTCCATACAGTATCCAGTGTATAAAAAGACCAATGTTTACATCAGTGTCCAGGGACGTTAATAGATTCTTCAACTGCTCCCTAAACTCCCGCACTTGCTCCTATGTTCCGTAGAAATGGAGATTGTAGACTTCATTTGGAAACCCCCCTATAGAAATCCTGCGTTTGCCACTGCCGCTCATCAGCAGGCCAATACCGTCCCTACAGTGAAGCATGGTGGTGGCAGCATCATGCTGTGGGGATGTTTTTCAGCGGCAGGAACTGGGAGACTAGTCAGGATAGAGGGAAAGATGAATGCAGCAATGTACAGACATCCTGGATGAAAACCTGCTCCAGAGCGCTCTTGACCTCAGACTGGGGCGATGGTTCATCTTTCAGAAGGACAACGACCCTAAGCACACAGCCAAGATATCAAAGGAGTGGCTTCAGGACAACTCTGTGAATGTCCTTGAGTGGCCCAGCCAGATCCCAGACTTGAATCCTATTGAACATCTCTGGAGAGATCTGAAAATGACTGTGCACCAACGCTTCCCATCCAACCTGATGGAGCTTGAGAGATGCTGCAAAGAGGAATGGGTCGAAATTGCCCAAAGATAGGTGTGCCAAGCTTGTGGCATCATATTCAAAAAGACTTGAGGCTGTAATTGCTGCCAATGGTGCATCAACAAAGTATTGAGCAAAGGCCGTGAATACTTATGTACATGTGATTTATTCGTTTTTTTTTATTTAAAAAATTGCAAAAAATCTAAAAAAAAACCCACCTTTTTTCACGTTGTCATTATGGGGTATTGTGTGTAGAATTTTGAGGAAAAAAATGAATTTATTCCATTTTAGAATAAATCTGTAACATAACAAAATGTGGAAAAAGTGAAGCGCCGTGAATACTTTCCGGATGCACTGTATTTATCTATTCTTAGTGGATCTGATAAGTGAAATCTAATAGGACATACTGTATGCACTAATGTGCCATGGGAAATTATTTTCTTATTGCTACTTATCGTGTAACTAAATAGTTCCCTATGGTCTCAACTTCTCAGCAAATAACGAGGGGTGTGCAGTACATGTGTGGAGTACACACAAGCTGTCTGGTTGGGAACTGTAATCTCTGAGTTCCTGTGAAATGTCCGGGCACAGAACTGTATACTCCCGCGCCCTGGTTGCAGGTTACTTACAACGGATGGCTCCGGTTATCTTTAGGGCACACACACAGGTGCCACTGCTCTCCAGGATCGCGTGGCTGCATCAAGGGAGGAGGTAAGAGGGTCCCCCAGGCAGGACCTGCTCAAAAACGCGATCCGGCGCGGTCTTTAGGAGAGAGACCGCGCGTGCTGTCGTGGACACTGTGGCCATACAGGGACCCCACTAGAACCACCAGGGCAAGGGCACAGGTCGGATTACCTCACAATCAACTTTAATAGGCCCCGCAGTACCCAGTGGTGAAATCCAGCAAGGGGATAAGGTTCTGACCTGTAGCCCCTCCCCCAGCCCCAGGCGCCATTTACTGCAAATGTTCCCGCCCTGGAGCTGCAACTGTCTCCCTCACTCCCCGTCAGCGTTTGGGTGACTGATCAATGACTGGGAGGTGGATGAGCGGTGACTGGGAGGGGATGAGCGGTGACTGGGAGGGGGAGGCGAATGAGCGGTGACTGGGAGGCGGATGAGCGGTGACTGGAAGGTGGATAAGCGGTGACTGGGAGGTGGATGAGGGGTGACTGGGAGGTGGATGAGCGGTGACTGGGAGGTGGATGAGCGGTGACTGGGAGGTGGATGAGCGGTGACTGGGAGGTGGATGAGCGGTGACTAGGAGGTGGATGAGCAGTGACTGGGAGGTGGATGAGCGGTGACTGGGAGGCGGATGAGCGGTGACTGGGAGGCGGATGAGCGGTGACTGGGAGGTGGATGAGCGGTGACTGGGAGGTGGATGAGCGTTGACTGGGAGGTGACTGATCGATGACTGGGAGGTGGATGAGCGGTGACTGGGAGGTGGATGAGCGGTGACTGGGAGGTGGATGAGCGGTGACTGGGAGGTGACTGATCGATGACTGGGAGGCGGATGAGCGGTGACTGGGAGGTGGATGAGCGGTGACTGGGAGGTGGATAAGCGGTGACTGGGAGGCGGATGAGCGGTGACTGGGAGGTGGATGAGCGGTGACTGGGAGGTGGATGAGCGGTGACTGGGAGGTGACTGATCGATGACTGGGAGGTGGATGAGCGGTGACTGGGAGGTGGATGAGCGGTGACTGGGAGGTGGATGAGCGGTGACTGGGAGGTGACTGATCGATGACTGGGAGGCGGATAAGCGGTGACTGGGAGCTGGATGAGCGGTGACTGGGAGGTGACTGATCGATGACTGGGAGGCGGATGAGCGGTGACTGGGAGGTGAATGAGCAGTGACTGGGAGGTGGATGAGCGCTGACTGGGAGGTGGATGAGCGCTGACTGGGAGGCGGATGAGCGCTGACTGGGAGGCGGATGAGCGCTGACTGGGAGGCGGATGAGCGCTGACTGGGAGGTGGATGAGCGGTGACTGGGAGGTGAATGAGCAGTGACTGGGAGGTGGATGAGCGCTGACTGGGAGGTGGATGAGCGGTGACTGGGAGGCGGATGAGCGGTGACTGGGAGGTGGATGAGCGGTGACTGGGAGGCGGATGAACGGTGACTGGGAGGCAGATAAGCGGTGACTGGGAGGTGGATGAGCGGTGACTGGGAGGTGTATGAGCGCTGACTGGGAGGCGGATAAGCGGTGACTGGGAGGCAGATAAGCGGTGACTGGGAGGTGGATGAGCGGTGACTGGGAGGCGGATGAACGGTGACTGGGAGGCGGATAAGCGGTGACTGGGAGGCGGATAAGCGGTGACTGGGAGGTGGATGAGCGGTGACTGGGAGGGGATGAGCGGTGACTGGGAGGTGGATGAGCGGTGACTGGGAGGTGGATGAGCGGTGACTGGGAGGTGGATGACCGGTGACTGGGAGGGGATGACCGGTGACTGGGAGGTGGATGAGCGGTGACTGGGAGGTGGATGAGCGGTGACTGGGAGGCGGATGAGCGGTGACTGGGAGGTGGATGAACGGTAACTCAGCGATGACTGGGAGGTGGATGAGCGGTGACTGGGAGGTGGATGAGCGGTGACTGGGAGGTGGATAAGCGGTGACTGGGAGGCGGATGAGCGGTGAATGGGAGGTGGATGAACGGTGACTCAGCGATGACTGGGAGGTGGATGAACGGTGACTGGGAGGTGGATGAGCGGTGACTGGGAGGTGGATAAGCGGTGACTGGGAGGTGGAAGAGCGGTGACTGGGAGGTGGATGAGCGGTGACTGGGAGGGGATGAGCGGTGACTGGGAGGTGGATGAGCGGTGACTGGGAGGTGGATGAGCAGTGACTGGGAGGTGGATGACCGGTGACTGGGAGGGGATGAGCGGTGACTGGGAAGTGGATGAGCGGTGACTGGGAGGTGGATGAGCGGTGAATGGGAGGTGGGTGAGCGGTGACTGGGAGGCTGATGAGCGGTGACTGGGAGGTGGATGAACGGTGACTCAGCGATGACTGGGAGGTGGATGAGCAGTGACTGGGAGGTGGATAAGCGGTGACTGGGAGGCGGATGAGCGGTGACTGGGAGGTGGATGAGGGGTGTCTAGGAGGTGGAAGAGCGGTGACTGGGAGGTGGATGAGCGGTGACTGGGAGGTGGATGAGCGGTGACTGGGAGGCGGATGAGCAGTGACTGGGAGGTGGATGAGGGGTGTCTAGGAGGTGAAAGAGCGGTGACTGGGAGGTGGATGAGCGGTGACTGGGAGGTGGATAAGCGGTGACTGGGAGGCGGATGAGCGGTGACTGGGAGGCGGATGAGCGGTGACTGGGAGGTGGATGAGGGGTGTCTAGGAGGTGGAAGAGCGGTGACTGGGAGGTGGATGAGCAGTGACTGGGAGGTGGATGAGCAGTGACTGGGAGGTGGATGAGCGGTGACTGGGAGGCGGATGAGCGGTGACTGGGAGGTGGATGAGGGGTGTCTAGGAGGTGAAAGAGCGGAGACTGGGAGGTGGATGTGCGGTGACTGGGAGGTGGATGAGCGGTGACTGGGCAGTGTCTACTCAGACGCACACAGATGATGGAGATTCTGCATGTAACAGGGGGCTAGTGTTTCAGTGGTGTGACCGATGGTGATGTCCAATGACGCACTAATGGGTATTCCAGCATCTGAATGCACTCAAAGTGGGCTCCTCAGTCCTTGCACTTTCATACGCCCGGGGAAGGTTTCGCGTGACCGGCACAAGATGACACTTCTGAATTCGCCCCTCTATTGCCAGAGGTACCCTTACCCTCCCCCGCCAACCAAAAAAAAAAAAAACATCAACAAAGTTTCCGTTAGCCATAGACCATCTCCCCCTATGAAATATATGATAATGTACAAAGAGAACAATTTTCCTGGAAACTTGTCCCAAGGTTTTCTCTATATAAACTGAGATAGAAATTATTACAAACAGATGGAAATTATAATGATCTTTTCTGCCTTGCAGCGCTGTGTCCTGGGTTACATTTCAGCAGAGTACGATCTACACGAGTCTGCATGTGCTGCTCATAATAAATCACTGTGCAGGAGGTAGATGGGACAGAGCAATGTTCTGCAGATCACTAGAGAGGTCAGTAATGTAATAATCTGCAGAATATATCACTATGTACCTGTCAGGGGGTAGATGGGAGGCAGTGTAATTAATGTCAGTACAGGAAGTGTAGGGTTAGTGGTGGTATAACATGGGCTTGTGGTTGGCACAGGTGATGGAGTCAGTACAGGAAGTGTAGGGTTAGTGGTGGTATAACATGGGCTTGTGGTTGGCATAGGTGATGGAGTCAGTATAGGAAGTGTAGGGTTAGTGGTGGTATAACATGGGCTTGTGGTTGGCACAGGTGATGGAGTCAGTACAGGAAGTGTAGGGTTAGTAGCGGTATAACATGGGCTTGTGGTAGACACAGGTGATGGAGTCAGTACAGGAAGTGTAGGGTTAGTAGCGGTATAACATGGGCTTGTGGCTGGCACAGGTGATGGAGTCAGTACAGGAAGTGTAGGATTAGTGGTGGTATAACATGGGCTTGTGGTTGGCACAGGTGATGGAGTCAGTACAGGAAGTGTAGGGTTAGTGGTGATATAACATAGGTTTGTGGCTGGTACAGGTGATGAAGTCAGTACAGGAAGTGTAGGGTTAGTGGTGGTACAACATGGGCTTGTGGTTGGCACAGGTGATGGAGTCAGTACAGGAAGTGTAGGGTTAGTAGTGGTATAACATGGGCTTGTGGTTGGCACAGGTGATGGAGTCAGTACAGGAAGTGTTGGGTTAGTGGTGGTATAACATAGGGCTTTTGGTTGGCACAGGTGATGGAGTCAGTACAGGAAGTGTATGGTTAGTGGTGGTATAACATGGGCTTGTGGTTGGCACAGGTGATGGAGTCAGTACAGGAAGTGTATGGTTAGTGGTGGTATAACATGGGCTTGTGGTTGGCACAGGTGATGGAGTCAGTACAGGAAGTGTAGGGTTAGTGGTGGTATGACATGGGCTTGTGGTTGGCACAGGTGATGGAGTCAGTACAGGAAGTGTAGGGTTAGTGGTGGTATAACATAGGTTTGTGGCTGGTACAGGTGATGAAGTCAGTACAGGAAGTGTTGGGTTAGTGGTGGTACAACTTGGGCTTGTGGTTGGCACAGGTGATGGAGTCAGTACAGGAAGTGTAGGGTTAGTAGTGGTATAACATGGGCTTGTGGTTGGCATAGGTGATGGAGTCAGTACAGGAAGTGTATGGTTAGTGGTGGTATAACATGGGCTTGTGGTTGGCACAGGTGATGGAGTCAGTACAGGAAGTGTATGGTTAGTGGTGGTATAACATGGGCTTGTGGTTGGCACAGGTGATGGAGTCAGTACAGGAAGTGTAGGGTTAGTGGTGGTATAACATGGGCTTGTCAGAGCCGGCCCCAAGTAATATGATGCCCTAGGCAAGATTTTGGCTGGTGCCCCCTAGCACCACCGCTGGTTCTGCCTCTGACCTTGTACCTCTTTCCAGCACCATCACCCCTCACCCATAGCAGTCCTTGTACCCCCTATATTTTAAACAGGAACAGTTCGCACATTTGACGCACAGCCCAAAAAGGGGCATCTTCTTGCTGGGAAGGGGCATGGCCACACAATAGTAACCCCAATTCCAATTACGCCACACAGTACTGCAACTTTATTTACATTTTATCTTGCGATAGTGTCCATAATTCATATTACATCCCACAGTAGTATCACTTTACCTTATAAACGTTACTCACAGTAGAGCCCCTTATTCACATTACATCACACTGAATTGCTCCTTATTCACATTACACCACACCTTATTGCTCTTTATTCACATTAGATGACACAGTAGTGCCCTTTTTTATATGCAACACCACATAGTAGAGCACCTTATACACATAATGCTGCACATTAGTAATGCATTTATACACAATTCCACACAGTAATGCCCCTTACACATATGAGACACATTAATGTCCTTATAAACATAATGCGCCTTACACATTATGACAACCTTTATTAATGCCCTTTTACACATAATGTCCCTTACACATATGGCGCACATTATTAATGCCCTTATACACATAATGACACACATAGTGCCCCCTACACATTTGCTGCACATTATTAGTGCCCCTATATACATAATGACACACATACAATAGTACCCTGTTACACATATGCCGCACATTATTAATGCCCTTATACAAATAATGACACACATAGTGGCCCTTTACACATATGTTGCACATTATTAATGCATTTTTACATGACAAACATAATGCTCCTTACACATATTCTGAACACTACTGCACAACCAACCCACTCACATGCACACAGCACTCACACTTCCACTAACACTGTGACCTCTGCCTCTGCTTGGATACAGATGTGTCCTCATAAATCTTGCATCAATGCTAACGTCGGGCACATTTTTTTAATGAAAATGCATCTTATTTTCATTGCTATGTGGATATGATGCACAAGCAGCTTCTGCTGATTAAACTGGTATGCAGCATGCCTATATACTGTGTGAGACTGTGGCTGTATCTGCATATGAAATGCTACATACAGAATATAGGCATGCCGCATATCATTTTAATCAGCAGAAGCTGCTGATGCCCCTAGGCATATCAAATGCCCTAGGCAATTGCCTAGTTTGCCTATGCATATGGCCGGCTCTGGGGCTTGTGGTTGGCACAGGTGATGGAGTCAGTACAGGAAGTGTAGGGTTAGTAGCGGTATAACATGGGCTTGTGGTTGACACAGGTGATGGAGTCAGTACAGGAAGTGTATGGTTAGTGGTGGTATAACATGGGCTTGTGGTTGGCACAGGTGATGGAGTCAGTACAGGAAGTGTAGGGTTAGTGGTGGTATAACATAGGTTTGTGGCTGGTACAGGTGATGAAGTCAGTACAGGAAGTGTAGGGTTAGTGGTGGTACAACATGGGCTTGTGGTTGGCACAGGTGATGAAGTCAGTACAGGAAGTGTAGGGTTAGTGGTGGTACAACATGGGCTTGTGGTTGGCACAGGTGATGGAGTCAGTACAGGAAGTGTAGGGTTAGTAGTGGTATAACATGGGCTTGTGGTTGGCACAGGTGATGGAGTCAGTACAGGAAGTGTTGGGTTAGTGGTGGTATAACATAGGGCTTTTGGTTGGCACAGGTGATGGAGTCAGTACAGGAAGTGTAGGGTTAGTGGTGGTATAACATGGGCTTGTGGTTGGCACAGGTGATGGAGTCAGTACAGGAAGTGTATGGTTAGTGGTGGTATAACATGGGCTTGTGGTTGGCACAGGTGATGGAGTCAATACACAGAAGAGATCAGGAATCACACTGGGTACAGCGCTGGGATCTCCCGTATTCATCACTAATCCACCCAGTAACTGCAGGACCAGATTTCCGTGGCTGATAAACAGTTACGTGGACTGAGTGTATGTGTACAGTATGTGTGAGTGTGACTGTGTATCTATCTGTGCATGTATGAGTGTGTCTATGTGTGTCATTGTGACTGTGTGCATGACTGTATCTGTATATGTGTGTATACATGAGTGTGTCTGTATGAACATTACTGTGTGTGTATGTATCACTATGTGTGTCTATATCTATGTGTGTGTTCATATGTATCTGAAGTGTGTATTTGTGTATATGTAAGCACACGTCTGTGGACTGTGGTTTGTATCTGTATTGTGTGTGTGTGTGTATATATATATATATATATATATGTATATGTGTGTGTGTGTGTGTGTGTGTGTGTGTGTGTGTGTGTATGCGGTGTGAATATATGTGTGTCCATGTTGTGTATACGTGTATGCCTATGTATATATGTGTGTGTTGTGTATATATATATGTGTGCATCAGTGCTATATATATATATATATATATATATATATATATATATATATATACACTATGCAATGTACCCGGCACTCCACCTTGTATTATGCTGGTTCTGGTGCCCTCATAAATAAAACATGTACAGTCAAGGATGCGGCACTCACGAACACTTTGTAAAGAATCACAGACACCGGTTGAGATATGGTCAACGTTTCAATCCTTTACGGATTTTCGTCAGGAACAAACATATATATACAGTATATGTGTGTGTATCTGTGTTGTGTATATATTTGTGTGTATCTGTGCTGTGTATATATGTGTGTGTGTCCATGTTGTGTATATGTGTGTAGTGAAGCCGGCGGAGGGGTAGTTAATCCCTGCACCCCCTGCTCCTGTAATCCCTCCAGCCACAGAGAGATTATCCCGTGCTCTATAGCCGTGCGGCTGCCTCAGTGACAGGGAGAGAGGGGAGCGGGGGGGGGTCCCATGTACATACCCTCCGTATGCCCCAAACGTGAAACTCCTCTTCCTGTGGTTCATGGTTATACTCAGTACCACTCTGCTGTGCAACTGCGGTCACTTCCCAGCTCTCACCCTGCACAGCTGCCGGCTCCCTCCCCCTGTGCCCTCACCCTCCTTCCCACTGTGTGTGTGTGTGTGTGTGTGTGTGTGTGTGTGTCCCTCTCTGACAGTCACTAGTCTCAGTGTGTGTGTGTGTGTGTGTGTGTGTGTGTGTGTGTGTGTGTGTGTGTGTGTCCCTCTCTGACAGTCCCTAGTCCCAGTGTGTGTGTGTGTGTGTGTGTGTGTGTGTGTGTGTGTGTGTGTGTGTGTGTGTGTGTGTGCCTCTCTGACAGTCCCTAGTCTCAGTGTGTGTGTGTGTGTGTGTGTGTGTGTGTGTGTGTGTGTGTGTGTCCCTCTCTGACAGTCCCTAGTCTCAGTGTGTGTGTGTGTGTGTGTGTGTGTGCCTCTCTGACAGTCCCTAGTCTCAGTGTGTGTGTGTGTGTGTGTGTGTGTGTGTGTGTGTGTGTGTGTGTGTGTCCCTCTCTGACAGTCCCTAGTCCCAGTGTGTGTGTGTGTGTGTGTGTGTGTGTGTGTGTGTGTGTGTGTGTCCCTCTCTGACAGTCCCTAGTCCCAGTGTGTGTGTGTGTGTGTGTGTGTGTGTGTGTGTGTGTGTGTGTGTGCCTCTCTGACAGTCCCTAGTCTCAGTGTGTGTGTGTGTGTGTGTGTGTGTGTGTGTGTGTGTGTGTGTGTGTCTCTCTGACAGTCCCTAGTCTCAGTGTGTGTGTGTGTGTGTGTGTGTGTGTGTGTGTGTGTGTGTGTGTGTGTGCCTCTCTGACAGTCCCTAGTCTCAGTGTGTGTGTGTGTGTGTGTGTGTGTGTGTCCCTCTCTGACAGTCCCTAGTCCCAGTGTGTGTGTGTGTGTGTGTGTGTGTGTGTGTGTGTGTGTGTCCCTCTCTGACAGTCCCTAGTCCCAGTGTGTGTGTGTGTGTGTGTGTGTGTGTGTGTGTGTGTGTGTGTGTCTCTCTGACAGTCCCTAGTCTCAGTGTGTGTGTGTGTCCCTCTCTGACAGTCCCTAGTCTCAGTGTGTGTGTGTGTGTGTGTGTGTGTGTGTGTGTCCCTGTCTGACAGTCCCTAGTCTCAGTGTGTGTGTGTGTGTGTGTGTGTGTGTGTGTGTGTGTGTGTGTGTGTGTGTGTGTGCCCCTCTGACAGTCCCTAGTCTCAGTGTGTGTGTGTGTGTGTGTGTGTGTGTGTGTGTGTGTGTGTGTGTGTGTGTGTCCCTCTCTGACAGTCCCTGGTCTCAGTGTATGTGTGTGTGTGTGTGTGTGTGTGTGTGTGTGTTTGCCTCTCTGACAGTCCCTAGTCTCAGTGTGTGTGTGTGTGTGTGTGTGTGTGTGTGTGTGTGTGTGTGTGTGTCCCTCTCTGACAGTCCCTGGTCTCAGTGTGTGTGTGTGTGTGTGTGTGTGTGTGTGTGTGTGTGTGTGTGTGTGTGTGTGTGCCTCTCTGACAGTCCCTGGTCTCAGTGTGTGTGTGTGTGTGTGTGTGTGTGTGTGTGTGTGTGTGTGTGTGTGTGCCTCTCTGTACTACCCCAGCCTCATTGTTTATGTGTATGAGTGTGTCCGCCTCTGACTGTCCCTACAGTCTCAGCGTGTGTGTGTGTGTGTGTGTGTGTGTGTCTGTCTGTGTATGTGTGTGTGTGCATGAGTGTGTATGAGTGTCTATCCCTCTCTGATAGTCCCTAGTCTCAGCGTGTGTGTGTGTGTGTGTGTGTCTGTGTGTGTGTGTATGAGTGTGTATGAGTGTCTATCCCTCTCTGATAGTCCCTAGTCTCAGCGTGTGTGTGTGTGTGTGTGTGTCTGTGTATGTGTGTGTGTGTATGAGTGTGTATGAGTGTCTATCCCTCTCTGACAGTCCCTAGTCTCAGTGTGTGTGTGTGTGTGTGTGTGTGTGTGTGTGTGTGTGTGTGTAGTATATACGACGTCTCCTCACGCCACACACCGCGTGTTGCAGAATTGCACCTATTACAGGTGATCACTCATGCAACAAAATGCATCAGAGTTGTTGCAAAACTGCGCACCTACCGATGAGCTTGCAATCTAAGTGGTCACTGCCGCCCCCGCCCCCTGCATAGTGTAAGTGTGTGTACATGGCATGATGCAGGGAAACGTCGCCCGTCGGGTCAGCCGGCTACACATCGTTCTGTATGACGTGACCTGGAGAATATAACATCCCGGATCTCCCGGGGATAACAGGATGATCTGCACCTTATTAATACAGAAAAAGGGCATTCTCTGTAAGAGGAACACGGCGCCAGGACTGAGACGCCCACTGTCCGTGTCTCTACACGCTGTAATACCGCCTGGTGCCTCCTCAGATGCCACCATCAGCTGCACCATCCAACCTATACCAGCCCTATAGCAGCTGCAGCGTCTGCGTCTGTATATGCAGCCCCCAGCACTGACACCCCCCCGACACTCCCATACCACGCCCACTGTTTGTGTCTCTACACGCTGTAATACCGCCTGGTGCCTCCTCAGATGCCACCATCAGCTGCACCATCCGAACCTGTACTAGCCCTATAGCAGCAGCAGCGTCTGCATCTGTATATGCAGCCGCCAGTACTGACACCCCCCCGACACTCCCATACCACGCCCACTGTGCGGCCCATTGGTGTGACACTAGTAGCCACCTCCCAGGAACGCAGCCGCCAGCACTGACACGCCCCCAACACCCCCATACTACGCCTAATGAGCGGCCCATTGGTGTGACACTAGTAGCCGCCTCCCAGGAAAGCAGCCACCAGCACTGACACGCCCCCGACACCCCCATACCACGCCCACTGAGCAGCCCATTGGTGTGTACACTAGTAGCCGCCTCCCAGGAATGCAGCCGCCAGCACTGACACGCCCGGTCACTCCCATACCACGCCCACTGAGCGGCCCATTGGTGTGACACTAGTAGCCGCCTCCCAGGAAAGCAGCCACCAGCACTGACACGCCCCCGACACCCCCATACCACGCCCACTGAGCAGCCCATTGGTGTGTACACTAGTAGCCGCCTCCCAGGAATGCAGCCGCCAGCACTGACACGCCCGGTCACTCCCATACCACGCCCACTGAGCGGCCCATTGGTGTGTACACTAGTAGCCACCTCCCAGGAACGCAGCCGCCAGCACTGACACGCCCAGTCACTCCCATACCACGCCCACTGAGCGGCCCATTGGTGTGTACACTAGTAGCCGCCTCCCAGGAACGCAGCCGCCAGCACTGACACGCCCCAGACACCCCCATACCACGCCCACTGAGCGGCCCATTGGTGTGACACTAGTAGCCACCTCCCAGGAACACAGCCGCCAGCACTGACACGCCCCCGACACTCCCATACCACGCCCACTGTGCGGCCCATTGGTGTGACACTAGTAGCCACCTCCCAGGAACGCAGCCGCCAGCACTGACACGCCCCCAACACCCCCATACTACGCCTAATGAGCGGCCCATTGGTGTGACACTAGTAGCCGCCTCCCAGGAATGCAGCCGCCAGCACTGACACGCCCGGTCACTCCCATACCACGCCCACTGAGCGGCCCATTGGTGTGACACTAGTAGCCGCCTCCCAGGAAAGCAGCCACCAGCACTGACACGCCCCCGACACCCCCATACCACGCCCACTGAGCAGCCCATTGGTGTGACACTAATAGCCACCTCCCAGGAATGCAGCCGCCAGCACTGACACACCTGGATACTCCCATACCACGCCCACTGAGCGGCCCATTGGTGTGTACACTAGTAGCCACCTCCCAGGAACGCAGCCGCCAGCACTGACACGCCCAGTCACTCCCATACCACGCCCACTGAGCGGCCCATTGGTGTGACACTAGTAGCCGCCTCCCAGGAACGCAGCCGCCAGCACTGACACGCCCCAGACACCCCCATACCACGCCCACTGAGCGGCCCGTTGGTGTGACACTAATAGCCACCTCCCAGGAACACAGCCGCCAGCACTGACACGCCCCCGACACTCCCATACCACGCCCACTGAGCGGCCCATTGGTGTGTACACTAGTAGCCGCCTCCCAGTCACCGCCCGGCACTGTTCCTTTATGATGACGATACATCTATTCTTAGCTCTGCCGGGCGTGATTCCGGTTTGCCGGGTCACCGGGTGACAGCAAGTTGCTTTTACTCCTGAGCTGACACACTGGGATTTAACTGGTGGTAATAGATTCCCAGGCGCTTCCCCACTTCAGCGTTTCCCAATGTCTAAGTGTATGTACAAAGCCGTTCGGTATCAGGACACTCGGCCACCGCTGCGCACATTAACCCCGTCCTTTCCCTCCAGGATGCGGCGTAGATCTGTAACGGAGCTATACATCCCCACGCATAGAATGATATGAATGAGCTACAGATGTGACATTGGGGGTAATTCAGACCTGATCGCAGCAGGAAATTTGTTATCAGTTGGGCAAAACCATGTGCACTGCAGGTGGGGCAGATGTAACATGTGCAGAGAGAGTTAGATTTGGGTGGGGTGTGTTCAAACTGAAATCTAAACTGCAGTGTAAATATAAAGCAGCCAGTATTTACCCTGCACAGAAACAATATAACCCACCCAAATCTAACTCTCTCTGCACATGTTACATCTGCCCCAGCTGCAGTGCACGCGGTTCTGCCCAACTGCTAACAAATTTGCTGCTGCGATCAGGTCTGAATTACCCCCATTGTGGTAATCGCACAGCTTTGTGGAGTGCTGGGGACACAGAGGGGGCAGTGTGCGACGTTGTATCACTGCAGTCACTGTGCCTCGCACTCCTGGGGGGGGGGGACACTGAATTACACCATTGTTAGCCCGACAAGCGCCTCTCAGCAAGGCCTCGGCCTCCCTCTACCCGTCCCTGTGAATAGAGACATACAGACTGTGCCAGATAGGGGGGGTCAGGGGGTCTGCAGACTAGGATGTGACCGGCGCTATGAGGATACGTGCTCAGCCATATACGACCTGTGTCACAGGTTACCGGAGGCTGGGAGCGCAGACTGCGAGGCGCCGTACAGACCTATATAATCTGCCCGTATACAGGTCCATTAGCAGCGGCTGTTATCTGCAGCCAGGCGTTCCTGCTATTAAACCCTCAATGTATCAGAGAACATGTGATTTTCCAGGAGACAGCAATTTCCAATCACAGCGATGTTAACACAACAATTATCTGCCCAGCACACTCAGCGGCGAGGAGACTGCGCTCCCCAAGCCGGCGCGCAGAGCTTTCTATGGAGGAAGAATACATCAGTCACATTATTCAGTCATCACATTCAGAATGGGTGGCACTCGATCTACCGTCTCAGCACACCCAACCGCCGGTATACCAACAACTAATATCTCCCTCTTGGGGCGTCCACAACACCTCGGGGAGGGGGGGGGGGGGGGCTCTTTTGTGCTTGCCCCGCTGCCGGCATTCCAGCGGTCGGGATCCCGGAGCCAGCCAGTCATAGTACACCCTTCAGAATATACACCTTGTGACAGTGGATGGCTCTGAATGTCGATATCTTCATTCATAATGCCGCCATGCAACACGCTGACATTGACAATACCATTTGTACATTAGGCATGTCTGTATGCTGCGGTAAGGGTCAGCCTGCGGTAAGGGTCAGGCTGCGGTAAGGGTCAGGCTGCGGTAAGGGTCAGGCTGCGGTAAGCGTCAGGCTGCGGTAAGCGTCAGGCTGCGGTAAAGGTCAGGCTGCGGTAAGGGTCAGGCTGCGGTAAGGGTCAGGCTGCGGTAAGCGTCAGGCTGCAGTAAGGGTCAGGCTGTGGTAAGGGTCAGGCTGCGGAAAGCGTCAGGCTGCGGAAAGCGTCAGGCTGCGGTAAGGATTAGGCTGTGGTAAGGGTCAGGCTGCGGTAAGCGGCAGGCTGCGGTTAGGGTCACGCTGCGGTAAGCGTCAGGCTGCGGTTAGGGTTATGCTGCGGTCAGGGTTAGAGTTATGTTGCCGTTAAAGGTAGGCTGCAGTTAGGATGGGATGTGACCGGCAGTCGGGATCCCGGCGGTCATCAAAGCCGCCTGGGGGCCCAGGGCTTCGTTGAGCTTGCCCCCCTTCCGGCATCCTGTCGGCCGGGAACCCAGCGTTGATATGTTGACCACCAAGATCCCAACCGCTGGTCACCCAACCCCAACCCATTAGGATTAAGATTAGGCTGCAGTTAGGGTCAGGCGATGGTTAGGGTTAGAGTTAGGATAAGGTTAGTGGTTAGGCTGCAGTTAGGGTCAGGCGATGGTTAGGATTAGAGTTAGGATAAGGTTAGTGGTTAGGCTGCAGTTAGGGTTATACTGTAGTTAGGGTATGCTGCAGTTAGTGTCAGGCGATGGTTAGGGTTAGAGTTAGGATAAGGTTAGTGGTCAGGCTGCAGTTAGGGTTATACTGCAGTTAGGGTATGCTACAGTTAGGGTCAGGCGATGGTTAGGGTTAGAGTTAGGATAAGGTTAGTGGTTAGGCTGCAGTTAGGGTTATACTGTAGATAGGGTATGCTGCAGTTAGGGTCAGGCGATGGTTAGGATTAGAGTTAGGATAAGGTTAGTGGTCAGGCTGCAGTTAGGGTTATACTGTAGATAGCGTATGCTGCAGTTAGGGTCAGGCGATGGTTAGGATTAGAGTTAGGATAAGGTTAGTGGTCAGGCTGCAGTTAGGGTTATACTGTAGATAGGGTATGCTGCAGTTAGGGTCAGGCGATGGTTAGGATTAGAGTTAGGATAAGGTTAGTGGTTAGGCTGCAGTTAGGATCAGGCGATGGTTAGGATTAGAGTTAGGATACGGTTAGTGGTTAGGCTGCAGTTAGGGTTATACTGTAGTTAGGGTATGCTGCAGTAAGGGTCAGGCGATGGTTAGGATTAGAGTTAGGATAAGGTTAGTGGTCAGGCTGAAGTTAGGGTTATACTGTAGTTAGGGTATGCTGCAGTTAGGGTCAGGCGATGGTTAGGGTTAGAGTTAGGATAAGGTTAGTGGTTAGGCTGCAGTTAGGGTTATACTGTAGTTAGGGTATGCTGCAGTTAGGGTCAGGCGATGGTTAGGATCAGAGTTAGGATAAGGTTAGTGGTTAGGCTGCAGTTAAGGTCAGGCGATGGTTAGGATTAGAGTTAGGATAAGGTTAGTGGTTAGGCTGTAGTTAGGGTCAGGTGATGGTTAGGATTAGAGTTAGGATAAGGTTAGTGGTCAGGCTGCAGTTAAGGTCAGGCGATGGTTAGGATTAGAGTTAGGATAAGGTTAGTGGTTAGGCTGCAGTTAGGGTTATACTATAGTTAGTGGTCAGGCTGCAGTTAGGGTCAGGCGATGGTTAGGATTAGAGATAGGATAAGGTTAGTGGTCAGGCTGCAGTTAGGGTAGGCTGCAGATAGGGTCAGGCGATGGTTAGGATTAGAGTTAGGATAAGGTTAGTGGTTAGGCTGCAGTTAGGGTCAGGCGATGGTTAGGATTAGAGTTAGGATAAGGTTAGTGGTCAGGCTGCAGTTAGGGTTATACTGTAGTTAGGGTATGCTGTAGTTGGGGTCAGGCGATGGTTAGGATTAGAGTTAGGATAAGGTTAGTGGTCAGGCTGCAGTTAGGGTTATACTGTAGTTAGGGTATGCTGTAGTTAGGGTCAGGCGATGGTTAGGATTATAGTTAGGATAAGGTTAGTGGTCAGGCTGCAGTTAGGGTTATACTGTAGTTAGGGTATGCTGTAGTTAGGGTCAGGCGATGGTTAGGATTAGAGTTAGGATAAGGTTAGTGGTCAGTCTGCAGTTAGGGTCAGGCGATGGTTAGGGTTAGAGTTAGGATAAGGTTAGTGGTCAGGCTGCAGTTAGGGTCAGGCGATGGTTAGGGTTAGAGTTAGGATAAGGTTAGTGGTCAGGCTGCAGTTAGGGTCAGGCGATGGTTAGGATTAGAGTTAGGATAAGGTTAGTGGTTAGGCTGCAGTTAGGGTCAGGCGATGGTTAGGATTAGAGTTAGGATAAGGTTAGTGGTTAGGCTGCAGTTAGGGTTATACTGTAGTTAGGGTATGCTGCAGTTAGGGTCAGGCGATGGTCAGGATTAGAGTTAGGATAAGGTTAGTGGTCTGGCTGCAGTTAGGGTCAGGCGATGGTTAGGATTAGAGTTAGGATAAGGTTAGTGGTTAGGCTGCAGTTAGGGTTATACTATAGTTAGGGTATGCTGCAGTTAGGGTCAGGCGATGGTTAGGATTAGAGTTAGGATAAGGTTAGTGGTCAGGCTGCAGTTAGGGTTATACTGTAGTTAGGGTCAGGCGATGGTTAGAGTTAGGATAAGGTTAGTGGTTAGGCTGCAGTTAGGGTTATACTGTAGTTAGGGTATGCTGCAGTTAGGGTCAGGCAATGGTTAGGATTAGAGTTAGGATAAGGTTAGTGGTTAGGCTGCAGTTAGGGTCAGGCGATGGTTAGGATTAGAGTTAGGATAAGGTTAGTGGTCAGGCTGCAGTTAGGGTTAGGATTATAGGCCCTCATTCCGAGTTGATCGGTCGCAAGGCGAATTTAGCAGAGTTACACACGCTAAGCCGCCGCCTACTGGGAGTGAATCTTAGCTTCTTAAAATTGCGACCGATGTATTCGCAATATTGCGATTACTAACTACTTAGCAGTTTCAGAGTAGCTCCAGACTTACTCTGCCTGTGCGATCATTTCAGTGCTTGTCGTTCCTGGTTGACGTCACAAACACACCCAGCGTTCGCCCAGGCACTCCCACCGTTTCTCCGGCCACTCCTGCGTTTTTTCCGGAAACGGTAGCGTTTTCAGCCACACGCCCATGAAACGCCGTGTTTCCGCCCAGTAACACCCATTTCCTGTCAATCACATTACGTTCGCCGGAGCGAAGAAAAAGCCGTGAGTAAAAATACTTTCTTCATAGTAAAGTTACTTGGCGCAGTCGCAGTGCGAACATTGCGCATGCGTACTAAGCGGATTTTCACTGCGATGCGATGAAAAATACCGAGCGAACAACTCGGAATGAGGGCCATACTGTAGTTAGTGGTCAGGCTGCAGTTAGGGTCAGGAGATGGTTAGGATTAGAGTTAGGATAAGGTTAGTGGTTAGGCTGCAGTTAGGGTTATACTATAGTTAGTGGTCAGGCTGCAGTTAGGGTCAGGAGATGGTTAGGATTAGAGTTAGGATAAGGTTAGTGGTTAGGCTGCAGTTAGGGTTATACTATAGTTAGTGGTCAGGCTGCAGTTAGGGTCAGGCGATGGTTAGGATAAGGTTAGTGGTTAGGCTGCAGTTAGGGTCAGGCGATGGTTAGGGTTAGAGTTAGGATAAGGTTAGTGGTCAGGCTGCAGTTAGGGTTATACTGTAGTTAGGGTATGCTGCAGTTAGGGTCAGGCGATGGTTAGGGTTAGAGTTAGGATAAGGTTAGTGGCTAGGCTGCAGTTAGGGTTATACTGTAGTTAGGGTAGGCTGCAGTTAGGGTCAGGCGATGGTTAGGATTAGAGTTAGGATAAGGTTAGTGGTTAGGCTGCAGTTAGGGTTATACTGTAGTTAGGGTATGCTGCAGTTAGGGTCAGGCGATGGTTAGGATTAGAGTTAGGATAAGGTTAGTGGTTAGGCTGCAGTTAGGGTCAGGTGATGGTTAGGATTAGAGTTAGGATAAGGTTAGTGGTCAGGCTGCAGTTAAGGTCAGGCGATGGTTAGGATTAGAGTTAGGATAAGGTTAGTAGTTAGGCTGCAGTTAGGGTTATACTGTAGTTAGGGTATGCTGCAGTTAGGGTCAGGAGATGGTTAGGGTTAGAGTTAGGATAAGGTTAGTGGTTAGGCTGCAGTTAGGGTTATACTGTAGTTAGGGTATGCTGCAGTTAGGGTCAGGCGATGGTTAGGATTAGAGTTAGGATAAGGTTAGTGGTCAGGCTGCAGTTAGGGTTATACTGTAGTTAGGGTATGCTGCAGTTAGGGTCAGGCGATGGTTAGGGTTAGAGTTAGGATAAGGTTAGTGGTCAGGCTGCAGTTAGGGTCAGGCGATGGTTAGGATTAGAGTTAGGATAAGGTTAGTGGTTAGGCTGCAGTTAGGGTCAGGCGATGGTTAGGGTTAGAGATAGGATACGGTTAGTGGTTAGGCTGTAGTTAGGGTCAGGTGATGGTTAGGATTAGAGTTAGGATAAGGTTAGTGGTCAGGCTGCAGTTAAGGTCAGGCGATGGTTAGGATTAGAGTTAGGATAAGGTTAGTGGTTAGGCTGCAGTTAGGGTTATACTATAGTTAGTGGTCAGGCTGCAGTTAGGGTCAGGCGATGGTTAGGATTAGAGTTAGGATAAGGTTAGTGGTCAGGCTGCAGTTAGGGTTATACTGTAGTTAGGGTAGGCTGCAGATAGGGTCAGGCGATGGTTAGGATTAGAGTTAGGATAAGGTTAGTGGTTAGGCTGCAGTTAGGGTCAGGCGATGGTTAGGATTAGAGTTAGGATAAGGTTAGTGGTCAGGCTGCAGTTAGGGTTATACTGTAGTTAGGGTATGCTGCAGTTAGGGTCAGGCGATGGTTAGGATTAGAGTTAGGATAAGGTTAGTGGTTAGGCTGTAGTTAGGGTCAGGTGATGGTTAGGATTAGAGTTAGGATAAGGTTAGTGGTCAGGCTGCAGTTAAGGTCAGGCGATGGTTAGGATTAGAGTTAGGATAAGGTTAGTGGTTAGGCTGCAGTTAGGGTTATACTATAGTTAGTGGTCAGGCTGCAGTTAGGGTCAGGCGATGGTTACGATTAGAGTTAGGATAAGGTTAGTGGTCAGGCTGCAGTTAGGGTTATACTGTAGTTAGGGTATGCTGTAGTTAGGGTCAGGCGATGGTTAGGATTATAGTTAGGATACGGTTAGTGGTCAGGCTGCAGTTAGGGTTATACTGTAGTTAGGGTATGCTGTAGTTAGGGTCAGGCGATGGTTAGGATTAGAGTTAGGATAAGGTTAGTGGTTAGGCTGTAGTTAGGGTCAGGCGATGGTTAGGATTAGAGTTAGGATAAGGTTAGTGGTCAGGCTGCAGTTAGGGTTATACTGTAGTTAGGGTATGCTGTAGTTAGGGTCAGGCGATGGTTAGGATTATAGTTAGGATACGGTTAGTGGTCAGGCTGCAGTTAGGGATTTACTGTAGTTAGGGTATGCTGTAGTTAGGGTCAGGCGATGGTTAGGATTAGAGTTAGGATAAGGTTAGTGGTCAGGCTGCAGTTAGGGTCAGGCGATGGTTAGGGTTAGAGTTAGGATAAGGTTAGTGGTCAGGCTGCAGTTAGGGTCAGGCGATGGTTAGGACTAGAGTTAGGATTTGGTTAGTGGTTAGGCTGCAGTTAGGGTCAGGCGATGGTTAGGATTAGAGTTAGTATAAGGTTAGTGGTTAGGCTGCAGTTAGGGTTATAATGTAGTTAGGGTATTCTGCAGTTAGGGTCAGGCGATGGTTAGGATTAGAGTTAGGATAAGGTTAGTGGTTAGGCTGCAGTTAGGGTCAGGCGATGGTTAGGATTAGAGTTCGGATAAGGTTAGTGGTTAGGCTGCAGTTAGGGTTATACTGTAGTTAGGGTATGCTGCAGTTAGGGTCAGGCGATGGTTAGGATTAGAGTTAGGATAAGGTTAGTGGCAAGGCTGCAGTTAGGGTCAGGCGATGGTTAGGATTAGAGTTAGGATAAGGTTAGTGGTTAGACTGCAGTTAGGGTCAGGCGATGGTTAGGATTAGAGTTAGGATAAGGTTAGTGGTTAGGCTGCAGTTAGGGTTATACTGTAGTTAGGGTATGCTGCAGTTAGGGTCAGGCGATGGTTAGAATTAGAGTTAGGATAAGGTTAGTGGTCAGGCTGCAGTTAGGGTTATACTGTAGTTAGGGTCAGGCGATGGTTAGAGTTAGGATAAGGTTAGTGGTTAGGCTGCAGTTAGGGTTATACTGTAGTTAGGGTATGCTGCAGTTAGGGTCAGGCAATGGTTAGGATTAGAGTTAGGATAAGGTTAGTGGTTAGGCTGCAGTTAGGGTCAGGCGATGGTTAGGATTAGAGTTAGGATAAGGTTAATGGTCAGGCTGCAGTTAGGGTTAGGATTATACTGTAGTTAGTGGTAAGTCTGTAGTTAGGGTCAGGAGATGGTTAGGATTAGAGTTAGGATAAGGTTAGTGGTTAGGCTGCAGTTAGGGTTATACTATAGTTAGTGGTCAGGCTGCAGTTAGGGTCAGGAGATGGTTAGGATTAGAGTTAGGATAAGGTTAGTGGTTAGGCTGCAGTTAGGGTTATACTATAGTTAGTGGTCAGGCTGCAGTTAGGGTCAGGCGATGGTTAGGATTAGAGTTAGGATAAGGTTAGTGGTTAGGCTGCAGTTAGGGTTATACTGTAGTTAGGGTATGCTGCAGTTAGGGTCAGGCGATGGTTAAGTTAGAATTAGGATAAGGTTAGTGGTCAGGCTGCAGTTAGGGTTATACTGTAGTTAGGGTCTGCTGCAGTTAGGGTCAGGCGATGGTTAGGGTTAGAGTTAGGATAAGGTTAGTGGCTAGGCTGCAGTTAGGGTTATACTGTAGTTAGGGTAGGCTGCAGTTAGGGTCAGGCGATGGTTAGGATTAGAGTTAGGATAAGGTTAGTGGTTAGGCTGCAGTTAGGGTCAGGCTATGGTTAGGATTAGAGTTAGGATAAGGTTAGTGGTTAGGCTGCAGTTAGGGTATGCTGCAGTTAGGGTCAGGCGATGGTTAGGGTTAGAGTTAGGATAAGGTTAGTGGTAAGGCTGCAGTTAGGATTAGGGTTATACTGTAGTTAGGGTATGCTACAGTTAGGGTCAGGCGATGGTTAGAGTTAGGATAAGGTTAGTGGTTAGGCTGCAGTTAGGGTCAGGCGATGGTTAGGATTAGAGTTAGGATAAGGTTAGTGGTCAGGCTGCAGTTAGGATTATACTGTAGTTAGGGTATGCTACAGTTAGGGTCAGGCGATGGTTAGGGTTAGAGTTAGTATAAGGTTAGTGGTTAGGCTGCAGTTAGGGTCAGGCGATGGTTAGGGTTAGAGATAGGATACGGTTAGTGGTTAGGCTGCAGTTAGGGTTATACTGTAGTTAGGGTATGCTGCAGTTAGGGTCAGGCGATGGTTAGGATTAGAGTTAGGATAAGGTTAGTGGTTAGGCTGCAGTTAGGGTTATACTGTAGTTAGGGTATGCTGCAGTTAGGGTCAGGCGATGGTTAGGATTAGAGTTAGGATAAGGTTAGTGGTTAGGCTGTAGTTAGGGTCAGGTGATGGTTAGGATTAGAGTTAGGATAAGGTTAGTGGTAAGGCTGCAGTTAAGGTCAGGCGATGGTTAGGATTAGAGTTAGGATAAGGTTAGTGGTTAGGCTGCAGTTAAGGTCAGGCGATGGTTAGGATTAGAGTTAGGATAAGTTTAGTGGTTAGGCTGCAGTTAGGGTTATGCTATAGTTAGTGGTCAGGCTGCAGTTAGGGTCAGGCGATGGTTAGGATTAGAGTTAGGATAAGGTTAGAGGGCAGGCTGCAGTTAGGGTTATACTGTAGTTAGGGTAGGCTGCAGATAGGGTCAGGCGATGGTTAGGATTAGAGTTAGGATAAGGTTAGTGGTCAGGCTGCAGTTAGGGTTAGGATTATACTGTAGTTAGTGGTCAGGCTGTAGTTAGGGTCAGGAGATGGTTAGGATTAGAGTTAGGATAAGGTTAGTGGTTAGGCTGCAGTTAGGGTCAGGCGATGGTTAGGATTAGAGTTAGGATAAGGTTAGTGGTTAGGCTGCAGTTAGGGTTAGGATTATACTGTAGTTAGTGGTCAGGCTGTAGTTAGGGTCAGGAGATGGTTAGGATTAGAGTTAGGATAAGGTTAGTGGTTAGGCTGCAGTTAGGGTTATACTATAGTTAGTGGTCAGGCTGCAGTTAGGGTCAGGAGATGGTTAGGATTAGAGATAGGATAAGGTTAGTGGTTAGGCTGCAGTTAGGGTTATACTATAGTTAGTGGTCAGGCTGCAGTTAGGGTCAGGCGATGGTTAGGATTAGAGTTAGGATAAGGTTAGTGGTTAGGCTGCAGTTAGGGTTATACTGTAGTTAGGGTATGCTGCAGTTAGGGTCAGGCGATGGTTAGGGTTAGAGTTAGGATAAGGTTAGTGGCTAGGCTGCAGTTAGGGTTATACTGTAGTTAGGGTAGGCTGCAGTTAGGGTCAGGCGATGGTTAGGATTAGAGTTAGGATAAGGTTAGTGGTTAGGCTGCAGTTAGGGTCAGGCTATGGTTAGGATTAGAGTTAGGATAAGGTTAGTGGTTAGGCTGCAGTTAGGGTATGCTGCAGTTAGGGTCAGGCGATGGTTAGGGTTAGCGTTAGGATAAGGTTAGTGGTTAGGCTGCAGTTAGGATTAGGGTTATACTGTAGTTAGGGTATGCTACAGTTAGGGTCAGGCGATGGTTAGAGTTAGGATAAGGTTAGTGGTTAGGCTGCAGTTAGGGTCAGGTGATGGTTAGGATTAGAGTTAGGATAAGGTTAGTGGTCAGGCTGCAGTTAGGATTATACTGTAGTTAGGGTATGCTACAGTTAGGGTCAGGCGATGGTTAGGGTTAGAGTTAGTATAAGGTTAGTGGTTAGGCTGCAGTTAGGGTTAGGCGATGGTTAGGATTAGAGTTAGGATAAGGTTAGTGGTTAGGCTGCAGTTAGGGTTATACTGTAGTTAGGGTAGGCTGCAGTTAGGGTCAGGCGATGGTTAGGGTTAGAGTTAGGATAAGGTTAGTGGTCAGGCTGCAGTTAAGTTATACTGTAGTTAGGGTATGCTGCAGTTAGGGTCAGGCGATGGTTAGGATTAGAGTTAGGATAAGGTTAGTGGTTAGGCTGCAGTTAGAGTCAGGCGATGGTTAGGGTTAGAGATAGGATACGGTTAGTGGTTAGGCTGCAGTTAGGGTTATACTGTAGTTAGGGTATGCTGCAGTTAGGGTCAGGCGATGGTTAGGATTAGAGTTAGGATAAGGTTATTGGTTAGGCTGCAGTTAGGGTTATACTGTAGTTAGGGTATGCTGCAGTTAGGGTCAGGCGATGGTTAGGATTAGAGTTAGGATAAGGTTAGTGGTTAGGCTGTAGTTAGGGTCAGGTGATGGTTAGGATTAGAGTTAGGATAAGGTTAGTGGTCAGGCTGCAGTTAAGGTCAGGCGATGGTTAGGATTAGAGTTAGGATAAGGTTAGTGATTAGGCTGCAGTTAAGGTCAGGTGATGGTTAGGATTAGAGTTAGGATAAGGTTAGTGGTTAGGCTGCAGTTAGGGTTATGCTATAGTTAGTGGTCAGGCTGCAGTTAGGGTCAGGCGATGGTTAGGATTAGAGTTAGGATAAGGTTAGTGGTTAGGCTGCAGTTAGGGTTATACTGTAGTTAGGGTAGGCTGCAGATAGGGTCAGGCGATGGTTAGGATTAGAGTTAGGATAAGGTTAGTGGTCAGGCTGCAGTTAGGGTTATACTGTAGTTAGGGTATGCTGTAGTTAGGGTCAGGCGATGGTTAGGATTATAGTTAGGATAAGGTTAGTGGTCAGGCTGCAGTTAGGGTTATACTGTAATTAGGGTATGCTGTAGTTAGGGTCAGGCGATGGTTAGGATTAGAGTTAGGATAAGGTTAGTGGTCAGGCTGTAGTTAGGGTCAGGCGATGGTTATGATTAGAGTTAGGATAAGGTTAGTGGTCAGGCTGCAGTTAGGGTCAGGCGATGGTTAGGATTAGAGTTAGGATAAGGTTAGTGGTCAGGCTGCAGTTAGGGTTATACTGTAGTTAGGGTAGGCTGCAGATAGGGTCAGGCGATGGTTAGGATTAGAGTTAGGATAAGGTTAGTGGTCAGGCTGCAGTTAGGGTTATACTGTAGTTAGGGTATGCTGTAGTTAGGGTCAGGCGATGGTTAGGATTTTAGTTAGGATAAGGTTAGTGGTCAGGCTGCAGTTAGGGTTATACTGTAATTAGGGTATGCTGTAGTTAGGGTCAGGCGATGGTTAGGATTAGAGTTAGGATAAGGTTAGTGGTCAGGCTGTAGTTAGGGTCAGGCGATGGTTATGATTAGAGTTAGGATAAGGTTAGTGGTCAGGCTGCAGTTAGGGTCAGGCGATGGTTAGGATTAGAGTTAGGATAAGGTTAGTGGTTAGGCTGCAGTTAGGGTCAGGCGATGGTTAGGATTAGAGTTAGGATAAGGTTAGTGGTTAGGCTGCAGTTAGGGTTATACTGTAGTTAGGGTATGCTGCAGTTAGGGTCAGGCGATGGTTAGGATTAGAGTTAGGATAAGGTTAGTGGTTAGGCTGCAGTTAGGGTCAGGCGATGGTTAGGATTAGAGTTAGGATAAGGTTAGTGGTTAGGCTGCAGTTAGGGTTATACTGTAGTTAGGGTATGCTGCAGTTAGGGTCAGACGATGGTTAGGATTAGAGTTAGGATAAGGTTAGTGGTTAGGCTGCAGTTAGGGTCAGGCGATGGTTAGGATTAGAGTTAGGATAAGGTTAGTGGTTAGGCTGCAGTTAGGGTTATACTGTAGTTAGGGTATGCTGCAGTTAGGGTCAGGCGATGGTTAGGATTAGAGTTAGGATAAGGTTAGTGGTCAGGCTGCAGTTAGGGTCAGGCGATGGTTAGGATTAGAGTTAGGATAAGGTTAGTGGTTAGGCTGCAGTTAGGGTCAGGCGATGGTTAGGATTAGAGTTAGGATAAGGTTAGTGGTTAGGCTGCAGTTAGGGTTATACTGTAGTTAGGGTATGCTGCAGTTAGGGTCAGGCGATGGTTAGGATTAGAGTTAGGATAAGGTTAGTGGTCAGGCTGCAGTTAGGGTTATACTGTAGTTAGGGTATGCTACAGTTAGGGTCAGGCGATGGTTAGGGTTAGAGTTAGTATAAGGTTAGTGGTTAGGCTGCAGTTAGGGTCAGGCGATGGTTAGGGTTAGAGATAGGATACGGTTAGTGGTTAGGCTGCAGTTAGGGTTATACTGTAGTTAGGGTATGCTGCAGTTAGGGTCAGGCAATGGTTAGGATTAGGGTTAGGATAAGGTTAGTGGTTAGGCTGCAGTTAGGGTCAGGCGATGGTTAGGATTAGAGTTAGGATAAGGTTAGTGGTCAGGCTGCAGTTAGGGTTAGGATTATACTGTAGTTAGTGGTCAGGCTGCAGTTAGGGTCAGGAGATGGTTAGGATTAGAGTTAGGATAAGGTTAGTGGTTAGGCTGCAGTTAGGGTTATGCTATAGTTAGTGGTCAGGCTGCAGTTAGGGTCAGGCGATGGTTAGGATTAGAGTTAGGATAAGGTTAGTGGTTAGGCTGCAGTTAGGGTTATACTGTAGTTAGGGTATGCTGCAGTTAGGGTCAGGCGATGGTTAGGGATAGAGTTAGGATAAGGTTAGTGGTCAGGCTGCAGTTAGGGTTATACTGTAGTTAGGGTATGCTGCAGTTAGGGTCAGGCGATGGTTAGGGTTAGAGTTAGGATAAGGTTAGTGGCTAGGCTGCAGTTAAGGTTATACTGTAGTTAGGGTAGGCTGCAGTTAGGGTCAGGCGATGGTTAGGATTAGAGTTAGGATAAGGTTAGTGGTTAGGCTGCAGTTAGGGTCAGGCTATGGTTAGGATTAGAGTTAGGATAAGGTTAGTGGTTAGGCTGCAGTTAGGGTATGCTGCAGTTAGGGTCAGGCGATGGTTAGGGTTAGAGTTAGGATAAGGTTAGTGGTAAGGCTGCAGTTAGGATTAGGGTTATACTGTAGTTAGGGTATGCTACAGTTAGGGTCAGGCGATGGTTAGGGTTAGAGTTAGGATAAGGTTAGTGGTTAGGCTGCAGTTAGGGTCAGGCGATGGTTAGGATTAGAGTTAGGATAAGGTTAGTGGTCAGGCTGCAGTTAGGATTATACTGTAGTTAGGGTATGCTACAGTTAGGGTCAGGCGATGGTTAGGGTTAGAGTTAGTATAAGGTTAGTGGATAGGCTGCAGTTAGGGTCAGGCGATGGTTAGGATTAGAGTTAGGATAAGGTTAGTGGTTAGGCTGCAGTTAGGGTCAGGCGATGGTTAGGGTTAGAGTTAGGATAAGGTTAGTGGTCAGGCTGCAGTTAAGTTATACTGTAGTTAGGGTATGCTGCAGTTAGGGTCAGGCGATGGTTAGGATTAGAGTTAGGATAAGGTTAGTGGTTAGGCTGCAGTTAGGGTCAGGCGATGGTTAGGGTTACAGTTAGGATAAGGTTAGTGGTTAGGCTGCAGTTAGGTTCAGGCGATGGTTAGGGTTACAGTTAGGATAAGTTTAGTGGTTAGGCTGCAGTTAGGGTCAGGCGATGGTTAGGATTAGAGTTAGGATAAGGTTAGTGGTTAGGCTGCAGTTAGGGTCAGGCGATGGTTAGGATTAGAGTTAGGATAAAGTTAGTGGTTAGGCTGCAGTTAGGGTCAGGCGATGGTTAGGGTTAGAGTTAGGATAAGGTTAGTGGTTAGGCTGCAGTTAGGGTCAGGCGATGGTTAGGGTTAGAGTTAGGATAAGGTTAGTAGTCAGGCTGCAGTTAGGGTTATACTGTAGTTAGTGGTTAGGCTGCAGTTAGGGTCAGGCGATGGTTAGGATTAGAGTTAGGATAAGGTTAGTGGTTAGGCTGCAGTTAGGGTTATACTGTAGTTAGGGTAGGCTGCAGTTAGGGTCAGGCGATGGTTAGGGTTAGAGTTAGGATAAGGTTAGAGGTCAGGCTGCAGTTAAGTTATACTGTAGTTAGGGTATGCTGCAGTTAGGGTCAGGCGATGGTTAGGATTAGAGTTAGGATAAGGTTAGTGGTTAGGCTGCAGTTAGGGTCAGGCGATGGTTAGGGTTACAGTTAGGATAAGGTTAGTGGTTAGGCTGCAGTTAGGGTCAGGCGATGGTTAGGATTAGAGTTAGGATAAAGTTAGTGGTTAGGCTGCAGTTAGGGTCAGGCGATGGTTAGGATTAGAGTTAGGATAAGGTTAGTGGTTAGGCTGCAGTTAGGGTCAGGCGATGGTTAGGGTTAGAGTTAGGATAAGGTTAGTGGTTAGGCTGCAGTTAGGGTTATACTGTAGTTAGGGTATGCTACAGTTAGGGTCAGGCGATGGTTAAGGTTAGAGTTAGGATAAGGTTAGTGGTCAGGCTGCAGTTAGTATTATACTGTAAAATTCTCAAGGAATGATGTTATTTTGCGCCAAAGTCAACTGCAGCTGAGGTCCCCTCTCAAGGGTACCAACTCTTGAATTAAACTAGAACAGAAAAAAGGGAGCGGACCACCAGCGCTGTTGCTTTCAGATTTATATAACAAAATGTCTTTCAACCGATGTTACTCCTCAGTCAGCCATCAGAAATGTTTTCAATAAAGTATTCCTTGTTTGATGTACCTCACTCACCGACGTACAATATGATTTCCTCCTATAAAGGTATCTTTTCTTTGTACGATTGGAGTCAATAAACCTGAATTCTTATAACTTTATAGATAATTAGGAAAAGCAACTCCTAATTGAATATACCTTACTCACCGACGTATGGTGAGATTTCCTCATATAAAGGTATCTTTTCCTATAGCTTTAGGACCAACATCAAAAAGGGCATATGGTAATGAACTCACCGTTTATCTGGACCCTATGTTCATCCAAAGTTATCTTTATAACTGCACCATCTGTTGTTTCAAAAAACCGAATGGTTTTTCCTTGAAATATGGGTAGGAATGCTGGATTCTTCGTAAAAAGTGTTTTTAATTCATAAACATAAAAAGGCCTTACATAAAATTATTAAAAAAATCAGGGATTACATCACTCCACTCCATAAGGACCTCCAACATCAACCAGTCTGCCAATTAAATCCCAAAGGGAAAAAACAGGGGAGAGGGTGAATCTTAAGGATATGAGATCTTACTCCTTATATGGATGGGGATGTTTGTTCCCTGTAGCTCATAGCACCAACGCGTTTCGGAAATGTTTCCTTCCTCAGGGTGTAGAGTGTGTAAGCCTGGTACAGATATTTATACCAGATAGACCCAACCATGTGATTTCTATCCAATCACTATGCAGCATTCCAATTTATCCAATAAAATCATCCTTATAGCGATATTGCTCACATTATTTCAACATCATAACATTCCAGATTAATGTATTAACAACTCCCTTAAAAACAATATATATAAAAACCGTTATTAATACCTTTTAATTCTATAATACTCTTAATCGCAACATAGTAAAAAATAAGATTTTACTTACCGATAAATCTATTTCTCGGAGTCCGTAGTGGATGCTGGGGTTCCTGAAAGGACCATGGGGAATAGCGGCTCCGCAGGAGACAGGGCACAAAAAGTAAAGCTTTTCCAGATCAGGTGGTGTGCACTGGCTCCTCCCCCTATGACCCTCCTCCAGACTCCAGTTAGGTACTGTGCCCGGACGAGCGTACACAATAAGGGAGGATTTTGAATCCCGGGTAAGACTCATACCAGCCACACCAATCACACCGTACAACTTGTGATCTAAACCCAGTTAACAGTATGATAACAGCGGAGCCTCTGAAAGATGGCTTCCTTCAACAATAACCCGAATTTGTTAACAATAACTATGTACAATTATTGCAGATAATCCGCACTTGGGATGGGCGCCCAGCATCCACTACGGACTCCGAGAAATAGATTTATCGGTAAGTAAAATCTTATTTTCTCTATCGTCCTAGTGGATGCTGGGGTTCCTGAAAGGACCATGGGGATTATACCAAAGCTCCCAAACGGGCGGGAGAGTGCGGATGACTCTGCAGCACCGAATGAGAGAACTCCAGGTCCTCCTTAGCCAGAGTATCAAATTTGTAAAATTTTACAAACGTGTTCTCCCCTGACCACGTAGCTGCTCGGCAAAGTTGTAATGCCGAGACCCCTCGGGCAGCCCCCCAAGATGAGCCCACCTTCCTTGTGGAGTGGGCCTTTACAGATTTAGGCTGTGGCAGGCCTGCCACAGAATGTGCAAGTTGGATTGTGCTACAGATCCAACGAGCAATCGTCTGCTTAGACGCAGGAGCACCCATCTTGTTGGGTGCATACAATATAAACAACGAGTCAGATTTTCTGACTCCAGCTGTCCTTGCAATATATATTTTTAATGCTCTGACAACGTCCAGTAACTTGGAGTCCTCCAAGTCACTTGTAGCCGCAGGCACTACAATAGGCTGGTTCAGATGAAATGCTGACACCACCTTAGGGAGAAAATGCGGACGAGTCCGCAGTTCTGCCCTGTCCGAATGGAAAATCAGATATGGGCTTTTGTAAGATAAAGCTGCCAATTCTGATACTCTCCTGGCAGAAGCCAGGGCTAGAAGCATGGTCACTTTCCAAGTGAGATATTTCAAATCCACCTTATTTAGTGGTTCAAACCAATGAGATTTTAGAAAGTCCAAAACCACATTGAGATCCCACGGTGCCACTGGAGGCACCACAGGAGGCTGTATATGCAGCACTCCCTTAACAAAGGTCTGGACTTCAGGGACTGAAGCCAATTCTTTTTGAAAGAAAATCGACAGGGCCGAAATTTGAACCTTAATAGATCCCAATTTGAGACCCATAGACAATCCTGATTGCAGGAAATGTAGGAATCGACCCAGTTGAAATTCCTCCGTCGGAGCACTCCGATCTTCGCACCACGCAACATATTTTCGCCAAATTCGGTGATAATGTTGCACGGTTACTTCCTTCCTTGCTTTAATCAAAGTAGGAATGACTTCTTCCGGCATGCCTTTTTCCTTTAGGATCCGGCGTTCAACCGCCATGCCGTCAAACGCAGCCGCGGTAAGTCTTGAAACAGACAGGGACCCTGCTGAAGCAAGTCCCTCCTTAGAGGTAGAGGCCACGGATCTTCCGTGATCATCTCTTGAAGTTCCGGATACCAAGTCCTTCTTGGCCAATCCGGAACCACTAGTATCGTTCTTACGCCTCTTTGCCGTATAATTCTCAATACTTTTGGTATGAGAGGCAGAGGAGGAAACACATACACCGACTGGTACACCCAAGGCGTTACCAGCGCGTCCACAGCTATTGCCTGCGGATCTCTTGACCTGGCGCAATACCTGTCCAGTTTTTTGTTGAGGCGAGACGCCATCATGTCCACCATTGGTCTTTCCCAACGGGTTACCAGCATGTGGAAGACTTCTGGATGAAGTCCCCACTCTCCCGGGTGAAGATCGTGTCTGCTGAGGAAGTCTGCTTCCCAGTTGTCCACTCCCGGGATGAACACTGCTGACAGTGCTATCACATGATTCTCTGCCCAGCGAAGAATCCTTGCAGCTTCTGCCATTGCACTCCTGCTTCTTGTGCCGCCCTGTCTGTTCACATGGGCGACTGCCGTGATGTTGTCCGACTGGATCAACACCGGTTTTCCCTGAAGCAGAGGTTCTGCCTGGCTTAGAGCATTGTAGATTGCTCTTAGTTCCTGAATGTTTATGTGAAGAGACGTTTCCAGGCTCGTCCATACTCCCTGGAAGTTTCTTCCTTGTGTGACTGCTCCCCAGCCTCTCAGGCTGGCGTCCGTGGTCACCAGGATCCAATCCTGTATGCCGAATCTGCGGCCCTCCAATAGATGAGCACTCTGCAACCACCACAGAAGAGACACCCTTGTCCTTGGAGACAGGGTTATCCGCAGGTGCATCTGAAGATGCGACCCTGACCATTTGTCCAACAGATCCCTTTGGAAAATTCTTGCGTGGAATCTGCCGAATGGAATTGCTTCGTAAGAAGCCACCATTTTTCCCAGGACTCTTGTGCATTGATGTACAGACACCTTTCCTGGTTTTAGGAGGTTCCTGACAAGCTCGGATAACTCCTTGGCTTTTTCCTCCGGGAGAAAAACCTTTTTCTGAACCGT
This sequence comes from Pseudophryne corroboree, assembly GCF_028390025.1. NCBI lineage: Eukaryota > Metazoa > Chordata > Amphibia > Anura > Myobatrachidae > Pseudophryne > Pseudophryne corroboree. The sequence goes on along the minus strand of NC_086453.1, from coordinate 5,878,757 downwards.
GTCCAGAATCATCCCTAGGAACAGCAGACGAGTTGTCGGCATTAACTGGGATTTTGGAATATTCAGAATCCACCCGTGCTGTTTTAGCACTTCTTGAGACAGTGCTAATCCCATCTCTAGCTGTTCTCTGGACCTTGCTCTTATTAGGAGATCGTCCAAGTATGGGATAATTAATATGCCTTTTCTTCGAAGAAGAATCATCATCTCGGCCATTACCTTTGTAAAGACCCGAGGTGCCGTGGACAATCCGAACGGCAGCGTCTGAAACTGATAGTGACAGTTTTGTACAACGAACCTGAGGTACCCCTGGTGTGAGGGGTAAATTGGAAACGTGGAGATACGCATCCTTGATGTCCAAGGATACCATAAAATCCCCCTCTTCCAGGTTCGCTATCACTGCTCTGAGTGACTCCATTTTGAACTTGAACTTCTTTATGTACAGGTTCAAGGACTTCAGATTTAGAATAGGCCTTACCGAGCCATCCGGCTTCGGTACCACAAAAAGAGTGGAATAATACCCCTTCCCTTGTTGTAGAAGAGGTACCTTGACTATCACCTGCTGAGAGTACAGCTTGTGAATGGCTTCCAAAACCGTCTCCCTTTCGGAGGGGGACGTTGGTAAAGCAGACTTCAGGAAACGGCGAGGTGGATCTGTCTCTAATTCCAACCTGTACCCCTGAGATATTATCTGCAGGATCCAGGGATCTACTTGCGAGTGAGCCCACTGCGCGCTGTAATTTTTGAGACGACCGCCCACCGTCCCCGAGTCCGCTTGAGAAGCCCCAGCGTCATGCTGAGGCTTTTGTAGAAGCCGGGGAGGGCTTCTGTTCCTGGGAAGGAGCTGCCTGTTGCTGTCTCTTCCCTCGACCTCTGCCTCGTGGCAGATATGAATAGCCCTTTGCTCTCTTATTTTTAAAGGAACGAAAGGGCTGCGGTTGAAAAGTCGGTGCCTTTTTCTGTTGGGGAGTGACTTGAGGTAGAAAGGTGGATTTCCCGGCTGTAGCCGTGGCCACCAAATCTGATAGACCAACTCCAAATAACTCCTCCCCTTTATACGGCAAAACTTCCATATGCCGTTTTGAATCCGCATCGCCTGTCCACTGTCGCGTCCATAAAGCTCTTCTGGCCGAAATGGACATAGCACTTACCCGTGATGCCAGTGTGCAGATATCCCTCTGTGCATCACGCATATAAAGAAATGCATCCTTTATTTGTTCTAACGACAGTAAAATATTGTCCCTGTCCAGGGTATCAATATTTTCAATCAGGGACTCTGACCAAACTACCCCAGCACTGCACATCCAGGCAGTCGCTATAGCTGGTCGTAGTATAACACCTGCATGTGTGTATATACTTTTTTGGATATTTTCCATCCTCCTATCTGATGGATCTTTAAGTGCGGCCGTCTCAGGAGAGGGTAACGCCACTTGTTTAGATAAGCGTGTTAGCGCCTTGTCCACCCTAGGAGGTGTTTCCCAGCGCTCCCTAACCTCTGGCGGGAAATGGTATAATGCCAATAATTTCTTTGAGATTATCAGCTTTTTATCAGGGGCAACCCACGCTTCATTACACACGTCATTTAATTCTTCTGATTCAGGAAAAACTATAGGTAGTTTTTTCATACCCCACATAATACCCTGTTTAGTGGTACCTGTAGTATCAGCTAAATGTAACGCCTCCTTCATTGCCAAAATCATATAACGTGTGGCCCTACTGGAAAATACGGTTGATTCGTTACCGTCACCACTGGAGTCAGTGCCTGTGTCTGGGTCTGTGTCGACCGACTGAGGCAAAGGGCGTTTTACAGCCCCTGACGGTGTTTGAGTCGCCTGGACAGGCACTAATTGATTGTCCGGCCGTCTCATGTCGTCAAACGACTGCTTTAGCGTGTTGACACTATCCCGTAGTTCCATAAATAAAGGCATCCATTCTGGTGTCGACTCCCTAGGGGGTGACATCCTCATATTTGGCAATTGCTCCGCCTCCACACCAATATCGTCCTCATACATGTCGACACACACGTACCGACACACAGCAGACACACAGGGAATGCTCCTAACGAAGACAGGACCCACTAGCCCTTTGGGGAGACAGAGGGAGAGTTTGCCAGCACACACCAAAAGCGCTATATATAACAGGGATAGCCTTATAATAAGTGCTCCCTTATAGCTGCTTTATATATATAAAAATATCGCCATAAATTTGCCCCCCCTCTCTGTTTTACCCTGTTTCTGTAGTGCAGTGCAGGGGAGAGACCTGGGAGCCGTCCTGACCAGCGGAGCTGTGAGAGGAAATGGCGCCGTGTGCTGAGGAGATAGGCCCCGCCCCTTTTTTGGCGGGCTCGTCTCCCGCTATTTAGTGAATCCAGGCAGGGGTTAAATATCTCCATATAGCCTCTGGGGGCTATATGTGAGGTATTTTTAGCCTTTATATAGGTTACATTTGCCTCCCAGGGCGCCCCCCCCCAGCGCCCTGCACCCTCAGTGACTGCGTGTGAAGTGTGCTGAGAGGAAAATGGCGCACAGCTGCAGTGCTGTGCGCTACCTTTAGAAGACTGCAGGAGTCTTCAGCCGCCGATTTTGGACCTCTTCTGACTTCAGCATCTGCAAGGGGGCCGGCGGCGCGGCTCCGGTGACCATCCAGGCTGTACCTGTGATCGTCCCTCTGGAGCTGATGTCCAGTAGCCAAGAAGCCAATCCATCCTGCACGCAGGTGAGTTCACTTCTTCTCCCCTCAGTCCCTCGTTGCAGTGATCCTGTTGCCAGCAGGACTCACTGTAAAATAAAAAACCTAAGCTAAACTTTTTCTAAGCAGCTCTTTAGGAGAGCCACCTAGATTGCACCCTTCTCGGCCGGGCACAAAAATCTAACTGGAGTCTGGAGGAGGGTCATAGGGGGAGGAGCCAGTGCACACCACCTGATCTGGAAAAGCTTTACTTTTTGTGCCCTGTCTCCTGCGGAGCCGCTATTCCCCATGGTCCTTTCAGGAACCCCAGCATCCACTAGGACGATAGAGAAATGTGGATTGAATACACATCCTCCTTACATATTAAACATTCGAATCCACTCCATATTTTAAATATAACCTGCGTTTACATAGTGTGTCCAATCATATAACCCTTCCCAGAATCCTTTTCGGTGCTCAACGTCCATAATTGGTTTAAAACGGGTGCCAAAAGGTTGTCTAGGAGACGGCTTGTGTTCCATATGAATCCGGAAATAGAGGTATATTCAATAAAGATCCTTCTCCACTTTACTCGTGTGTACTTCCTCTATTAGCGGCGGATCGTATCATGACGTCAAACGTAATCGCATAACAACTTTTTCTGGTTTAAGGATAGTTTTTATTTGCAACTAACAGGAACAGCCATGGGCACCAGGCTGGCGCCGAGTTATGCCAATCTATTCATGGCCCACTGGGAGGAACACCAAGTGTGGACGGGGCATGACTTCGGCGCCAGCCTGGTGTCATGGCATCGTTATATAGACGATATTTTATTTATATGGAAGGGAAACCGGTCTTCCTTGGATTCCTTTTGTACATATTTGAATAGTAATAATAGGAATATCCATCTCACTTTCAATATTAGTGATTCAAGTGTAAATTTTTTGGATTTAAATATTTATATAGAGGGGGATAAATTAAAAACACGTAACTACGTTAAGCCCACTGACTGCAACTCACTCCTACATTACATCCACTAGTAACCATCACATAAACTGGCTGAAAAGCATTCCCATTAGCCAATTTCAAAGGATTCGTAGGAACTGCACAGAGATAACAGAATATGAAAGTCAATCGGTTGTTCTGGAACAACAATTTCGAGCTAAAGGATATAGAGAAGACATAATTAATGAAGCCTCAAAGAGAGCTCTTAATATGGATAGATCCACCGTTTTAAAAGACACAAAACAAAAGAGTTCTTTAAAATACAGAAGTGGAGACATACCGTTTATATCTAATTATACGAGTCAACATAAACAGGTGGAAAAAATAATAGCTAAACATTGGGGGATTTTAAAACATGACCCATTGTTAAAGAAACATGTTTCTGAGGCTCCAAAATTTGTATATAGAAAGGCACGGAACCTCAAAGATTTAGTGGTTAGAAGTGTGGTCACTGTTCCAAAACCTCTATCTATCAATTCTTCGAAGGGTTTTTACAGATGCGGCACGTGTATTATGTGCCGAACATGTAAGAGCAACAACAGTAAAATTATTGAATATAAGTCATGTCAAACAAATAGAGTTTATCAAATTACAGATTTTGTCACCTGTAATTCCAAATATTGTATATATCTGTTGGAATGCTCTTGTCATACTCAGTACGTGGGCAGAACTTCACGCATGTTAAAGACACGGTTAGCTGAACATGTAAGAAATATAAAAAAAGGGTTAGAAACCCATAATGTGTCTATGCATTTTAAGAACCAACATCAGTGCAATATTAATAATCTGGTCAGTTTTTGTGGCATAAAAACCGTTAAATCTAGTTGGAGGATGGATGATAGAGATATAAAGTTGGCACAACTGGAAATGAGAACTATATATGATTTAAAAACTCTTTCCCCTAGAGGTCTCAATGCCGATTTTGAGACCAAATGGTTCTTGTGAAAATACAAAGAAAATTGTTTTTTTATTGCTGTATATGTGCTATGCATCATAATATGGATATAATACTAAACGAAAACATTCTCCTTTTTTCTCCCGGTCCTGGCTCCAATGTATATGAGTATTTACATGCTCTATGTCTTATATTGGTATGGCTTGCGTTCCACTAAGAAGAGAAATTGAGAACCGCTTCCTATTTGCGTTTCATGAAAAAGCGGAAGTCATCGACGCTAACTTCCGGTTGACGCGATTACGTTTGACGTCATGATACGATCCGCCGCTAATAGAGGAAGTACACACGAGTAAAGTGGAGAAGGATCTTTATTGAATATACCTCTATTTCCGGATTCATATGGAACACAAGCCGTCTCCTAGACAACCTTTTGGCGCCCGTTTTAAACCAATTATGGACGTTGAGCACCGAAAAGGATTCTGGGAAGGGTTATATGATTGGACACACTATGTAAACGCAGGTTATATTTAAAATATGGAGTGGATTCGAATGTTTAATATGTAAGGAGGATGTGTATTCAATCCACATTTTTACTATGTTGCGATTAAGAGTATTATAGAATTAAAAGGTATTAATAACGGTTTTTATATATATTGTTTTTAAGGGAGTTGTTAATACATTAATCTGGAATGTTATGATGTTGAAATAATGTGAGCAATATCGCTATAAGGATGATTTTATTGGATAAATTGGAATGCTGCACAGTGATTGGATAGAAATCACATGGTTGGGTCTATCTGGTATAAATATCTGTACCAGGCTTACACACTCTACACCCTGAGGAAGGAAACATTTCCGAAACGCGTTGGTGCTATGAGCTACAGGGAACAAACATCCCCATCCATATAAGGAGTAAGATCTCATATCCTTAAGATTCACCCTCTCCCCTGTTTTTTCCCTTTGGGATTTAATTGGCAGACTGGTTGATGTTGGAGGTCCTTATGGAGTGGAGTGATGTAATCCCTGATTTTTTTAATAATTTTATGTAAGGCCTTTTTATGTTTATGAATTAAAAACACTTTTTATGAAGAATCCAGCATTCCTACCCATATTTCAAGGAAAAACCATTCGGTTTTTTGAAACAACAGATGGTGCAGTTATAAAGATAACTTTGGATGAACATAGGGTCCAGATAAACGGTGAGTTCATTACCATATGCCCTTTTTGATGTTGGTCCTAATGCTATAGGAAAAGATACCTTTATATGAGGAAATCTCACCATACGTCGGTGAGTAAGGTATATTCAATTAGGAGTTGCTTTTCCTAATTATCTATAAAGTTATAAGAATTCAGGTTTATTGACTCCAATCGTACAAAGAAAAGATACCTTTATAGGAGGAAATCATATTGTACGTCGGTGAGTGAGGTACATCAAACAAGGAATACTTTATTGAAAACATTTCTGATGGCTGACTGAGGAGTAACATTGGTTGAAAGACATTTTGTTATATAAATCTGAAAGCAACAGCGCTGGTGGTCCGCTCCCTTTTTTCTGTTCTAGTATTATACTGTAGTTAGGGTATGCTGCAGTTAGGGTCAGGCGATGGTTAGGATTAGAGTTAGGATAAGGTTAGTGGTCAGGCTGCAGTTAGGGTCAGGCGATGGTTAGGATTAGAGTTAGGATAAGGTTAGTGGTTAGGCTGCAGTTAAGGTCAGGCGATGGTTAGGGTTAGAGTTAGGATAAGGTTAGTGGTCAGGCTGCAGTTAGGGTCAGGCGATGGTTAGGATTAGAGTTAGGATAAGGTTAGTGGTTAGGCTGCAGTTAGGGTTAGGATTATACTGTAGTTAGTGGTCAGGCTGCAGTTAGGGTCAGGCGATGGTTAGGATTAGAGTTAGGATTAGGTTAGTGGTTAGGCTGCAGTTAGGGTCAGGCGATGGTTAGGATTAGAGTTAGGATAAGGTTAGTGGTTAGGCTGCGGTTAGGGTTATACTGTAGTTAGTGGTCAGGCTGCAGTTAGGGTCAGGCGATGGTTAGGATTAAAGTTAGGATAAGGTTAGTGGTTAGGCTGCAGTTAGGGTCAGGCGATGGTTAGGATTAGAGTTAGGATAAGGTTAGTGGTTAGGCTGCAGTTAGGGTCAGGCGATGGTTAGGATTAGAGTTAGGATAAGGTTAGTGGTTAGGCTGCAGTTAGGGTCAGGTGATGGTTAGGATTAAAGTTAGGATAAGGTTAGTGGTTAGGCTGCAGTTAGGGTCAGGCTATGGTTAGGATTAGAGTTGGGATAAGGTTAGTGGTTAGGCTGCAGTTAGGGTTATACTGTAGTTAGGGTATGCTGCAGTTAGGGTCAGGCCATGTTTAGGGTTAGAGTTAGGATAAGGTTAGTAGTCAGGCTGCAGTTAGGGTTATACTATAGTTAGTGGTCAGGCTGCAGTTAGGGTCAGGCGATGGTTAGGATTAGAGTTAGGATAAGGTTAGTGGTTAGGCTGCAGTTAGGGTCAGGCGATGGTTAGGATTAGAGTTAGGATAAGGTTAGTGGTTAGGCTGCAGTTAGGGTCAGGCGATGGTTAGGGTTAGAGTTAGGATAAGGTTAGTGGTTAGGCTGCAGTTAGGGTTATACTGTAGTTAGGGTATGCTGCAGTTAGGGTCAGGCGATGGTTAGGATTAGAGTTAGGATAAGGTTAGTGGTCAGGCTGCAGTTAGGGTCAGGCGATGGTTAGGGTTAGAGTTAGGATAAGGTTAGTGGTCAGGCTGCAGTTAGGGTCAGGCGATGGTTAGGATTAGAGTTAGGATAAGGTTAGTGGTTAGGCTGCAGTTAGGCTCAGGCGATGGTTAGGATTAGAGTTAGGATAAGGTTAGTGGTTAGGCTGCAGTTAGGGTTATACTATAGTTAGTGGTTAGGCTGCAGTTAGGGTCAGGCGATGGTTAGGATTAAAGTTAGGATAAGGTTAGTGGTTAGGCTGCAGTTAGGGTCAGGCGATGGTTAGGATTAGAGTTAGGATAAGGTTAGTGGTTAGGCTGCAGTTAGGGTTATACTATAGTTAGTGGTTAGGCTGCAGTTAGGGTCAGGCAATGGTTAGGATTAAAGTTAGGATAAGGTTAGTGGTTAGGCTGCAGTTAGGGTCAGGCGATGGTTAGGATTAGAGTTAGGATAAGGTTAGTGGTTAGGCTGCAGTTAGGGTCAGGCGATGGTTAGGATTAGAGTTAGGATAAGGTTAGTGGTTAGGCTGCAGTTAGGGTCAGGCGATGGTTAGGATTAGAGTTAGGATAAGGTTAGTGGTTAGGCTGCAGTTAGGGTCAGGCTATGGTTAGGATTAGAGTTGGGATAAGGTTAGTGGTTAGGTTACAGTTAGGGTTATACTGTAGTTAGAGTATGCTGCAGTTAGTGGCAGGCGATGGTTAGGGTTAGAGTTAGGATAAGGTTAGTGGTTAGGCTGCAGTTAGGGTCAGGCGATGGTTAGGATTAGAGTTAGGATAAGGTTAGTGGTTAGGCTGCAGTTAGGGTTATACTGTAGTTAGGGTAGGCTGCAGTTAGGGTCAGGCGATGGTTAGGGTTAGAGTTAGGATAAGGTTAGTGGTCAGGCTGCAGTTAAGTTATACTGTAGTTAGGGTATGCTGCAGTTAGGGTCAGGCGATGGTTAGGATTAGAGTTAGGATAAGGTTAGTGGTTAGGCTGCATTTTGGGTCAGGCGATGGTTAGGATTAGAGTTAGGATAAGGTTAGTGGTTAGGCTGTAGTTAGGGTCAGGCGATGGTTAGGATTAGAGTTAGGATAAGGTTAGTCGTTAGGCTGCAGTTAGGGTCAGGCGATGGTTAGGATTAGAGTTAGGATAAGGTTAGTGGTCAGGCTGCAGTTAGGGTTAGGGTTATACTGTAGTTATTGGTCAGGCTGCAGTTAGGGTCAGGCGATGGTTAGGATTAGAGTTAGGATAAGGTTAGTGGTTAGGCTGCAGTTAGGGTTAGGATTATACTGTAGTTAGTGGTCAGGCTGCAGTTAGGGTCAGGCGATGGTTAGGATTAGAGTTAGGATTAGGTTAGTAGTTAGGCTGCAGTTAGGGTCAGGCGAAGGTTAGGATTAGAGTTAGGATAAGGTTAGTGGTTAGGCTGCGGTTAGGGTTATACTGTAGTTAGTGGTCAGGCTGCAGTTAGGGTCAGGCGATGGTTAGGATTAAAGTTAGGATAAGGTTAGTGGTTAGGCTGCAGTTAGGGTCAGGCGATGGTTAGGATTAGAGTTAGGATAAGGTTAGTGGTTAGGCTGCAGTTAGGGTCAGGCGATGGTTAGGATTAGAGTTAGGATAAGGTTAGTGGTTAGGCTGCAGTTAGGGTCAGGCGATGGTTAGGATTAGAGTTAGGATAAGGTTAGTGGTTAGGCTGCAGTTAGGGTCAGGCTATGGTTAGGATTAGAGTTGGGATAAGGTTAGTGGTTAGGCTGCAGTTAGGGTTATACTGTAGTTAGGGTATGCTGCAGTTAGGGTCAGGCCATGTTTAGGGTTATAGTTAGGATAAGGTTAGTAGTCAGGCTGCAGTTAGGGTCAGGCGATGGTTAGGATTAGAGTTAGGATAAGGTTAGTCGTTAGGCTGCAGTTAGGGTCAGGCGATGGTTAGGATTAGAGTTAGGATAAGGTTAGTGGTCAGGCTGCAGTTAGGGTTAGGGTTATACTGTAGTTATTGGTCAGGCTGCAGTTAGGGTCAGGCGATGGTTAGGATTAGAGTTAGGATAAGGTTAGTGGTTAGGCTGCAGTTAGGGTCAGGCGATGGTTAGGATTAGAGTTAGGATAAGGTTAGTGGTTATGCTGCAGTTAGGGTTAGGATTATACTGTAGTTAGTGGTCAGGCTGCAGTTAGGGTCAGGCGATGGTTAGGATTAGAGTTAGGATTAGGTTAGTGGTTAGGCTGCAGTTAGGGTCAGGCGATGGTTAGGATTAGAGTTAGGATAAGGTTAGTGGTTAGGCTGCGGTTAGGGTTATACTGTAGTTAGTGGTCAGGCTGCAGTTAGGGTCAGGCGATGGTTAGGATTAAAGTTAGGATAAGGTTAGTGGTTAGGCTGCAGTTAGGGTCAGGCGATGGTTAGGATTAGAGTTAGGATAAGGTTAGTGGTTAGGCTGCAGTTAGGGTCAGGCGATGGTTAGGATTAGAGTTAGGATAAGGTTAGTGGTTAGGCTGCAGTTAGGGTCAGGCGATGGTTAGGATTAGAGTTAGGATAAGGTTAGTGGTTAGGCTGCAGTTAGGGTCAGGCTATGGTTAGGATTAGAGTTGGGATAAGGTTAGTGGTTAGGCTGCAGTTAGGGTTATACTGTAGTTAGGGTATGCTGCAGTTAGGGTCAGGCCATGTTTAGGGTTAGAGTTAGGATAAGGTTAGTAGTCAGGCTGCAGTTAGGGTTATACTATAGTTAGTGGTCAGGCTGCAGTTAGGGTCAGGCGATGGTTAGGATTAGAGTTAGGATAAGGTTAGTGGTTAGGCTGCAGTTAGGGTCAGGCGATGGTTAGGGTTAGAGTTAGGATAAGGTTAGTGGTTAGGCTGCAGTTAGGGTTATACTGTAGTTAGGGTATGCTGCAGTTAGGGTCAGGCGATGGTTAGGATTAGAGTTAGGATAAGGTTAGTGGTCAGGCTGCAGTTAGGGTTAGGGTTATACTGTAGTTATTGGTCAGGCTGCAGTTAGGGTCAGGCGATGGTTAGGATTAGAGTTAGGATAAGGTTAGTGGTTAGGCTGCAGTTAGGCTCAGGCGATGGTTAGGATTAGAGTTAGGATAAGGTTAGTGGTTAGGCTGCAGTTAGGGTTATACTATAGTTAGTGGTTAGGCTGCAGTTAGCGTCAGGCGATGGTTAGGATTAAAGTTAGGATAAGGTTAGTGGTTAGGCTGCAGTTAGGGTCAGGCGATGATTAGGATTAGAGTTAGGATAAGGTTAGTGGTTAGGCTGCAGTTAGGGTTATACTATAGTTAGTGGTTAGGCTGCAGTTAGGGTCAGGCGATGGTTAGGATTAAAGTTAGGATAAGGTTAGTGGTTAGGCTGCAGTTAGGGTCAGGCGATGGTTAGGATTAGAGTTAGGATAAGGTTAGTGGTTAGGCTGCAGTTAGGGTCAGGCGATGGTTAGGATTAGAGTTAGGATAAGGTTAGTGGTTAGGCTGCAGTTAGGGTCAGGTGATGGTTAGGATTAGAGTTAGGATAAGGTTAGTGGTTAGGCTGCAGTTAGGGTCAGGCTATGGTTAGGATTAGAGTTGGGATAAGGTTAGTGGTTAGGCTGCAGTTAGGGTTATACTGTAGTTAGGGTATGCTGCAGTTAGGGTCAGGCCATGTTTTGGGTTAGAGTTAGGATAAGGTTAGTAGTCAGGCTGCAGTTAGGGTTATACTATAGTTAGTGGTCAGGCTGCAGTTAGGGTCAGGCGATGGTTAGGATTAGAGTTAGGATAAGGTTAGTGGTTAGGCTGCAGTTAGGGTCAGGCGATGGTTAGGGTTAGAGTTAGGATAAGGTTAGTGGTTAGGCTGCAGTTAGGGTTATACTGTAGTTAGGGTATGCTGCAGTTAGGGTCAGGCGATGGTTAGGATTAGAGTTAGGATAAGGTTAGTGGTCAGGCTGCAGTTAGGGTTAGGGTTATACTGTAGTTATTGGTTAGGCTGCAGTTAGGCTCAGGCGATGGTTAGGATTAGAGTTAGGATAAGGTTAGTGGTTAGGCTGCAGTTAGGGTTATACTATAGTTAGTGGTTAGGCTGCAGTTAGGGTCAGGCGATGGTTAGGATTAAAGTTAGGATAAGGTTAGTGGTTAGGCTGCAGTTAGGGTCAGGCGATGGTTAGGATTAGAGTTAGGATAAGGTTAGTGGTTAGGCTGCAGTTAGGGTTATACTATAGTTAGTGGTTAGGCTGCAGTTAGGGTCAGGCGATGGTTAGGATTAAAGTTAGGATAAGGTTAGTGGTTAGGCTGCAGTTAGGGTCAGGCGATGGTTAGGATTAGAGTTAGGATAAGGTTAGTGGTTAGGCTGCAGTTAGGGTCAGGCGATGGTTAGGATTAGAGTTAGGATAAGGTTAGTGGTTAGGCTGCAGTTAGGGTCAGGCGATGATTAGGATTATAGTTAGGATAAGGTTAGTGGTTAGGCTGCAGTTAGGGTCAGGCTATGGTTAGGATTAGAGTTGGGATAAGGTTAGTGGTTAGGTTACAGTTAGGGTTATACTGTAGTTAGAGTATGCTGCAGTTAGTGGCAGGCGATGGTTAGGGTTAGAGTTAGGATAAGGTTAGTGGTTAGGCTGCAGTTAGGGTCAGGCGATGGTTAGGATTAGAGTTAGGATAAGGTTAGTGGTTAGGCTGCAGTTAGGGTTATACTGTAGTTAGGGTAGGCTGCAGTTAGGGTCAGGCGATGGTTAGGGTTAGAGTTAGGATAAGGTTAGTGGTCAGGCTGCAGTTAAGTTATACTGTAGTTAGGGTATGCTGCAGTTAGGGTCAGGCGATGGTTAGGATTAGAGTTAGGATAAGGTTAGTGGTTAGGCTGCAGTTAGGGTCAGGCGATGGTTAGGGTTACAGTTAGGATAAGGTTAGTGGTTAGGCTGCAGTTAGGGTCAGGCGATGGTTAGGGTTAGAGTTATGATAAGGTTAGTGGTTAGGCTGCAGTTAGGGTCAGGCGATGGTTAGGATTAGAGTTAGGATAAGGTTAGTGGTTAGGCTGCAGTTAGGGTCAGGCGATGGTTAGGATTAGAGTTAGGATAAAGTTAGTGGTTAGGCTGCAGTTAGGGTCAGGCGATGGTTAGGGTTAGAGTTAGGATAAGGTTAGTGGTTAGGCTGCAGTTAGGGTCAGGCGATGGTTAGGATTAGAGTTAGGATAAGGTTAGTGGTCAGGCTGCAGTTAGTATTATACTGTAGTTAGGGTATGCTGCAGTTAGGGTCAGGCGATGGTTAGGATTAGAGTTAGGATAAGGTTAGTGGTCAGGCTGCAGTTAGGGTTATACTGTAGTTATGGTATGCTGCAGTTAGGGTCAGGCGATGGTTAGGATTAGAGTTAGGATAAGGTTAGTGGTTAGGCTGCAGTTAAGGTCAGGCGATGGTTAGGGTTAGAGTTAGGATAAGGTTAGTGGTTAGGCTGCAGTTAGGGTCAGGCGATGGTTAGGATTAGAGTTAGGATAAGGTTAGTGGTTAGGCTGCAGTTAGGGTTATACTGTAGTTAGGGTATGCTGCAGTTAGGGTCAGGCGATGGTTAGGATTAGAGTTAGGATAAGGTTAGTGGTTAGGCTGCAGTTAGGGTTATACTGTAGTTAGGGTATGCTGCAGTTAGGGTCAGGCGATGGTTAGAGTTAGGATAAGGTTAGTGGTTAGGCTGCAGTTAGGGTTATACTGTAGTTAGGGTATGCTGCAGTTAGGGTCAGGCGATGGTCAGGATTAGAGTTAGGATAAGGTTAGTGGTTAGGCTGCAGTTAGGGTCAGGCGATGGTTAGGATTAGAGTTAGGATAAGGTTAGTGGTTAGGCTGCAGTTAGGGTCAGGCGATGGTTAGGATTAGAGTTAGGATAAGGTTAGTGGTTAGGCTGCAGTTAGGGTAATACTGTAGTTAGGGTATGCTGCAGTTAGGGTCAGGCGATGGTTAGAGTTAGGATAAGGTTAGTGGTTAGGCTGCAGTTAGGGTTATACTGTAGTTAGGGTATGCTGCAGTTAGGGTCAGGCGATGGTTAGGATTAGAGTTAGGATAAGGTTAGTGGTTAGGCTGCAGTTAGGGTCAGGCGATGGTTAGGATTAGAGTTAGGATAAGGTTAGTGGTTAGGCTGCAGTTAGGGTCAGGCGATGGTTAGGATTAGAGTTAGGATAAGGTTAGTGGTCAGGCTGCAGTTAGGGTTATACTGTAGTTATGGTATGCTGCAGTTAGGGTCAGGCGATGGTTAGGGTTAGAGTTAGGATAAGGTTAGTGGTTAGGCTGCAGTTAGGGTCAGGCGATGGTTAGGATTAGAGTTAGGATAAGGTTAGTGGTTAGGCTGCAGTTAGGGTTATACTGTAGTTAGGGTATGCTGCAGTTAGTGTCAGGCGATGGTTAGGGTTAGAGTTAGGATAAGGTTAGTGGTCAGGCTGCAGTTAGGGTTACACTTTAGTTAGGGTATGCTGCATTTAGGGTCAGGCCAGTGGCGTAACTAGAAATTTTCTCCCCCAAGCCAAAAAATCTTTTGGCGCCCCCCCCCCCCCATCCCCCACAATTGGCACTATTAAAGGGATAAATGTGCGCGCGCCGGCCGCAAAATAGGGGGGGTGGCTTCGTTGTGATGGGCGTGGCTTCACATAAAGGGGGCGTGGCATTGCAGGAAAAGACTACGTTATACCCCAGTTTTCCAACCTGCACGCCCAGACGTTAGCCACCACGGTAAAGAAAAATAATCCTGATTCATGCCCCTTACATTATTTGTAATTTTTCCTCCTTATAGTAATGCCCAGTATACATTATGCCACATACTGCAATGGCCCTTAGACATTATGCCACACACAATAATGCACATGACACAATATGCACACACCATAATGCCCCCGACACATTATGCCACACACCATAATGCCCCCGACACATTATGACAGGAATCGCAATGCCCGTTATACATTATGCTACACACTGCAATGCCCCTGATACATTATACCATTATACCACATACCACAATGCCCGTGATATAGTATACAACACACCGTAATGCCTGACACATACCGCAATGCCCGTTATACCCTATACCACACACCACAATGCCCGTTATACATTATGCCACACTGCAATGACCCTGAGACATTATACCACATACCACAATGCCCGTGATATAGTATGCCACACACCGTAATGCCTGTGACACATTATGACACACACCGCAATGTCCGTGATACATTATGCCACACACCGTAATGCCCATTACACATTAAGTCCTACAGTAAGGCTTGAAATTACTTTTAAATTACCTGCTCATTGCCAGGGGTTTCATGCACTGGGTGTCATGCTCGTTGCCAGGGGTTTCATGCACTGGGTGTCATGCTCGTTGCTAGGGGTAGTGCTTGTTGCTAGGGCTGTGCTCCCAGTGCCACATATGTCCCCAGTGCCAGATATTACCCCACGGTGCCATGTACTCACATGACCCCAGTGCACAATATAGCCCCCCCCCTATGTGCCAGGTACACATATACCCCCCCAGTGCCACATATGCCCCCAGTGCCAGATATTCCCCCTCAGTGCCACATATGCCCCCAGTGCCAGATATCCCCCCCCAGTGCCACATATGCCCCCAGTGCCAGATATTCCCCCCAGTGCCAGATATGCTCCCAGTGCCAGATTTCCCCCCCCAGTGCCACATATGCCCCCAGTGCCAGATATTCCCCCCCAGTGCCAGATATGCTCCCAGTGCCAGATTTTCCCCCCCAGTGCCACATAGATATTCCCCCCAGTGCCACATATGCCCCCAGTGCCAGATATTCCCCCCCGAGTGCCAGATATGCTCCCAGTGCCAGATTCTCCCACCCCCCCAGTGCCACATATGCCCCCCGTGCCAGATATTCCCCCCAGTGCCACATATGCCCCCAGTGCCAGATATTTCCCCCCCAGTGCCAGATATGCCCCCTCCCCCGCTGCCGCTCCCCCGCTGGTTTGTGTTGGAGGGACATGGAGGGCACAGCGCGCGCCTCTCCTGTGTCCCTCCTGCATCATCTCCGGCGGCCGCGGGTCTAATAGAGGAAGTGCCGGTTCGTGAGCCAATCAGAGCTCACGAACGGCACTTCGTTTATTAGACCCGCGGCCGCCGGAGATGATGCAGGAGGGACACAGGAGAGGCGCGCGCTGTGCCCTCCGTGTCCCTCCAACACAGCAGGGAGGGTTAGTAGGAGCAGATTGACATGCGGACGCTCGTCCGCATGTCAATCTGCGCTAAATCAGTGGCGCCCCCGCAGCCCCTCGCCCCCAAGCCACCGCGAGGGCTGCAGGGGCAGTAGTTACGCCACTGGGTCAGGCGATGGTTAGGATTAGAGTTAGGATAAGGTTAGTGGTTAGGCTGCAGTTAGGGTTATACTGTAGTTAGGGTATGCTGCAGTTAGGGTCAGGCGATGGTTAGGGTTAGAGTTAGGTTAAGGTTAGTGGTTAGGCTGAAGTTAGGGTCAATCGATGGTTAGGATTAGAGTTAGGATAAGGTTAGTGGTTAGGCTGCAGTTAGGGTAATACTGTAGTTAGGGTATGCTGCAGTTAGGGTCAGGCGATGGTTAGGGTTAGAGATAGGATAAGGTTAGTGGTTCGGCTGCAGTTAGGGTTAGGGTTATACTGTAGTTAGGGTATACTACAGTTAGGGTCAGGCGATGGTTAGGGTTAGAGTTAGGTTAAGGTTAGTGGTTAGGCTGAAGTTAGGGTTATACTGTAGTTAGGGTATGCTGCAGTTAGGGTCAGGCGATGGTTAGGATTAGAGTTAGGATAAGGTTAGTGGTCAGGCTGCAGTTAGGGTTATACTGTAGTTAGGGTATGCTGCAGTTAGGGTCAGGCGATGGTTAGGATTAGAGTTAGGATAAGGTTAGTGTTTAGGCTGCAGTTAGGGTCAGGCGATGGTTAGGATTAGAGTTAGGATAAGGTTAGTGGTTAGGCTGCAGTTAGGGTTATACTGTAGTTAGGGTATGCTGCAGTTAGGGTCAGGCCATGGTTAGGGTTAGAGTTAGGATAAGGTTAGTAGTCAGGCTGCAGTTAGGGTTAGGGTTATACTGTAGTTAGTGGTCAGGCTGCAGTTAGGGTCAGGCGATGGTTAGGATTAGAGTTAGGATAAGGTTAGTGGTTAGGCTGCAGTTAGGGTCAGGCGATGGTTAGGATTAGAGTTAGGATAAGGTTAGTGGTTAGGCTGCAGTTAGGGTCAGGCGATAGTTAGGATTAGAGTTAGGATAAGGTTAGTGGTTAGGCTGCAGTTAGGGTTATACTGTAGTTAGGGTATGCTGCAGTTAGGGTCAGGCGATGGTTAGGATTAGAGTTAGGATAAGGGTAGTGGTTAGGCTGCATTTAGGGTTATACTGTAGTTAGGGTATGCTGCAGTTAGGGTCAGACGATGGTTAGGGTTAGAGTTAGGATAAGGTTAGTGGTCAGGCTGCAGTTAGGGTTATACTGTAGTTAGGGTATGCTGCAGTTAGGGTCAGGCGATGGTTAGGGTTAGAGTTAGGATAAGGTTAGAGGTTAGGCTGCAGTTAGGGTTATACTGTAGTTAGGGTTAGGCTGTAGTTAGGGTCAGACGATGGTTAGGGTTAGAGTTAGGATAAGGTTAGTGGTCAGGCTGCAGTTAGGGTTATACTGAAGATAGTCGTCAGGCTGCAGTTAGGGTCAGGCGATGGTTAGGATTAGAGTTAGGATAAGGTTAGTGGTTAGGCTGCAGTTAGGGTCAGTCGATGGTTAGGATTAGAGTTAGGATAAGGTTAGTGGTTAGGCTGCAGTTAGGGTTATGCTGTAGTTAGTGGTCAGGCTGCAGTTAGGGTCAGGCGATGGTTAGGATTAAAGTTAGGATAAGGTTAATGGTTAGGCTGCAGTTAGGGTCAGGCGATGGTTAGGATTAGAGTTAGGATAAGGTTAGTGGTTAGGCTGCAGTTAGGGTTATACTGTAGTTAGGGTATGCTGCAGTTAGGGTCAGGCCATGGTTAGGGTTAGAGTTAGGATAAGGTTAGTGGTTAGGCTGCAGTTAGGGTTATACTGTAGTTAGGGTTAGGCTGTAGTTAGGGTCAGACGATGGTTAGGGTTAGAGTTAGGATAAGGTTAGTGGTCAGGCTGTAGTTAGGGTTATACTATAGTTAGGGTATGCTGCAGTTAGGGTCAGGCGATGGTTAGGATTAGAGTTAGGATAAGGTTAGTGGTTAGGCTGCAGTTAGGGTCAGGCGATGGTTAGGATTAGAGTTAGGATAAGGTTAGTGGTTAGGCTGCAGTTAGGGTCAGGCGATGGTTAGGATTAGAGTTAGGATAAGGTTAGTGGTTAGGCTGCAGTTAGGGTCAGGCGATAGTTAGGATTAGAGTTAGGATAAGGTTAGTGGTTAGGCTGCAGTTAGGGTTATACTGTAGTTAGGGTATGCTGCAGTTAGGGTCAGGCGATGGTTAGGATTAGAGTTAGGATAAGGGTAGTGGTTAGGCTGCATTTAGGGTTATACTGTAGTTAGTGTATGCTGCAGTTAGGGTCAGACGATGGTTAGGGTTAGAGTTAGGATAAGGTTAGTGGTCAGGCTGCAGTTAGGGTTATACTGTAGTTAGGGTATGCTGCAGTTAGGGTCAGGCGATGGTTAGAGTTAGAGTTAGGATAAGGTTAGAGGTTAGGCTGCAGTTAGGGTTATACTGTAGTTAGGGTTAGGCTGTAGTTAGGGACAGACGATGGTTAGGGTTAGAGTTAGGATAAGGTTAGTGGTCAGGCTGCAGTTAGGGTTATACTGTAGATAGTCGTCAGGCTGCAGTTAGGGTCAGGCGATGGTTAGGATTAGAGTTAGGATAAGGTTAGTGGTTAGGCTGCAGTTAGGGTCAGTCGATGGTTAGGATTAGAGTTAGGATAAGGTTAGTGGTTAGGCTGCAGTTAGGGTTATACTGTAGTTAGTGGTCAGGCTGCAGTTAGGGTCAGGCGATGGTTAGGATTAAAGTTAGGATAAGGTTAATGGTTAGGCTGCAGTTAGGGTCAGGCGATGGTTAGGATTAGAGTTAGGATAAGGTTAGTGGTTAGGCTGCAGTTAGGGTTATACTGTAGTTAGGGTATGCTGTAGTTAGAGTCAGGCGATGGTTAGGATTAGAGTTAGGATAAGGTTAGTGGTTAGGCTGCAGTTAGGGTCAGGCGATGGTTAGGATTAGAGTTAGGATAAGGTTAGTGGTTAGGCTGCAGTTAGGGTCAGTCGATGGTTAGGATTAGAGTTAGGATAAGGTTAGTGGTTAGGCTGCAGTTAGGGTTATACTGTAGTTAGTGGTCAGGCTGCAGTTAGGGTCAGGCGATGGTTAGGATTAAAGTTAGGATAAGGTTAATGGTTAGGCTGCAGTTAGGGTCAGGCGATGGTTAGGATTAGAGTTAGGATAAGGTTAGTGGTTAGGCTGCAGTTAGGGTTATACTGTAGTTAGGGTATGCTGTAGTTAGAGTCAGGCGATGGTTAGGATTAGAGTTAGGATAAGGTTAGTGGTTAGGCTGCAGTTAGGGTCAGGCGATGGTTAGGATTAGAGTTAGGATAAGGTTAGTGGTTAGGCTGCAGTTAGGGTCAGGCGATGGTTAGGATTAGAGTTAGGATAAGGTTAGTGGTTAGGCTGCAGTTAGGGTCAGTCGATGGTTAGGATTAGAGTTAGGATAAGGTTAGTGGTTAGGCTGCAGTTAGGGTTATACTGTAGTTAGTGGTCAGGCTGCAGTTAGGGTCAGGCGATGGTTAGGATTAAAGTTAGGATAAGGTTAATGGTTAGGCTGCAGTTAGGGTCAGGCGATGGTTAGGATTAGAGTTAGGATAAGGTTAGTGGTTATGCTGCAGTTAGGGTCAGGCGATGGATAGGATTACAGTTAGGATAAGGTTAGTGGTTAGGCTGCAATTAGGGTTATACTGTAGTTAGGGTATGCTGCAGTTAGGGTCAGGCCATGGTTAGGGTTAGAGTTAGGATAAGGTTGGTGGTTAGGCTGCAGTTAGGGTTATACTGTAGTTAGGGTATGCTGCAGTTAGGGTCAGGCCATGGCTAGGGTTAGAGTTAGGATAAGGTTAGTAGTCAGGCTGCAGTTAGGGTTAGGGTTATACTATAGTTAGTGGTCAGGCTGTAGGTAGGTTCAGGCGATGGTTAGGATTAGAGTTAGGATAAGGTTAGTGGTTAGGCTGCAGTTAGGGTCAGACGATGGTTAGGATTAGAGTTAGGATAAGGTTAGTGGTTAGGCTGCAGTTAGGGTCAGGCGATGGTTAGGGTTAGAGTTAGGATAAGGTTAGTGGGTATGCTGCAGTTAGGGTCAGGCGATGGTTCGGATTAGAGTTAGGATAAGGTTAATGGTCAGGCTGCAGTTAGGGTTATACTGTAGTTATTGGTCAGGCTGCAGTTAGGGTCAGGCGATGGTTAGGATTAGAGTTAGGATAAGGTTAGTGGTTAGGCTGCAGTTAGGGTCAGGCGATGGATAGGATTAGAGTTAGGATAAGGTTAGTGGTTAGGCTGCAGTTAGGGTTAGGATTATACTGTAGTTAGTGGTCAGGCTGCAGTTAGGGTCAGGCGATGGTTAGGATTAAAGTTAGGATAAGGTTAGTGGTTAGGCTGCAGTTAGGGTCAGGCGATGGATAGGATTAGAGTTAGGATAAGGTTAGTGGTTAGGCTACAGTTAGGGTCAGGCGATGGTTAGGATTAGAGTTAGGATAAGGTTAGTGGTTAGGCTGCAGTTAGGGTCAGGCGATGGTTAGGATTAGAGTTAGGATAAGGTTAGTGGTTAGGCTGCAGTTAGGGTCAGGCGATGGTTAGGGTTAGAGTTAGGATAAGGTTAGTGGTTAGGCTGCAGTTAGGGTCAGGCGATGGTTAGGATTAGAGTTAGGATAAGGTTAGTGGTTAGGCTGCAGTTAGGGTCAGGCAATTGTTAGGATTAGAGTTGGGATAAGGTTAGTGGTCAGGCTGCAGTTAGGGTTATACTGTAGTTAGGGTATGCTGCAGTTAGTGTCAGGCGATGGTTAGGATTAGAGTTAGGATAAGGTTAGTGGTTAGGCTGCAGTTAGGGTCAGGCGATGGTTAGGATTAGAGTTAGGATAAGGTTAGTGGTTAGGCTACAGTTAGGGTCAGGCGATGGTTAGGATTAGAGTTAGGATAAGGTTAGTGGTTAGGCTGCAGTTAGGGTCAGGCGATGGTTAGGATTAGAGTTAGGATAAGGTTAGTGGTTAGGCTGCAGTTAGGGTCAGGCGATGGTTAGGGTTAGAGTTAGGATAAGGTTAGTGGTTAGGCTGCAGTTAGGGTCAGGCGATGGTTAGGATTAGAGTTAGGATAAGGTTAGTGGTTAGGCTGCAGTTAGGGTCAGGCAATTGTTAGGATTAGAGTTGGGATAAGGTTAGTGGTCAGGCTGCAGTTAGGGTTATACTGTAGTTAGGGTATGCTGCAGTTAGTGTCAGGCGATGGTTAGGATTAGAGTTAGGATAAGGTTAGTGGTTAGGCTGCAGTTAGGGTCAGGCGATGGTTAGGGTTAGAGTTAGGATAAGGTTAGTGGTCAGGCTGCAGTTAGGATTATACTGTAGTTAGTGTATGCTGCAGTTAGTGTCAGGCGATGGTTAGGATTAGAGTTAGGATAAGGTTAGTGGTCAGGCTGCAGTTAGGGTCAGGCGATGGTTAGGATTAGAGTTAGGATAAGGTTAGTGGTTAGGCTGCAGTTAGGGTCAGGCGATGGTTAGGATTAGAGTTAGGATAAGGTTAGTGGTTAGGCTGTAGTTAGGGTCAGGCGATGGTTAGGATTAGAGTTAGGATAAGGTTAGTCGTTAGGCTGCAGTTAGGGTCAGGCAATGGTTAGGATTAGAGTTAGGATAAGGTTAGTGGTCAGGCTGCAGTTAGGGTTAGGGTTATACTGTAGTTATTGGTCAGGCTGCAGTTAGGGTCAGGCGATGGTTAGGATTAGAGTTAGGATAAGGTTAGTGGTTAGGCTGCAGTTAGGGTCAGGCGATGGTTAGGATTAGAGTTAGGATAAGGTTAGTGGTTAGGCTGCAGTTAGGGTTAGGATTATACTGTAGTTAGTGGTCAGGCTGCAGTTAGGGTCAGGCGATGGTTAGGATTAGAGTTAGGATTAGGTTAGTGGTTAGGCTGCAGTTAGGGTCAGGCGATGGTTAGGATTAGAGTTAGGATAAGGTTAGTGGTTAGGCTGCGGTTAGGGTTATACTGTAGTTAGTGGTCAGGCTGCAGTTAGGGTCAGGCGATGGTAAGGATTAAAGTTAGGATAAGGTTAGTGGTTAGGCTGCAGTTAGGGTCAGGCGATGGTTAGGATTAGAGTTAGGATAAGGTTAGTGGTTAGGCTGCAGTTAGGGTCAGGTGATGGTTAGGATTAGAGTTAGGATAAGGTTAGTGGTTAGGCTGCAGTTAGGGTCAGGCGATGGTTAGGATTAGAGTTAGGATAAGGTTAGTGGTTAGGCTGCAGTTAGGGTCAGGCTATGGTTAGGATTAGAGTTGGGATAAGGTTAGTGGTTAGGCTGCAGTTAGGGTTATACTGTAGTTAGGGTCTGCTGCAGTTAGGGTCAGGCCATGTTTAGGGTTAGAGTTAGGATAAGGTTAGTAGTCAGGTTGCAGTTAGGGTTATACTATAGTTAGTGGTCAGGCTGCAGTTAGGGTCAGGCGATGGTTAGGATTAGAGTTAGGATAAGGTTAGTGGTTAGGCTGCAGTTAGGGTCAGGCGATGGTTAGGGTTAGAGTTAGGATAAGGTTAGTGGTTAGGCTGCAGTTAGGGTTATACTGTAGTTAGGGTATGCTGCAGTTAGGGTCAGGCGATGGTTAGGATTAGAGTTAGGATAAGGTTAGTGGTCAGGCTGCAGTTAGGGTTAGGGTTATACTGTAGTTATTGGTCAGGCTGCAGTTAGGGTCAGGCGATGGTTAGGATTAGAGTTAGGATAAGGTTAGTGGTTAGGCTGCAGTTAGGGTCAGGCGATGGTTAGGATTAGAGTTAGGATAAGGTTAGTGGTTAGGCTGCAGTTAGGGTTATACTATAGTTAGTGGTTAGGCTGCAGTTAGGGTCAGGAGATGGTTAGGATTAAAGTTAGGATAAGGTTAGTGGTTAGGCTGCAGTTAGGGTCAGGCGATGGTTAGGATTAGAGTTAGGATAAGGTTAGTGGTTAGGCTGCAGTTAGGGTCAGGCGATGGTTAGGATTAGAGTTAGGATAAGGTTAGTGGTTAGGCTGCAGTTAGGGTCAGGCTATGGTTAGGATTAGAGTTGGGATAAGGTTAGTGGTTAGGTTGCAGTTAGGGGTATACTGTAGTTAGAGTATGCTGCAGTTAGTGGCAGGCGATGGTTAGGATTAGAGTTAGGATAAGGTTAGTGGTTAGGCTGCAGTTAGGGTCAGGCGATGGTTAGGGTTAGAGTTAGGATAAGGTTAGTGGTCAGGCTGCAATTAGGGTTATACTGTAGTTAGGATATGCTGCAGTTAGGGTCAGGCGATGGTTAGGATTAGAGTTAGGATAAGGTTAGTGGTTAGGCTGCAGTTAGGGTCAGGCGATGGTTAGGATTAGAGTTAGGATAAGGTTAGTGGTTAGGCTGCAGTTAGGGTCAGGAGATGGTTAGGGTTAGAGTTAGGATAAGGTTAGTGGTTAGGCTGCAGTTAGGGTTATACTGTAGTTAGGGTATGCTGCAGTTAGTGTCAGGCGATGGTTAGGATTAGAGTTAGGATAAGGTTAGTGGTTAGGCTGCAGTTAGGGTTATACTGTAGTTAGGATATGCTGCAGTTAGTGTCAGGCGATGGTTAGGGTTAGAGATAGGATAAGGTTAGTGGTTAGGCTGCAGTTAGGGTCAGGCGATGGTTAGGATTAGAGTTAGGATAAGGTTAGTGGTTAGGCTGCAGTTAGGGTCAGGCGATGGTTAGGATTAGAGTTAGGATAAGGTTAGTGGTTAGGCTGCAGTTAGGGTCAGGCGATGGTTAGGATTAGAGTTAGGATAAGGTTAGTGGTTAGGCTGCAGTTAGGGTCAGGTGATGGTTAGGGTTAGAGTTAGGATAAGGTTAGTGGTTAGGCTGCAGTTAGGGTTATACTGTAGATACGGTAGGCTGCAGTTAGGGTCAGATGATGGTTAGGGTTAGAGTTAGGATAAGGTTAGTGGTTAGGCTGCAGTTAGGGTCAGGCGATGGTTAGGGTTAGAGTTAGGATAAAGTTAGTGGTTAGGCTGCAGTTAGGGTCAGGCGATGGTTAGGATTAGAGTTAGGATAAGGTTAGTGGTCAGGCTGCAGTTAGGGTTATACTGTAGTTATGGTATGCTGCAGTTAGGGTCAGGCGATGGTTAGGGTTAGAGTTAGGATAAGGTTAGTGGTCAGGCTGCAGAAAGGGTTATACTGTAGTTAGGGTATGCTGCAGTTAGGGTCAGGCGATGGTTAGAATTAGAGTTAGGATAAGGTTAGTGGTCAGGCTGCAGTTAGGGTTATACTGTAGTTAGGGTATGCTGTAGTTAGGGTCAGGCGATGGTTAGGATTAGAGTTAGGATAAGGTTAGTGGTTAGGCTGCAGTTAGGGTCAGGCGATGGTTAGGGTTAGAGTTAGGATAAGGTTAGTGGTTAGGCTGCAGTTAGGGTTATACTGTAGTTAGGGTATGCTGCAGTTAGGGTCAGGCGATGGTTAGGGTAAGAGTTAGGATAAGGTTAGTGGTCAGGCTGCAGTTAGGGTCAGGCGATGGTTAGGATAGGAGTTAGGATACGGTTAGTGGTCAGGCTGCAGTTAGGGTCAGGCGATGGTTAGGGTTAGGATAAGGTTAGTGGTTAGGCTGCAGTTAGGGTCAGGCGATGGTTAGGGTTAGAGTTAGGATAAGGTTAGTGGTCAGGCTGCAGTTAGGGTCAGGCGATGGTTAGGGTTAGGATAAGGTTAGTGGTTAGGCTGCAGTTAGGGTCAGGCGATGGTTAGGGTTAGAGTTAGGATAAGGTTAGTGGTCAGGCTGCAGTTAGAGTTATACTGTAGTTATGGTATGCTGCAGTTAAGGTCATGCGATGGTTAGGATTAGAGTTAGGATAAGGTTAGTGGTTAGGCTGCAGTTAGGGTTATACTGTAGTTAGGGTATGCTGCAGTTAGGGTCAGGCGATGGTTAGGGTTAGAGTTAGGATAAGGTTAGTGGTTAGGCTGCAGTTAGGGTTATACTGTAGATACGGTAGGCTGCAGTTAGGGTCAGGCGATGGTTAGGGTTAGAGTTAGGATAAGGTTAGTGGTCAGGCTGCAGTTAGGGTTATACTATAGTTAGGGTATGCTGTAGTTAGGGTCAGGCGATGGTTAGGATTAGAGTTAGGATAAGGTTAGTGGTCAGGCTGCAGTTAGGGTCAGGCGATGGTTAGGGTTAGAGTTAGGATAAGGTTAGTGGTCAGGCTGCAGTTAGGGTCAGGCGATGGTTAGGGTTAGAGTTAGGATAAGGTTAGTGGTTAGGCTGCAGTTAGGGTTATACTATAGTTAGGGTATGCTGCAGTTAGGGTCAGGCGATGGTTAGGATTAGAGTTAGGATAAGGTTAGTGGTTAGGCTGCAGTTAGGGTTATACTGTAGTTAGGGTTAGGCTGCAGTTAGGGTCAGGAGATGGTTAGGATTAGAGTTAGGATAAGGTTAGTGGTTAGGCTGCAGTTAGGGTCAGGCGACGGTTAGGATTAGAGTTAGGATAAGGTTAGTGGTTAGGCTGCAGTTAGGGTTATACTGTAGTTAGGGTATGCTGCAGTTAGGGTCAGGTGATGGTTACGGTTAGAGTTAGGATAATGTTAGTGGTTAGGCTGCAGTTAGGGTTATACTGTAGTTACGGTAGGCTGCAGTTAGGGTTAGGCGATGGTTAGGGTTAGAGTTAGGATAAGGTTAGTGGTCAGGCTGCAGTTAGGGTTATACTGTAGTTACGGTAGGCTGCAGTTAGGGTCAGGTGATGGTTAGGGTTAGAGTTAGGATAAGGTTAGTGGTCAGGCTGCAGTTAGGGTTATACTGTAGTTACGGTAGGCTGCAGTTAGGGTCAGGTGATGGTTAGGGTTAGAGTTAGGATAAGGTTAGTGGTTAGGCTGCAGTTAGGGTCAGGCGATGGTTAGGGTTAGAGTTAGGATAAGGTTAGTGGTCAGGCTGCAGTTAGGGTCAGGCGATGGTTAGGGTTAGAGTTAGGATAAGGTTAGTGGTTAGGCTGCAGTTAGGGTCAGGTGATGGTTAGGGTTAGAGTTAGGATAAGGTTAGTGGTTAGGCTGCAGTTAGGGTCAGGCGATGGTTAGGGTTAGAGTTAGGATAAGGTTAGTGGTCAGGCTGCAGTTAGGGTCAGGCGATGGTTAGGGTTAGAGTTAGGATAAGGTTAGTGGTCAGGCTGCAGTTAGGGTCAGGTGATGGTTAGGGTTAGAGTTAGGATAAGGTTAGTGGTCAGGCTGCAGTTAGGGTCAGGCGATGGTTAGGGTTAGAGTTAGGATAAGGATAAGGGTAGTGGTTAGGCTGCAGTTAGGGTCAGGCGATGGTTAGGGTTAGAGTTAGTATAAGGTTAGTGGTCAGGCTGCAGTTAGGGTTATACTGTAGTTAGGGTAGGCTGCAGTTAGGGTCAGGCGATGGTTAGGGTTAGAGTTAGGATAAGGATAGTGGTCAGGCTGCAGTTAGGGTTATACTGTAGTTAGGGTAGGCTGCAGTTAGGGTCAGGCGATGGTTAGGGTTAGAGTTAGGATAAGGTTAGTGGTTAGGCTGCAGTTAGGGTCAGGCGATGGTTAGAGTTAGAGTTAGGATAAGGTTAGTGGTCAGGCTGCAGTTAGGGTTATACTGTAGATACGGTAGGCTGCAGTTAGGGTCAGGCGATGGTTAGGGTTACTCT
The DNA here is from genome assembly GCF_028390025.1 of Pseudophryne corroboree. NCBI lineage: Eukaryota > Metazoa > Chordata > Amphibia > Anura > Myobatrachidae > Pseudophryne > Pseudophryne corroboree. The sequence continues at coordinate 5,852,817 of NC_086453.1, read as the reverse complement.
GTGGTTAGGATTAGCCTGTGGTTAGGGTTATGTTGCGCTAGGGTTAGGCTTGGGGTAAGGGGTCACACAGGAAAAACACAAGAGGCGACTGGATCCAGAATCAGGGAGCATCTGTAATGCCGGGAGCACAATCATTCATAATAAATATCAATGACTATTAGCAGTTCTATATACTGTGTAATTTAGCTTTAGTGAGACTGACAAGGGGCCTGATTCAGAGATGAACGCGGTACGCAGAGCATGTCACGGCGGCGGTGTATAATATGCTGCTGCAGGAGGCGCCTGGTGTGAGTAGATGCCGGCTATGTGCGTGTGTGATCCACGTGCAGAATAAGAAGGAAACAGCGCAACGTGTGCAATAGGAAACTGAAGTAAGCTGTGCGAGATTACATAACGTGCACTTACTGATACAAAACCAACGCGGGTTCTAGAGCTTTACATATAGCGGACACATGCGACCAGCTAAGAGACAAGCCACAGCCGTACAACTGTACATGAACGCTCAGCCAGAGCTGGTAGCTGAGGACATATATCAAATTGTAAGAGTCGGCTGAGGATTGAAGGGTTAATTACCGCACCCACACGAACACCGGCAGAATCGTGCGCAGTATTGTGTCATTTTCACATTTTTATTTTTTTTAACATTATAATTCCATATTCAGACAGTACGGATGGTGTAGTGGATAGCATTACTCCCTCACAGCACTGAGGTCATGGGTTCAATTCCCACCATGGTCCTAACTGTGTGGAGTTTGTATGTTCCCCGCATACTTGCGTGCGTTTCCTCCGGGTACTCCGGTTTCCTCCCACAGTCCAAAAATATACTGGTAGGGTAATTGGATCCCACCAAAAATTACCCCTGATCTAGCCCCCCCCCCCACCCCCGCAGATATGCGAGGGACGGCGGCGATGCTTTCACACGTTTAGAGTAGCCCTCCACTTAACACGGCTACCCACCATGTTAAGTGTCGCCGCAGCAAGCAGCCGTTATGGCCCGCCTGCGTTTTCTGGACCGCACCCCTAAAACGGAGCAGCGACGCCCACAAAATGCGGTGTCGAGGCCCTGTTTCCGCCACCTTTCAGGTCTTAAACTGCGTTCTAAAGAGAACGCAGTTTAGGACTTTGCACGCGCGCGTACTGGTGTACACAGATGTGCATAAAACGCTTCATAGTGATTTATGCACATCAGCGTCAGGGTCTGAATCGGCCCCATAGAGTGTAAGCTCCACTGGGGCAGGGACTGCTGTGAATGGCCAAATATTCTCTGTACAGCGCTGCGGAATATGTGTGCGCTATATAAATAACTGGAAATAAATATAAATCCCTTTTTTTGGCAGCTTTCCGTGTTCTCTCCACCCTGCTTGTGTGATGCGCCGCTGCGTCCACAGACACAATATCGTATCATCTGCGTGCACATTGGTCAGCTGACTAACCCTTAGATTACGCAGGATTGGGCAGAGGTGTCACATTCTGGGGCCAGCGAAGCTGTGTCAGAAGACACAGACCCCAGTCACGCCACACCTAAAATATGGGGACGGCACAACCCCATTTTCAAGAACACTCTCGGTCTCCGCCACCAAATGGCAACAGCCTGTCAGTCACTCTAACTGAGCAAAGTGGAAACAGACATCGGCTGAATCAGGGATGAGTGACGCTCTGGGAATGTGCGTCACTTGGACGCGGCGCTCAGGCGCAATAGATTTACAGCGTTTCCAGAATCACTGACACGTCTGATCTGTTCAATGTCTCTTCTTCTCTTACATGTCCTTGAAGGACCTCTCTTTAGACCACATTTTGCTTTTTGTCGCCGCTCTTTTCCCCGTGTGTGGCCAGGACCCTTTGTCTGATCCTGTTCTCAGCAGAAGGACACACAACGTAAGAACACAGTTATAGCTGGAAATATCCGTGTATTCCCAATCGCTGGCACCGCTTCTATTCATAATGCCATGATCAGATGGTGTCCTGGCTGGGTGCTAGTCTCTGCTGTCTGCTGCCCCCTGACTGCACATGGGTGTAATGACAGCCGGGGTTCAGCACCAGGGACAGGGAACATACTCTCCCTCTACTACAGTACGGGGGTTATTCCGAGCTGATCGCTGGCTGAAAATGTTCACTGCGCAGCGATGATGCAAAAAAAGGCACTTCTGCGCATGCGTGACGTACTTTCACAGCAGCCTATGTAGTTTCACACAGGGTCTAGCGATGCCTTTCAGTCGCACTGTTCGCCGCAGAGTGATTGACAGGAAAGGGGCATTTCTGGGTGTCAACTGACCGTTTTCAGGGAGAGTATGAAAAAACGCAGGCGTGCCAGGGAAAATGCAGGTGTAGCTGGGCGAACGCAGGGCGTGTTTGTGATGTCAAATCCGGAACTGAACAGTCTGAAGTGATCGCAAGCGCTGAGTAGGTCTGAAGCTACTCTGACACTGCACAATATTTTTTTGTAGCCGCTCTGCGATCCTTTTGTTCGCACTTCTGCTAAGCTAAAATACACTCCCAGTGGGCGGCGGCAAAGCGTTTGCACGGCTGCTTAAAAACTGCTAGCGAGCGAACACCTCGGAATGACCCCGTATATCAGCTGCCACACAGGGGCAGCCCCACAGAATGCCAGATGCCAGCTATGAGATCCGCTGTGAATAGTGTTATCATTTCACGTCAGCTCACAACGAACAATACATATTTATTCCTCCCATTAGGACATTACTGTGTGGGCAGCAGATATTGCAAATGATTAGCTGAATGATTAGTTGATTGATTGATTGATTGATTGATTGATTGATGGATTGATGGATGGATTGCAATGTTCCGCAGAGTATCAGATCCAGTTTGCGTCCCATGATGCAGACCGGAGACTCTGCGGCAGTCAGTCAGCGTAGATGGAATCTTGGCTCAGTGCGGGCGCTGCCATCTGATCTGCATTCCTGCCGCACACACACACACGCTGGGTACAGCTGGCGCCCTCCCTGGGCACAGATAATAAAAACCACACTCACCGCATGGCACTTCTCTAAATGTGGGTAAACAACATCTGCCGCTCTGTACCTCAGCAGATTAACCCTCCGCCGTCCGAGCGGATCAGGAAGAACGGGAAATACCTTCCAATCTGCCATCCTGCAGCAGAATCGCTCTTCATATCTGACTGCAGACATTTATAGATGCAGCCAGGCTCGTCTTTGCTGCGATGCAGAATGCTGCAACACGGCTTGCTGCCAGACTGCAACTGTCTGCAGCCAGCGACTGCTCCACTAAATCCTAATGGAATTACTGGAGCCATCGCCGGCAGCGAATAGCCTGACACGCCATGCAGCACGCCACGATGAAACCTGTCGCATGGCAGTAAGATGAGCACGGCGACATCTGCAGGAGGGACACAGGGCGGCCTAGGCTTGTTCCGGGTCACACATTAGGACTCACACCTGGTAACCGCAGAGCTATGCTCAGTCACTATGTCAGCTTGTGTCTTGTATACTACACACTGGCTATAATCCTCCTCTGCAGCACGTCTCCCAGGCAGGGCCATATAAAACATGTGTAACCCCCCCCCCTCTCCCCCAGCTATTGTGCACATCTGTATACTGGCAGTGCCCTCTACTGGGCAGCATGCAGCTCTGCACTTCAAGATGGCAGCATCTACTTGAACCAAAAATGTTGCATCATTTAGGGCATTCCTGTCCTACCTAATCTTAGCCTGGGCACGGTCATGTGTCATTTACATGCAAAAAGTGCATTTTATTTTGTAGGACAATATATTATACCACTAACGTATATGCCAGGAGGGCGTTACCTGGCCGGCCCGCATCACGTATGACCGCAACATCACTTCCAAAATGGCTCCCCAGAATGCCTTGTGTGCGGAACTAAATGTGCGAGGAGGGGAACGTAGATCTGTGTGTGCAGACGTCAGCGGCAGCAGAGGGAACTGATGATCAGTCTCCTCTGCCCCATGCTCAGCTGTCTGCAAAAAGGTGAGGGGGAGGGGCTATAACACCGTTACTGGGGGGGTGTCATGACATTAGGGGGGATATGCTGCCCCATGAAAAAAAAAATTTGGGCTGGGGTTGGAATATATTAATAATAATATGGAGAGAAAAAATGTAGTTGCACATGGTGAGGGGGTGCTCGGGGCCCAGTGACACTGGGGGTGAGGGTAAATAATTCAGGGGATCGTAAGCCACTAGGCCATGACATGCCTGCATTTCCTGATCTCCTCCTGCGCTACAAATGCTTTGGTGCAAAATTCATGACTTGATTCTGACTAGTCCCCCCCCCTCCCCTTACGTCAATATCCCCTGTGCTCCGCTCCCCCGTCAGATGGGCCTAGGTGCTATGCTCCCTCCATCTAGATGCCTCACAGCCTTAACTAGAAAAGAGATCTGCCACCAGTCCCTGCCTTCATTATTAAAGACTGGCAGATCTATATATCCAGACTTATCACTAGCCTTCTACATAAGCGCCCTACTTACCTTCCTGTACCTGGAACACCCCATACGCTGTGCTCCTGTGACATTACCGGGGACTCTGGATGATACAAACACGGAGGCGCCGGGACCATTTTTCCTGGCTTTTTCTTCACCAGCTTTGGCCAATTCCAAGACATTCACACGAGGACATTTCCATCACTTCCAGTGAATTACAGCCGTCCATCTGAGGCTAATGTAATCTCCTGATACATGGGGCTAGATCAGGCTGAGGACTCAGTGTCCATCTTACTCTTATAATACAGACATGGGGGGTCATTCAGACCTGATCTCACGCTAGGTTTTTTTGCTGCGGTGCGATCAAGTCAGAACTGCGCATGTGTATGCACCACAATGCACAGGCGCATCACACGGGTACAAAGCGGATCGTTGCTGAGCAATGGATTCAACGAAGATTCCATTCACACAGCCGATCGCAAGGAGAGTGACAGGAAGAGGGGGTTTGTGGGTGTAAAGTGACCGTTTTCAGGGAGTGGTAGGGAAAATGCAGGCGTGTCCAAGCGTTTGCAGGGCGGGTGTCTGACGTCAATTCCGATCCCGGACAGGCTGAAGTGATCGCAGCGGCTGAGTAAGTCCTGGGCTATTTAGAAACTGCACAAAACTTTTTTGCACCGCTCGGCTGCACATGCGATCGCACACTTGCAAAGCGAAAATACACTCTCCTGTGGGCGGCGACTATCTGATCGCAGCGCTGCAAAAAACCCCTAGCGAGAGATCAGGTCTGATTTAGGCGCATAATCCCACGTCAGAACAGACGGTTAATGCTCTGCAGTAGCAGAATCCAGACCCTCACCTAATAACACAACCCCCCATCACAGTGCCAGCTCCGGGCTCAGACTCCTGGAGGTGACGCAGCTGTATACGCTGACACAATGCAGAATCAGCACATGTTATGTAAGTTTCCGCATCACTGGCAGCCCCCTGGGTGTCAGCATGTGCTATATCAGGAGCTGCAATCACAAGTCACACTGCGGACACCGGAATCCACTTTACCAGCGGTCTCTATAGGATCCATAGGTACAGTGTCACGGAACAGCATTTGGTTTTTGCAGGAAATAAATTTTATGATCAAAATGCCCGGTGCCTCTACCCGGAGATCACAGTATATATAAAGGTGGCGACTGTTCTAATCCCTGTTACAAGGCGCTAAATGGAGTGGAGGGAAAGGAGAGCAGGCCAGCGCCCTATACAGTCCTGGGACTCAGATTACAGTCCCCGGATGGAGTGGAGTGGAGGGAAAGGAGAGCAGTCCAGCGCCCTATACAGTCCTGGGACTCAGATTACAGTCCCCGGATGGAGTGGAGGGAAAGGAGAGCAGGCCAGCGCCCTATACAGTCCTGGGACTCAGATTACAGTCCACGGATGGAGTGGAGGGAAAGGAGAGCAGGCCAGCGCCCTATACAGTCCTGGGACTCAGATTACAGTCCCCGGATGGAGTGGAGGGAAAGGAGAGCAGGCCAGCGCCCTATACAGTCCTGGGACTCAGATTACAGTCCCCGGATGGAGTGGAGGGAAAGGAGAGCAGGCCAGCGCCCTATACAGTCCTGGGACTCAGATTACAGTCCACGGATGGAGTGGAGGGAAAGGAGAGCAGGCCAGCGCCCTATACAGTCCTGGGACTCAGATTACAGTCCCCGGATGGAGTGGAGGGAAAGGAGAGCAGGCCAGCGCCCTATATAGTCCTGGGACTCAGATTACAGTCCCCGGATGGAGTGGAGGGAAAGGAGAGCAGGCCAGCGCCCTATACAGTCCCGAGAAACAGATTACAGTCCCTGGATTGAGTGGAGGGAAAGGACAGGCATGGCCCTATACAGTCCTGGGACTCAGATTACAGTCCCCAGATGGAGTGGAGGGAAAGGAGAGCAGGCAAGCACCCTATACAGTCCTGGGACTCAGATTACAGTCCCCGAGTGGAGTGAAGGGAAAGGAGGGCAGGCCAGCACTCTATACAGTCCTGGGACTCAGATTACAGTCCCCGGATGGAGTGGAGGGAAAGGAGAGCAGGCCAGCGCCCTATACAGTCCTGGGACTCAGATTACAGTCCCCGGATGGAGTGGAGAGAAAGGAGAGCAGGTCAGGGCCCTATACAGTCCCGAGAAACAGATTACAGTCCCTGGATGGAGTGGAGGGAAAGGACAGGCCCGTGCCCTATACAGTCCTGGGACTCAGATTACAGTCCCCGGATGGAGTGGAGGGAAAGGAGAGCAGGCCAGCACCCTATACAGTCCTGGAACTCAGATTACAGTCCCCGGATGGAGTGGAGGGAAAGGAGAGCAGGCCAGCGCCCTATACAGTCCTGGGACTCAGATTACAGTCCCCGGATGGAGTGGAGGAAAAGGAGAGCAGGCCAGCGCCCTATACAGTCCTGGGACTCAGATTACAGTCCCCGGGTGGAGTTGAGGGAAAGGAGGGCAGGCCAGCGCCCTATACAGTCCTGGGACTCAGATTACAGTCCCCGGATGGAGTGGAGGGAAAGGAGAGCAGGCCAGCGCCCTATACAGTCCTGGGACTCAGATTACAGTCCCCAGATGGAGTGGAGGGAAAGGAGAGCAGGCCAGCACCCTATACAGTCCTGGGACTCAGATTACAGTCCCCGGGTGGAGTGAAGAGATAGGAGGGCAGTTCAGCGCCCTATACAGTCCTGGGACTCAGATTACAGTCCCCAGATGGAGTGGAGGGAAAGGAGGGCAGGCCAGCACCCTATAGAGTCCTGGGACTCAGATTACAGTCCCCGGATGGAGTGGAGGGAAAGGAGAGCAGGCCAGCACAATAAACAGTCCTGGGACTCAGATTACAGTCCCCGGATGGAGTGGAGGGAAAGGAGAGCAGGCCAGCACCCTATACAGTCCTGGGACTCAGATTACAGTCCCCGGGTGGAGTGGAGGGAAAGGAGAGCAGGCCAGCACCCTAAACAGTCCTGGAACTCAGATTACAGTCCCCGGATGGAGTGGAGGGAAAGGAGGGCTGGCCAGCGCCCTATAAAGTCCTGGGACTCATATTACAGTCCCCGGATGGAGTGGAGGGAAAGGAGAGCAGGCCAGCGCCCTTTACTGTCCTGGGACTCAGATTACAGTCCCCGGAGGCAGTGGAGGGAAAGGAGAGCAGGCCAGCGCCCTATACAGTCCTGGGACTCAGATTACAGGCCCCGGATGGAGTGGAGGGAAAGGAGAGCAGGCCAGCGCCCTATACAGTCCTGGGACTCAGATTACAGTCCCCGGATGGAGTGGAGGGAAAGGAGAGCAGGCTAGCACCCTATATAGTCCTCGGACTCAGATTACAGTCTCCAGGTGGAGTGGAGGGAAAGGAGAGCAGGCAAGCACCCTATACAGTCCTGGGACTCAGATTACAGTCCCCGGATGGAGTGGAGGGAAAGGAGAGCAGGCCAGCACCCTATACAGTCCTGGGACTCAGATTACAGTCCCCGAGTGGAGTGAAGGGAAAGGAGGGCAGGCCAGCACTCTATACAGTCCTGGGACTCAGATTACAGTCCCCGGATGGAGTGGAGGGAAAGGAGAGCAGGCCAGCGCCCTATACAGTCCTGGGACTCAGATTACAGTCCCCGGATGGAGTGGAGAGAAAGGAGAGCAGGTCAGGGCCCTATACAGTCCCGAGAAACAGATTACAGTCCCTGGATGGAGTGGAGGGAAAGGACAGGCCCGTGCCCTATACAGTCCTGGGACTCAGATTACAGTCCCCAGATGGAGTGGAGGGAAAGGAGAGCAGGCCAGCACAATATACAGTCCTGTGACTCAGATTACAGTCCCCGGATGGAGTGGAGGGAAAGGAGAGCAGGCCAGCGCCCTATACAGTCCTGGGACTCAGATTACAGTCCCCGAGTGGAGTGAAGGGAAAGGAGGGCAGGCCAGCGCCCTATACAGTCCTGGGACTCAGATTACAGTTTCTGGATGGAGTGGAGGGAAAGGAGAGCAGGCCAGCACCCTATACAGTCCTGGAACTCAGATTACAGTCCCCGGATGGAGTGGAGGGAAAGGAGAGCAGGCCAGCGCCCTATACAGTCCTGGGACTCAGATTACAGTCCCCGGATGGAGTGGAGGAAAAGGAGAGCAGGCAAGCGCCCTATACAGTCCTGGGACTCAGATTACAGTCCCCGGGTGGAGTGGAGGGAAAGGAGGGCAGGCCAGCGCCCTATACAGTCCTGGGACTCAGATTACAGTCCCCGGATGGAGTGGAGGGAAAGGAGAGCAGGCCAGCGCCCTATACAGTCCTGGGACTCAGATTACAGTCCCCAGATGGAGTGGAGGGAAAGGAGAGCAGGCCAGCGCCCTATACAGTCCTGGGACTCAGATTACAGTCCCCGGATGGAGTGGAGGGAAAGGAGAGCAGGCCAGCGCCCTATACAGTCCTGGGACTCAGATTACAGGCCCCGGATGGAGTGGAGGGAAAGGAGAGCAGACCAGCGCCCTATACAGTCCTGGGACTCAGATTACAGTCCCCGGATGGAGTGGAGGGAAAGGAGAGCAGGCCAGCGCCCTATACAGTCCTGGGACTTAGATTACAGTCCCCGGATGGAGTGGAGGGAAAGGAGAGCAGGCCAGCGCCCTATACAGTCCTGGGACTCAGATTACACTCCCCGGATGGAGTGGAGGGAAAGGAGAGCAGGCCAGCGCCCTATACAGTCCTGGGACTCAGATTACAGTCCCCGGATGGAGTGGAGTGGAGGGAAAGGAGAGCAGGCCAGCGCCCTATACAGTCCTGGGACTCAGATTACAGTCCCCGGATGGAGTGGAGGGAAAGGAGAGCAGGCCAGCGCCCTATACAGTCCTGGGACTTAGATTACAGTCCCCGGATGGAGTGGAGGGAAAGGAGAGCAGGCCAGCGCCCTATACAGTCCTGGGACTCAGATTACAGTCCCCGGATGGAGTGGAGGGAAAGGAGAGCAGGTCAGGGCCCTATACAGTCCTGGGACTCAGATTACAGTCTCCAGGTGGAGTGGAGGGAAAGGAGAGCAGGCCAGCGCCCTATACAGTCCTGGGACTCAGATTACAGTCCCCGGATGGAGTGGAGGGAAAGGAGAGCAGGCCAGCACCCTATACAGTCCTGGGACTCAGATTACAGTCCCCGGGTGGAGTGGAGGGAAAGGAGAGCAGGCCAGTGCTCTTTACAGTCCTGGGACTCAGATTACAGTCCCCGGGTGGAGTGGAGGGAAAGGAGAGCAGGCCAGTGCTCTTTACAGTCCTGGGACTCAGATTACAGTCCCCGGATGGAGTGGAGGGAAAGGAGAGCAGGCCAGCGCCCTATACAGTCCTGGGACTCAGATTACAGTCCCCGGGTGGAGTGGAGGGAAAGAAGAGCAGGCCAGCACCCTATACAGTCCTGGAACTCAGATTACAGTCCCCGGATGGAGTGGAGGGAAAGGAGGGCTGGCCAGCGCCCTTTAAAGTCCTGGGACTCAGATTACAGTCCCCAGATGGAGTGGAGGGAAAGGAGAGCAGGCCAGCGCCCTTTACAGTCCTGGGACTCAGATTACAGGCCCCAGATGGAGTGGAGGGAAAGGAGAGCAGGCCAGCGCCCTATACAGTCCTGGGACTCAGATTACAGTCCCCGGATGGAGTGGAGGGAAAGGAGAGCAGGCCAGCGCCCTATACAGTCCTGGGACTCAGATTACAGTCCCCGGATGGAGTGGAGGGAAAGGAGAGCAGGCCAGCGCCCTATACAGTCCTGGGACTTAGATTACAGTCCCCGGATGGAGTGGAGGGAAAGGAGAGCAGGCTAGCACCCTATACAGTCCTCGGACTCAGATTACAGTCCCCGGATGGAGTGGAGGGAAAGGAGAGCAGGCCAGCGCCCTATACAGTCCTGGGACTCAGATTACAGTCCCCGGATGGAGGGAAGGGAAAGGAGGGCAGTCCAGCGCCCTATACAGTCCTGGGACTCAGATTACAGTCCCCGGATGGAGTGGAGGAAAAGGAGGGCAGGCCAGCACCCTATACAGTCCTAGGACTCAGATTACCGTCCCCGGATGGAGTGGAGGGAAAGGAGGGAAGGCCAGCACCCTATACAGTCCTGGGACTCAGATTACAGTCCCCGGATCGAGTGGAGGGAAAGGAGAGCAGGCCAGCGCCCTATACAGTCCTGGGACTCAGATTACAGTCCCCGGATGGAGGGAAGGGAAAGGAGGGCAGGCCAGCGCCCTATACAGTCCTGGGACTCAGATTACAGTCCCCGGATGGAGTGGAGGGAAAGGAGGGCAGGCCAGCGCCCTATACAGTCCTGGGACTCAGATTACAGTCCCCGCATGGAGTGGAGGGAAAGGAGGGCAGGCCAGCGCCCTATACAGTCCTGGGACTCAGATTACAGTCCCCGGGTGGAGTGGAGGGAAAGGAGAGCAGGCCAGCGCCCTATACAGTCCTGGGACTCAGATTACAGTCCCCGGATGGAGTGGAGGGAAAGGAGGGCAGGCCCGCGCCCTATACAGTCCTGGGACTCAGATTACAGTCCCCGGGTGGAGTGGAGGGAAAGGAGAGCAGGCCAGCGCCCTATACAGTCCTGGGACTCAGATTACAGTCCCCGGATGGAGTGGAGTGGAGGGAAAGGAGAGCAGGCCAGCGCCCTATACAGTCCTGGGACTCAGATTACAGTCCCCGGATGGAGTGGAGTGGAGGGAAAGGAGAGCAGGCCAGCGCCCTATACAGTCCTGGGACTCAGATTATAGTCCCCGGGTGGAGTGGAGGGAAAGGAGAGCAGGCCAGCGCCCTATACAGTCCTGGGACTCAGATTACAGTCCCCGGATGGAGTGGAGTGGAGGGAAAGGAGAGCAGGCCAGCACTCTATACAGTCCTGGGACTCAGATAACAGTCCCCGGATGGAGTGGAGGGAAAGGAGAGCAGGCCAGCGCCCTATACAGTCCTGGGACTCAGATTACAGTCCCCGGATGGAGTGGAGGGAAAGGAGAGCAGGCCAGCACTCTATACAGTACTGGGACTACAGCCCAGGTAATAAATGCATGTAGACCCCTAATTTAGGGGTGGGTGACAGCAACTGGGTGTTGGGACGAGCAATATGACATGAGGATAAATATTGAGGATTATGAACACGTTTGCTACAAGAGACTTTGTATGGGACCCTGTGCAGGACCTTAGGTCACAGAAAGGGAAGGATTACGGTTTCTCTTCTTTTAAATCTATGTCGTTGTTCGCTGCGTAGCGATCAGTGAAAAAAATGGGTAATCTGCGCATGCGTATGCACCGCAATGCGCACACGCGTCGTACGGGTACAAAGTCCTTTGTGGTTTTGCACAGGTTCTAGCGACGATTCCAATCGCACAGCCGAACGCAAGGAAATTGACAGAAAGAGGGCATTCCTGGGTGGCAACTGACCGTTTTCTGGGAGGTCTTGAAAAAACGCAGTCGTAGCCGGGCGTTTGCTCGGCGGGTGTCTGACGTCATTACCGTGTCACTCGTCGCAGCAATCATCGCACAGGATAAGTAACTACAGGGCTGGTCTTGTTTTGCACAAAATGTGTTTGCAGGCGCTCTGCTGCACAAGCGTTCACACTCCTGCAAAGTGAAAATACACTCCCCTGTGGGCGGCGACTATGCGTTTGCACTGCTGCTAAGAGCAATCAACTCGGAATGACCCCCTATGTACAGAAGGTTTTCCTAGATGGGACCCTGACCCTCTGGTTATCGGTCCTTGTATCACCTGCATTATCATGTTGCACCCACAGGTGGCAGTACTGAGATCTTCCTGACAATGTACCAGGTCACAATACTCATTCCTGCTGTCTGCGGCAGTCTGAACATTGGCTAATTAGGTCACTGGCTGTTAATAAGTGGGCTCTTAGCTACAATTAATGGAATCAATTGTGCTTGGTTTGCAAATTCAAGAGTCATACGCTCTTCCGCACACGAAGCTGGAATTATTACACAGATAAAGTTACAGCACCATGATCACAGTATGATCAGCAAACGCGGCTACATCCGTACCCTCACTATACACACGCAATGGATGCCCTTCATTAATACACGTGTGGCCTTATACTGGAAGGTACAATATGTGCAAACACGATAATGAGTATATGGAATCACCAGCATCCTGCGTCCCCATTCACCCAGCCTCAATACGCCACGCTGCGCAAGATGCACGGCGTGAGTGTTCCGCCAGGTCCCATGCAGCTCTGCCAATGTCCTTTTTTGCTGAAATTACATCTGAGTCGCAACGCGACTAGTACGCACCAGGAGACTGCGCTGAGTAATGTGATATGTGACACCTGTATACTGTGTGTGACTGAGACTGTATACGGAGCACAATGTGACTAGGACGCACCAGGAAACTGTGCTGAGTAATGTGATATATGACACCTGTATACTGTGTGTGACTGAGGCTGTATACGGAGCACAATGTGACTAGGACGCACCAGGAGACTGCGCTGAGTAATGTGATATATGACACCTGTATACTGTGTGTGACTGAGGCTGTATACGGAGCACAATGTGACTAGGACGCACCAGGAGACTGTGCTGAGTAATGTGATATACGACACCTGTATACTGTGTGTGACTGAGGCTGTATACGGAGCACAATGTGACTAGGACGCACCAGGAGACTGCGCTGAGTAATGTGATATGTGACACCTGTATACTGTGTGTGGCTGAGGCTGTATACGGAGCACAATGTGATTAGTACGCACCAGGAGACACTGCTGATAATGTGATATGTGACACCTGTATACTGTGTGTGACTGAGGCTGTATACGGAGCACAATGTGACTAGGACGCACCAGGAGACTGCGCTGAGTAATGTGATATATGACACCTGTATACTGTGTGTGACTGAGGCTGTATACAGAGCACAATGTGACTAGGACGCACCATGAGACTGCGCTGAGTAATGTGATATATGACACCTGTATACTGTGTGTGACTGAGGCTGTATACGGAGCACAATGTGACTAGGACGCACCATGAGACTGCGCTGATTAATGTGATATATGACACCTGTATACTGTGTGTGACTGAGGCTGTATACGGAGCACAATCAGACTAGGACGCACCATGAGACTACGCTGAGTAATGTGATATATGAAACCTGTATACTGTGTGTGGCTGAGGCTGTATACAGAGAGCACAATGTGACTAGGACGCACCAGGAGACTGCGCTGAGTAATGTGATATATGACACCTGTATACTGTGTGTGACTGAGGCTGTATACGGAGCACAATGTGACTAGGATGCACCAGGAGACTGCGCTGAGTAATGTGATATATGACCCCTGTATACTGTGTGTGACTGAGGCTGTATACGGAGCACAATGTGACTAGGACGCACCAGGAGATTGCGCTGAGTAATGTGATATATGACACCTGTATACTGTGTGTGACTGAGGCTGTAAACGGAGCACAATGTGACTAGGAGGCACCAGGAGACTGCGCTGAGTAATGTGATATATGACACCTGTATACTATGTGTGACTGAGGCTGTATACGGAGCACAATGTGACTAGGACGCACCAGGAGACTGCGCTGAGTAATGTGATATATGACACCTGTATACTGTGTGTGACTGAGGCTGTATACAGAGCACAATGTGACTAGGACGCACCAGGAGACTGCGCTGATTAATGTGATATATGACACCTGTATACTGTGTGTGACTGAGGCTGTATACGGAGCACAATGTGACTAGGACGCACCAGGAGATTGCGCTGAGTAATGTGATATATGACACCTGTATACTGTGTGTGACTGAGGCTGTATACAGAGCACAATGTGACTAGGACGCACCAGGAGACTGCGCTGATTAATGTGATATATGACACCTGTATACTGTGTGTGACTTAGGCTGTATATGGAGCACAATGTGACTAGGACGCACAAGGAGACTGTGCTGATTAATGTGATACATGACACCTGTATACTGTGTGTGACTGAGGCTGTATATGGAGTACAATGTGACTAGGATGCACCAGGAGACTGCGCTGAGTAATGTGATATATGACCCCTGTATACTGTGTGTGACTGAGGCTGTATACGGAGCACAATGTGACTAGGATGCACCAGGAGACTGCGCTGAGTAATGTGATATATGACCCCTGTATACTGTGTGTGACTGAGGCTGTATACCGAGCACAATGTGACTAGGATGCACCAGGAGACTGCGCTGAGTAATGTGATATATGACCCCTGTATACTGTGTGTGACTGAGGCTGTATACGGAGTACAATGTGACTAGGATGCACCAGGAGACTGCGCTGAGTAATGTGATATATGACACCTGTATACTGTGTGTGACTGAGGCTGTATACGGAGCACAATGTGACTAGGACGCACCAGGAAACTGTGCTGAGTAATGTGATATATGACACCTGTATACTGTGTGTGACTGAGGCTGTATACGGAGCACAATGTGACTGCGCTGAGTAATGTGATATATGACACCTGTATACTGTGTGTGACTGAGGCTGTATACGGAGCACAATGTGACTAGAACGCACCAGGAGACTGCGCTGAGTAATGTGATATATGACACCTGTATACTGTGTGTGACTGAGGCTGTATACAGAGCACAATGTGACTAGGACGCACCAGGAGACTGCGCTGAGTAATATGATATATGTCACCTGTATACTGTGTGTGTGACTGAGGCTGTATACAGAGCACAATGTGACTAGGACGCACCAGGAGACTGCGCTGAGTAATGTGATATGTGACACCTGTATACTGTGTGTGACTGAGACTGTATACGGAGCACAATGTGACTAGGACGCACCAGGAAACTGTGCTGAGTAATGTGATATATGACACCTGTATACTGTGTGTGACTGAGGCTGTATACGGAGCACAATGTGACTAGGACGCACCAGGATACTACGCTGAGTAATGTGATATATGACCCCTGTATACTGTGTGTGACTGAGGCTGTATACGGAGTACAATGTGACTAGGATGCACCAGGAGACTGCGCTGAGTAATGTGATATATGACACCTGTATACTGTGTGTGACTGAGGCTGTATACGGAGCACAATGTGACTAGGACGCACCAGGAAACTGTGCTGAGTAATGTGATATATGACACCTGTATATTGTGTGTGACTGAGGCTGTATACGGAGCACAATGTGACTAGAACGCACCAGGAGACTGCGCTGAGTAATGTGATATATGACACCTGTATACTGTGCGTGACTGAGGCTGTATACAGAGCACAATGTGACTAGGACGCACCAGGAGACTGCGCTGAGTAATATGATATATGTCACCTGTATACTGTGTGTGTGACTGAGGCTGTATACAGAGCACAATGTGACTAGGACGCACCAGGAGACTGCGCTGAGTAATGTGATATGTGACACCTGTATACTGTGTGTGACTGAGACTGTATACGGAGCACAATGTGACTAGGACGCACCAGGAAACTGTGCTGAGTAATGTGATATATGACACCTGTATACTGTGTGTGACTGAGGCTGTATACGGAGCACAATGTGACTAGGACACACCAGGAGACTGCGCTGAGTAATGTGATATATGACCCCTGTATACTGTGTGTGACTGAGGCTGTATACAGAGCACAATGTGACTAGAATGCACCAGGAGACTGCGCTGAGTAATGTGATATATGACACCTGTATACAGTGTGTGACTGAGGCTGTATACGGAGCACAATGTGACTAGAACGCACCAGGAGACTACGCTGAGTAATGTGATATATGACACCTGTATACTGTGTGTGACTGAGGCTGTATACGGAGCACAATGTGACTAGGACGCACCAGGAGACTGCGCTGAGTAATGTGATATGTGACACCTGTATACTGTGTGTGACTGAGGCTGTATACGGAGCACAATGTGACTAGGACGCACCAGGAGACTGCGCTGAGTAATATGATATATGTCACCTGTATACTGTGTGTGTGACTGAGGCTGTATACAGAGCACAATGTGACTAGGACGCACCAGGAGACTGCGCTGAGTAATGTGATATGTGACACCTGTATACTGTGTGTGACTGAGGCTGTATACGGAGCACAATGTGACTAGGATGCACCAGGAGACTGTGCTGAGTAATGTGATATATGACACCTGTATACTGTGTGTGACTGAGGCTGTATACGGAGTACAATGTGACTAGGATGCACCAGGAGACTGCGCTGAGTAATGTGATATATGACACCTGTATACTGTGTGTGACTGAGGCTGTATACGGAGCACAATGTGACTAGGACGCACCAGGAAACTGTGCTGAGTAATGTGATATATGACACCTGTATATTGTGTGTGACTGAGGCTGTATACGGAGCACAATGTGACTAGAACGCACCAGGAGACTGCGCTGAGTAATGTGATATATGACACCTGTATACTGTGCGTGACTGAGGCTGTATACAGAGCACAATGTGACTAGGACGCACCAGGAGACTGCGCTGAGTAATATGATATATGTCACCTGTATACTGTGTGTGTGACTGAGGCTGTATACAGAGCACAATGTGACTAGGACGCACCAGGAGACTGCGCTGAGTAATGTGATATGTGACACCTGTATACTGTGTGTGACTGAGACTGTATACGGAGCACAATGTGACTAGGACGCACCAGGAAACTGTGCTGAGTAATGTGATATATGACACCTGTATACTGTGTGTGACTGAGGCTGTATACGGAGCACAATGTGACTAGGACACACCAGGAGACTGCGCTGAGTAATGTGATATATGACCCCTGTATACTGTGTGTGACTGAGGCTGTATACAGAGCACAATGTGACTAGAATGCACCAGGAGACTGCGCTGAGTAATGTGATATATGACACCTGTATACAGTGTGTGACTGAGGCTGTATACGGAGCACAATGTGACTAGAACGCACCAGGAGACTACGCTGAGTAATGTGATATATGACACCTGTATACTGTGTGTGACTGAGGCTGTATACGGAGCACAATGTGACTAGGACGCACCAGGAGACTGCGCTGAGTAATGTGATATGTGACACCTGTATACTGTGTGTGACTGAGGCTGTATACGGAGCACAATGTGACTAGGACGCACCAGGAGACTGCGCTGAGTAATATGATATATGTCACCTGTATACTGTGTGTGTGACTGAGGCTGTATACAGAGCACAATGTGACTAGGACGCACCAGGAGACTGCGCTGAGTAATGTGATATGTGACACCTGTATACTGTGTGTGACTGAGGCTGTATACGGAGCACAATGTGACTAGGATGCACCAGGAGACTGCGCTGAGTAATGTGATATATGACACCTGTATACTGTGTGTGACTGAGGCTGTATACGGAGCACAATGTGACTAGGATGCACCAGGAGACTGCGCTGAGTAATGTGATATATGACACCTGTATACTGTGTGTGACTGAGGCTGTATACGGAGCACAATGTGACTAGGACGCACCAGGAGAATGCGCTGAGTAATGTGATGGGATCAGTACTAAATGCCGCCGGTCGGAATCCCGGCGGTCGAAATCCCGACGCCGGAATCCCGACCACACAATCCCGACAGGGGTAGCGAGCGGAACGCAGCCCCTTGCGGGCTCGCTTCGCTCGCCACGCTGCGGGCACGGTGCCTCGCTACGCTCGGTACACTATTATATTCTCCCTCTATGGGTGTCGTGGACACTCACGGAGGGAGAATATGTCGGGATTGTGGCGGTCGGGATTCCGGCGTCGGTATTTCGACCGCTGAGATTCCGGCCGGCGGCATCTTGACCGCATCCCAATGTGATAAATGACACCTGTATACTGTGTGTGGCTGAGGCTGTCGAGTTGATCGCTAGCTGGCCGTTGTTCACAGCGCAGCGATGAGACTAAAAATCAACGTACTTTTACAAAAAACTATGCAGTTCTACACAAGGTCGAGCGACTCTTTTCAGTCGCACTGCTGATCGGTGAATGATTGACAGGAAGTGGGTGTTTCTGGGAGGTAACTGAGCGTTTTCCGGGAGTGTGCTAAAAACGCAGGCGTGTCAGGTAAAAATGCAGGTGTGCCTGGGGAAACAGGGGAGTGGCTGGCCGAACGCAGGGCGTGTTTGTGACGTCAAAGCAGGAACTAAACAGACTGAGGTGATCGCAATCTAGGAGCTATTCAGAAACTGCTTGAAGAAATTTCAGCACTGTTCTGTGATCCTTTCGTTCGCACTCCTGCTAAGCTAAGATTCACTCCCAGAGGGCGGCGGCCTAGCGTTTGCAATGCTGCTAAAAGCAGCTAGCGAGCGATCAACTGCTTTTAGCAGCAGTGCAAACGCTAGGCCGTCGCCCTCTGGGAGTGTATCTTAGCTTAGCAGAATTGCTATTACATATTTCTTTGCAGTTTCAGAGTGGCTCCAGACCTACTCCTACACTGCGATCACCTCAGTCCGTTTAGTTCCTGGTTTGACATCACAAACACGCCCTGCGTTCGCCAAGCCACTCCCCCGTTTCCCCAGCCACTCCCGCGTTTTAGCCTGGCATGCCTGCGTTTTTTAGAACACTCCCGGAAAACGCTCAGTTACCACCCAGAAACACCCACTTCCTGTCAATCACTCACCGATCAGCAGTGCGACTGAAAAACCTCGCTCACCCCTGTGTAAAATTGCAAAGTTTTGTGTGAAATTACTTGGCGCGTGCGCCCTGCGGCCCATACGCAGAACAGCCGGTTTTTAGCCTGTTTGCTATGCTGCAAAAAACGTCAGCGAGCGATCAACTCGGAATGAGGGCCCATATACGGAGCACAATGTAACTTGTATCGGAGAAAAGCTGCAGCTGTTACATTGTAGCACTTCATGTACAGACTCGGAATCTCACAGATAAAAGTCTGACGTTTTCCAGGAACATTTGATGTTTTGTGTTCTTGAGAAAGTAAATTAGAGTGAGACGGTGAAGGAGCGGGACACGGTGTCCTGTGCATCTGTATCTGTGGGTCCCGAGTCCTATCGCCGTTACGTATGCATATTAAGGGTCCACGGCTGAAGCCAGGAGGGCACCTGGGGAAGTCTGTGCTTGGGCTGTAGTGGATCGCCGACTTATGTAGTTGCAATATAAATATATATTATACATACATACCTACACGTTCAAGTTGCACTTACATCTCATGCCTTGTCACGGTTCCCCTTTGGGTTGATTTCAGGTTGGCCAAACCCCTCTGTGTGGTGACCAGTGCCCAATGGTATTTATCCAATTAAAGCGGCATTTTCTCCTCGGATATATCTGCCAATACCCCGCAAATCAGGACTGCCACACCTAAAGTAGGTATGTACATACCTTTCAACATTTACACTTTCAAAACTGGGACACAAACACCCCTTCTCCGTGGCTAGGCGGTGCCCAATACCTACCCGCCTAGCCACGAGAGACAGTACCCCATTTCCAGAGCGGTGGGACAATCCCCTAGAATAGGGACCGGATGGGGGCGTGTTTATATATCTGTGGCATCCCCGTATCCTAAAAGCAGCAATCCCTCATAAAAGCTTTATTAGATGTTTGTCCTTCGACATAAGTACAGGCCGCCATCAGGCTGTCAGTGATTTGGGGGCGGGGGCGGTTAAACCGCCGTTTAGGGGGAGGGAAGAGATCAGTGATCTACGTCCTTGGACAGAGATTTCCTGGCCTCTGCGACTGGTGGCTTGCGTGGCACCATGGTTGCCATAAGCAGTCCAATGGCGGGTGCCTAATCCAATGCTATGCCCTATTACGCAGGTCAGATCCCTACTGTAGCAGGAGGCGTCTGCATGTAACAGACGCCCAGGGCCGGTTCCAACGCTTTTTGCGCCCCGGGCGGGAAATAGGGGGCATGGCTTCATGCAGGGGGCGTGGTCAGTTACGCCCCCTGTTCAGTAGAGTAGCGCCGCTGAAACGCTGTGCGGTGCGCGATGACGTCATCGCGCACCGCACAGTAAAGGTCCTCTCCTTGAAGGGGAACTAGACGCGTAGCGGGCAGCGGGCAGCTGGGGGCAGTAGCGGCGGGCAGCTGGGGCAGTAGCGGATCTTGCCATGGTGCGGCGCCCTCCGGATGGCGCCGGCGCCCTCCGGAAGGCGGCGCACCGGGCAAAAGTCCTGCTTGCCCGTGGCAAGATCCGCTACTGCAGACGCCTCCTGCTGCATCACCATACAGCGCTGACACCAAGGAAGTGACAGCTAATCCCACCGCACCTGAATCACCCCTTACGTGTACGTGACTGTGGTTGCCATGGCAGTCACATGACACTGGAAATAGATATTATTAATAATAAACATTATTATTGGCTGACTGAATAAAGGACCCATCAATGGGGGAGATGTACTAAGCCGTGGAGAGAGATAAAATACCAACCAACCAGCTCCTAGCTGCCATGTTGCAGGATTTGTTTGGGAGCACATACAGCACCTGGGTGCCCTGCATGTCTCCTGCCCATCCATCACCCCTCGGAACCCTACCCTTGTATGAACACTATAAGTAACCACCACCCGCTGTACGACCTTAGCCTTGTATGTACCGAATGTAACCATCATTGGGATACCTTTTCCAGGTTCCCTGACCATAGAAGGGGTAACCCATACAAACCAGGACCCCCACCATCCATACTATGACATAACTCTGCACAAAGCTATTTTACCCCATGTCAGGATGTTTCCCATGGGAGTGGGGGTAATGCCAATCCCAGGATCGGCAGGCTCCCGTGATTTAGGTCAAAAATCGTCCGGGATTCAATCCCGGGATTGTAAATTCCAAACCCCGGGGATTGAGGGATCAGGCGGCCCGTTAAATGCCTGAGGACGATCAACGCTGGCCGGCTCCCTCCTCCGGCTCCCCCTGAGCAGCGTGACCTGTGACTCTGAGGTCACACTGCGCAGTCACCAGCACATCAGCTGGCGCACCGCCTAATGGGAAGACGCCCGTAACCCACCGCCGAATGTGGATGAAGATTCCCATCCACCCACCCCATAGATTGGTGAGGTGTGTGTGCAGTGCGAGTGGGGAGAGGCGGGGGACGGCCGGATACAGTAAAAAAGCCAATCGTGGGAATCCCGGGATTGACCATTTTTCAATCCCGATACCCGGGATTGAAAAAATGTCCCGGGATTGGCCACTCTACTTACTACAGTATGAGAACACTGGCCCCCCCATCCCTCACTATGAGCCCAATCCCCTGGTGACCTCAATCTCTATTCCCTACTCAACATAATGAATGTGTCCTTTATACCCTCACCGCCTTATTCCCTGGAAGCCGAGAAACGCTGCGGCCGACCTGTGTCCACCATGAAGGACAACGTTGCTGCCGACACCAGGGTGACCATGCCCCAGATAAGAGAAGGACATGAGCATCTCATCGGGATCCTTCAGCTTGATACTCCACGAAAAGCTTGGCCTGAGCAAGGTTTCTGCACGCTGGGTGTCACATCAGCTGGCTCGAGAGCAGAAGGAGCCTCAGGTGACTTGGTGCCACAACGTGCTGGGCAGGTTTAATGGGGGTCGCTAACACTCTGGGAGAGCATCAGTGCCGATAAATACCGGATCTACAGCTTTGACCCCGAGACCAAACAACAGCTGGCTCAGTGGACCCCAGTTGGAGGTGCGCCACCACGGGAGATCTAGTAGATGGCGGATGTTTTTGTGGCCAAGACTGGTCATGTAGCTACCGTAACACTTGTGAAGCAGCGCACCATCTCTGGGGACTGGTACGCCAACCAACGCCTGCCGCAAGTGCTGGAAGCCATTTCCAGGCATTGTCCAAGAACTCATACTCGTGGTGCTCTTCTCCATCCTGACAATGCACCTGCCCTCAAGTCCCGGAAAGTGGTGGATTTTCTGGCCCATGAACTCATCCAGGAGCTTTGTCATCCACCGTGCAGTCCAGACCTGGCCTCCTGTTACTTCCGGGGATCTGCAGCAAAGACCTTCATCCATCATGTAGAAGACATACCTGCTTCAGAGTGGTCCAGCTGCTTCACCAACCAATTTGAGAGCATGTAACGTTGCATAGACCCCTCTGGCGAAGACTTTGAAAAACTGAAATGGTCACTTTGGAAGTATAATACTTTTCTGCGCATCCAGAAACTTACTGCATACCCCTCGTAACTGTCCATAGATAAATATTATGTACTGTATTATGGCGTCGTGGTCCCGTTGTATGTCCTGGGTGAGGACAGCACCTCCCGCCCACACTTTAACCCATCGAAGCGTTTGGTGATCTTGATATAGATGTTGGGGGCACGGAAAAGGACGGATAAGACAACGTCATAACACTAAGGGGGTCATTCAGACTTGATCGCCGATGTGCGTTTTCGTACAGCGGGCGATCAGGCACAAACTGTGCTTTCGTATCCACCGCAATGTGCAGGTGCGTTGCACAGGTACGAAGCGGATCGCCGCTCAGCACTGGGTTTGTGCGATAGATCCGTTTGCACGGGCGATCGCAAGGAGATTGACAGGAAGAGGGCGTTTGTGGGTGGCAACTGACCGTTTTCTGGGAGTGGTTGGAAAAACGCAGGCGTGTCCATGCGTTTGCAGGGAGGGTTCCTGACGTCAATTCCGGGCCTGGACAGGCTGATGTGATCGCAGCGGCTGAGTAAGTCCTGGGCTGTGCAGAGACTGCACAAAATCAGTTTGTACCGCTCGGCTACACATGCGTTCGCACATTTGCAAAGCGAAAATACACTCCCCAATGGGCGGCGACTTTCTGATCGCAGCGCTACAAAAATCGCTGCCCAGCTTTTCTGTGTGAAAGGGGGTCTGGCTGAGACCTGCAGAACAGTTTAGGGACTTTTCTGTGTGAAATTGGTGTTAAGTTGCCTATGGCTTTGCTGAGGGTCCATACAGGAGCTTGAGGCTCAGTGCAGGTTTAATAGTGCCTCTGAGGCACCGTTACACTATATGTGGAACTGGGCTACACTCTGGATCCTATAACGCCGTCTGTGACACACGTTAGCAGTGTATTACGGTTACAGAGTCATTATAAAATCAGCTGTACTTTTCTGACATGATACGGAAGAGGAGAAAATAAGAATTTACTTACCGATAATTCTATTTCTCATAGTCCGTGGTGGATGCTGGGGACTCCGAAAGGACCATGGGGAATAGCGGCTCCGCAGGAGACTGGGCACAAAAGAAAAAGCTTTAGAACTACCTGGTGTGCACTGGCTCCTCCCCCTATGACCCTCCTCCAAGCCTCAGTTAGGATACTGTGCCCGGACGAGCGTACACAATAAGGAAGGATTTTGAATCCCGGGTAAGACTCATACCAGCCACACCAATCACACCGTATAACTTGTGATCTAAACCCAGTTAACAGCATGATAACAGAAGGAGCCTCTGAAAAGATGGCTCACAACAACAATAACCCGATTTTTGTAACAATAACTATGTACAAGTATTGCAGACAATCCGCACTTGGGATGGGCGCCCAGCATCCACTACGGACTACGAGAAATAGAATTATCGGTAAGTAAATTCTTATTTTCTCTAACGTCCTAGTGGATGCTGGGGACTCCGAAAGGACCATGGGGATTATACCAAAGCTCCCAAACGGGCGGGAGAGTGCGGATGACTCTGCAGCACCGAATGAGAGAACTCCAGGTCCTCCTCAGCCAGGGTATCAAATTTGTAGAATTTAGCAAACGTGTTTGCCCCTGACCAAGTAGCTGCTCGGCAAAGTTGTAAAGCCGAGACCCCTCGGGCAGCCGCCCAAGATGAGCCCACTTTCCGTGTGGAATGGGCTTTTACAGATTTTGGCTGTGGCAGGCCTGCCACAGAATGTGCAAGCTGAATTGTACTACAAATCCAACGAGCAATCGTCTGCTTAGAAGCAGAAGCACCCAGCTTGTTGGGTGCATACAGGATAAACAGCGAGTCAGATTTTCTGACTCCAGCCGTCCTGGAAACATATATTTTCAGGGCCCTGACTACGTCCAGCAACTTGGAATCCTCCAAGTCCCTAGTAGCCGCAGGCACCACAATAGGCTGGTTTAAGTGAAAAGCTGAAACCACCTTAGGGAGAAATTGAGGACGAGTCCTCAATTCTGCCCTGTCCGTATGAAAAATCAGGTAAGGGCTTTTATAGGATAAAGCCGCCAATTCTGAGACACGCCTGGCTGAAGCCAGGGCTAACAGCATTACCACTTTCCATGTGAGATATTTTAAGTCCACAGTGGTGAGTGGTTCAAACCAATGTGATTTTAGGAATCCCAAAACTACATTGAGATCCCAAGGTGCCACTGGAGGCACAAAAGGAGGCTGTATATGCAGTACTCCCTTGACAAACGTCTGAACTTCAGGAACAGAAGCTAGTTCTTTTTGGAAGAATATTGACAGGGCCGAAATTTGAACCTTAATGGACCCTAATTTGAGGCCCATAGACAGTCCTGTTTGCAGGAAATGCAGGAATCGACCCAGTTGAAATTCCTCTGTAGGGGCCTTCCTGGCCTCGCACCACGCAACATATTTACGCCAAATACGGTGATAATGTTGTACGGTTACATCCTTCCTGGCTTTGATCAGGGTAGGGATGACTTCATCCGGAATGCCTTTTTCCTTCAGGATCCGGCGTTCAACCGCCATGCCGTCAAACGCAGCCGCGGTAAGTCTTGGAACAGACATGGTCCCTGCTGGAGCAGGTCCTTTCTTAGAGGTAGAGGCCACGGGTCTTCCGTGAGCATCTCTTGAATTTCCGGGTACCAAGTCCAATCTTGAGCCACGAGTATAGTCTTTACTCCTCTCCTTCTTATGATTCTCAGTACTTTTGGTATGAGAGGAAGAGGAGGGAACACATACACTGACTGGTACACCCACGGTGTTACCAGAGCGTCCACAGCTATTGCCTGAGGGTCCCTCGACCTGGCGCAATATCTGTCCAGTTTTTTGTTGAGGCGGGACGCCATCATGTCCACCTTTGGTTTTTCCCAACGGTTCACAATCATGTGGAAGACTTCTGGGTGAAGTCCCCACTCCCCCGGGTGAAGATCGTGTCTGCTGAGGAAGTCTGCTTCCCAGTTGTCCACTCCCGGAATGAACACTGCTGACAGTGCTATCACATGATTTTCCGCCCAGCGAAGAATCCTTGCCACTTCCGTCATTGCCCTCCTGCTTCTTGTGCCGCCCTGTCTGTTTACGTGGGCGACTGCCGTGATGTTGTCCGACTGGATCAACACCGGCTGACCCTGAAGCAGAGGTTTTGCCTGACTTAGGGCATTGTAAATGGCCCTTAGTTCCAGGATATTTATGTGAAGTGACGTTTCCATGCTTGACCACAAGCCCTGGAAATTTCTTCCCTGTGTGACTGCTCCCCAGCCTCTCAGGCTGGCATCCGTGGTCACCAGGACCCAATCCTGAATGCCGAATCTGCGGCCCTCTAGGAGATGAGCACTCTGTAACCACCACAGGAGAGACACCCTTGTCCTTGGAGACAGGGTTATCCGCTGATGCATTTGAAGATGCGATCCGGACCATTTGTCCAGCAGATCCCACTGAAAAGTTCTTGCGTGGAATCTGCCGAATGGAATCGCTTCGTAAGAAGCCACCATCTTTCCCAGGACCCTTGTGCATTGATGTACTGACACTTGGCCTGGTCTTAGGAGGTTCCTGACTAGGTCGGATAACTCCCTGGCTTTCTCTTCCGGGAGAAACACCTTTTTCCGTACTGTGTCCAGAATCATTCCTAGGAACAGCAGACGTGTCGTCGGAATCAGCTGCGATTTTGGAATATTTAGAATCCATCCGTGCTGTCGTAGTACTACTTGAGATAGTGCTACTCCGACCTCTAACTGTTCTCTGGACCTTGCCCTTATCAGGAGATCGTCCAAGTAAGGGATAATTAAGACGCCTTTTCTTCGAAGAAGAATCATCATTTCGGCCATTACCTTGGTAAAGACCCGGGGTGCCGTGGACAATCCAAACGGCAGCGTCTGAAACTGATAGTGACAGTTCTGTACCACAAACCTGAGGTACCCTTGGTGAGAAGGGCAAATTGGGACATGGAGGTAAGCATCCTTGATGTCCAGAGACACCATATAGTCCCCTTCTTCCAGGTTGGCTATCACTGCTCTGAGTGACTCCATCTTGAACTTGAACCTTTTTATGTAAGTGTTCAAGGATTTCAGATTTAAAATGGGTCTCACCGAGCCGTCCGGCTTCGGTACCACAAACAGCGTGGAATAGTACCCCTTTCCCTGTTGTAGGAGGGGTACCTTGATTATCACTTGCTGGGAATACAGCTTGTGAATGGCTTCCAATACCGCCTCCCTGTCGGGGGGAGACGTTGGTAAAGCAGACTTCAGGAACCGGCGAGGGGGAGACGTCTCGAATTCCAATTTGTACCCCTGAGATACTACCTGCAGGATCCAGGGGTCCACTTGCGAGTGAGCCCACTGCGCGCTGAAATTCTTGAGACGGGCCCCCACCGTGCCTGAGTCCGCTTGTAAGGCCCCAGCGTCATGCTGAGGACTTGGCAGAAGCGGGGGAGGGCTTCTGTTCGTGGGAAGAGGCTGTCTGCTGCAGTCTTTTTCCCCTTCCTCTGCCCCGGGGCAGATATGAGTGACCTTTTGCCCGCTTGCCCTTATGGGGACGAAAGGACTGAGCCTGAAAAGACGGTATCTTTTTCTGCTGCGAGGTGACTTGGGGTAAAAAGGTGGATTTCCCAGCCGTTGCCGTGGCCACCAGGTCCGATAGACCGACCCCAAATAACTCCTCCCCTTTATACGGCAATACTTCCATATGCCGTTTGGAATCCGCATCCCCTGACCACTGTCGCGTCCATAATCCTCTTCTGGCAGAAATGGACATCGCACTTACTCTTGATGCCAGAGTGCAAATATCTCTCTGTGCATCTCGCATATATAGAAATGCATCCTTTAAATGCTCTATAGTCAATAATATATTGTCCCTGTCCAGGGTATCAATATTTTCAGTCAGGGAATCCGACCAAGCCAGCCCAGCACTGCACATCCAGGCTGAGGCGATTGCTGGTCGCAGTATAACACCAGTATGTGTCTATATACTTTTTAGGATATTTTCCAGCTTCCTATCAGCTGGTTCCTTGAGGGCGGCCGTATCAGGAGATGGTAACGCCACTTGTTTTGATAAGCGTGTGAGCGCCTTATCTACCCTAGGGGGTGTTTCCCAACGCGCCCTAACCTCTGGCGGGAAAGGGTATAATGCCAATAATTTTTTAGAAATTTGCAGTTTTTTATCGGGGGAAACCCACGCTTCATCACACACCTCATTTAATTCATCTGATTCGGGAAAAACTACGGGTAGTTTTTTCACACCCCACATAATACCCTTTTTTGTGGTACTTGTAGTATCAGAAATGTTCAAAACCTCCTTCATTGCCGTGATCATATAACGTGTGGCCCTACTGGAGAATACGTTTGTTTCCTCACCGTCGACACTGGAGTCAGTGTCCGTGTCTGTGTCTGTATCGACCTGAGGTAACGGGCGCTTTAGAGCCCCTGACGGTGTTTGAGACGCCTGTACAGGTATTAACTGATTTGCCGGCTGTCTCGTGTCGTCAACAGTCTTTTGTAAAGTGCTGACACTATCACGTAATTCTTTCCATAAGACCATCCAGTCAGGTGTCGACTCCCTAGGGGGTGACATCACTAACACAGGCAATTGCTCCGCCTCCACACCATTTTCCTCCTCATACATGTCGACACAACGTACCGACACACACAGCACACACACAGGGAATGCTCTGATAGAGGACAGGACCCCACTAGCCCTTTGGGGAGACAGAGGGAGAGTTTGCCAGCACACACCAGAGCGCTATATATATACAGGGATAACCTTATATAAGTGTTTTTCCCTAATATAGCTGCTGTATAGTGCCCCCCTCTCTTGTTTTACCCTGTTTCTGTAGTGCAGGACTGCAGGGGAGAGTCAGGGAGCCTTTCTCCAACGGAGCTGTGAGGAAAAAATGGCGCCAGTGTGCTGAGGAGATAGGCTCCGCCCCCTTCTCGGCGGCCTTTCTCGCGCTTTTTTATGGAAAAATTGGCAGGGGTTAAATGCATCCATATAGCCCAGGAGCTATATGTGATGTATTTTTTGCCAAAAAAAGGTGTTTTATTGCGTCTCAGGGCGCCCCCCCCCCCCCAGCGCCCTGCACCCTCAGTGACCGGAGTGTGAAGTGTGCTGAGAGCAATGGCGCACAGCTGCGGTGCTGTGCGCTACCTTAGTGAAGACAGGATGTCTTCTGCCGCCGATTTTCCGGACCTCTTCAGTCTTCTGGCTCTGTAAGGGGGCCGGCGGCGCGGCTCTGGGACCCATCCAAGCTGGGGCTGTGATCGTCCCTCTGGAGCTAATGTCCAGTAGCCTAAGAAGCCCAATCCACTCTGCACGCAGGTGAGTTCGCTTCTTCTCCCCTTAGTCCCTCGATGCAGTGAGCCTGTTGCCAGCAGGTCTCACTGAAAATAAAAAACCTACTTTAAACTTTTACACTAAGCAGCTCAGGAGAGCCCCTAGTGTGCACCCTTCTCGTTCGGGCACAAAAATCTAACTAACTGAGGCTTGGAGGAGGGTCATAGGGGGAGGAGCCAGTGCACACCAGGTAGTTCTAAAGCTTTTTAATTTTGTGCCCAGTCTCCTGCGGAGCCGCTATTCCCCATGGTCCTTTCGGAGTCCCCAGCATCCACTAAGACGTTAGAGAAAGATGATTATATGTCGCGTTCCGGAGCCCAGTGCTGCTCAAGATGATGTTTCAGCATAAACCGGAGCAAATTACTGCTAATTATCACACTCCTATCGCTCTGCGGAACCTCCCGTATTACTGACTGCCATACACAGACATTTCCATGGAAGAGGTGACATTGCCTCCTCATCAGATCCCAGGAATCGCTCCGCAAACGAGAGACAGAACGGGATACACTTGCAGTACAGGAGAACCCATGAAGCTTACACAGTGCACATCACACTAATCAGATCATGCTCAATGCTAAAACAAGACAATGCATTCAATGACCCAAAGAGCTTACAATCTACCAGCTGGGCATGCAGAGAAGTGTGTAGAAATGTAAATCAGCAATTCACATCTAGCGGTCACAGTGCTTGCAGGACAATAGGCTGCCTCCTGTCTGACTGCTGTATGCAATGCCATCACTAATTGTGTCTCCACAGTGTATACAATAGACGTCAGGAGGGACACACTAGATACAGTGTATGCAACAGACGGCAGCAGGGACACTCTCACCATATACAGTGTATGCAACAGACGGCAGCAGGGACACACTCACTATATACAGTGTATGCAATAGACTGCAGAGACACACTCACCATATACAGTGTATACAATAGACAGCAGCAGAGACACACTCACCATATACAGTGTATGCAACAGACGGCAGCAGGGACACACTCACCATATACAGTGTATACAATAGACTGCAGGAGGGACACTCTCACCATATACAGTGTATACAATAGACGGCAGGAGGGACACTCTCACAATATACAGTGTATACAATAGACAGCAGCAGGGACACACTAGATACAGTGTATGCAATAGACAGCAGCAGAGACACTCTCACCATATACAGTGTATGCAATAGACGGCAACAGAGAGACTCTCACCATATACAGTGTATACAATAGACGGCAGGAGGGACACGCTCACTATATACAGTGTATGCAACAGACGGCAGGAGGGACACTCTCACCATATACAGTGTATGCAATAGACGGCAGCAGGGACACACTCACTATATACAGTGTATACAATAGACGGCAGCAGAAACACACTCACCAGATACAGAGAACCCACCATCCAGGGGTCTGATACAAGGCAGGCGGATCCTGAATCTATCCCATGTATGAGATCACTGACACAAGGATAACTGCATCCAGCACTCAGCTACTGGGTAGTGTGGGGAGTGCAGAGCTTGCTGGGTGATGTGGGGAGTGGAGAGCTTGCTGGGTGATGTGAGGAGTGCAGAGCTTGCTGGGTGGTGTGGGGAGTGCAGAGCTTGCTGGGTGGTGTGGGGAGTGCAGAGCTTGCTGGGTGATGTGGGGAGTGGAGAGCTTGCTGGGTGATGTGGGGAGTGGAGAGCTTGCTGGGTGATGTGGGGAGTGGAGAGCTTGCTGGGTGATGTGAGGAGTGCAGAGCTTGCTGGGTGGTGTGGGGAGTGCAGAGCTTGCTGGGTGGTGTGGGGAGTGGAGAGCTTGCTGGGTGATGTGGGGAGTGGAGAGCTTGCTGGGTGGTGTGGGGAGTGGAGAGCTTGCTGGATGGTGTGGGGAGTGGAGAGCTTGCTGGGTGATGTGGGGAGTGGAGAGCTTGCTGGGTGATGTGAGGAGTGCAGAGCTTGCTGGGTGGTGTGGGGAGTGCAGAGCTTGCTGGGTGGTGTGGGGAGTGGAGAGCTTGCTGGGTGATGTGGGGAGTGGAGAGCTTGCTGGGTGATGTGGGGAGTGGAGAGCTTGCTGGGTGGTGTGGGGAGTGCAGAGCTTGCTGGGTGATGTGGGGAGTGGAGAGCTTGCTGGGTGGTGTGGGGAGCGGAGAGCTTGCTGGGTGATGTGGGGAGCGCAGAGCTTGCTGGGTGATGTGGGGAGCGCAGAGCTTGCTGGGTGATGTGGGGAGCGCAGAGCTTGCTGGGTGGTGTGGGGAGTGGAGAGCTTGCTGGGTGATGTGAGGAGTGCAGAGCTTGCTGGGTGATGTGGGGAGTGGAGAGCTTGCTGGGTGATGTGAGGAGTGCAGAGCTTGCTGGGTGATGTGAGGAGTGCAGAGCTTGCTGGGTGATGTGGGGAGTGGAGAGCTTGCTGGGTGATGTGAGGAGTGCAGAGCTTGCTGGGTGGTGTGGGGAGTGCAGAGCTTGCTGGGTGGTGTGGGGAGTGGAGAGCTTGCTGGGTGATGTGGGGAGTGGAGAGCTTGCTGGGTGGTGTGGGGAGTGGAGAGCTTGCTGGGTGGTGTGGGGAGCGGAGAGCTTGCTGGGTGATGTGGGGAGCGCAGAGCTTGCTGAGTGATGTGGGGAGCGCAGAGCTTGCTGGGTGATGTGGGGAGCGCAGAGCTTGCTGGGTGATGTGGGGAGCGCAGAGCTTGCTGGGTGATGTGGGGAGCGCAGAGCTTGCTGGGTGATGAGGGGAGCGCAGAGCTTGCTGGGTGATGAGGGGAGCGGAGAGCTTGCTGGGTGATGTGAGGAGTGCAGAGCTTGCTGGGTGATGTGGGGAGTGCAGAGCTTGCTGGGTGGTGTGGGGAGTGCAGAGCTTGCTGGGTGGTGTGGGGAGTGGAGAGCTTGCTGGGTGATGTGGGGAGTGGAGAGCTTGCTGGGTGATGTGGGGAGTGGAGAGCTTGCTGGGTGGTGTGGGGAGTGCAGAGCTTGCTGGGTGGTGCGGGGAGTGCAGAGCTTGCTGGGTGATGCGGGGAGTGCAGAGCTTGCTGGGTGATGTGGGGAGTGCAGAGCTTGCTGGGTGATGTGGGGAGTGCAGAGCTGGCTGGGTGATGTGGGGAGTGCAGAGCTTGCTGGGTGATGTGGGGAGTGCACAGCTTGCTGGGTGATGTGGGGAGTGCACAGCTTGCTGGGTGATACGGGGAGTGCAGAGCTTGCTGGGTGAGACGGGGAGTGCAGAGCTTGCTGGGTGGTGTGGGGAGTGCAGAGCTTGTTGGGTGGTGTGGGGAGTGCAGAGCTTGCAGGGTGACGTGGGGAGTGCAGAGCTTGCTGGGTGACGTGGGGAGTGCAGAGCTTGCTTGGTGGTTTGGGGAGTGCAGAGCTTGCTGGGTGATGTGAGGAGTGCAGAGCTTGCTTGGTGGCGTGGGGAGTGCAGAGCTTGCTGGGTAGTGTGGGAAATGCAGAGCTTGCTGGGAGACATGGGGAGTGCAGAGCTTGCTGGTTGACGTGGGGAGTGCAGAGCTTGTTGGGTGGTGTGGGGAGTGCAGTGCTTGCAGGGTGACGTGGGGAGTGTAGAGCTTCCTGGGTGACGTGGGGAGTGCAGAGCTTGCTGGGTGGCGTGGGGAATGCAGAGCTTGCTGGGTGGCGTGGGGATTGCAGAGCTTGATGGGTAGCGTGGGAGTGCAGAGCTTGCTGGGTAGTGTGGGGAGTGCAGAGCTTGCTGGGTGACATGGGGAGTGCAGAGCTTGTTGGTTGACGTGGGGAGTGCAGAGCTTGTTGGGTGGTGTGGGGAGTGCAGTGCTTGCAGGGTGACGTGGGGAGTGCAGAGCTTCCTGGGTGACGTGGGGAGTGCAGAGCTTGCTGGGTGGCGTGGGGAGTGCAGAGCTTGCTGGGTGGCGTGGGGATTGCAGAGCTTGCTGGGTGGCGTGGGAGTGCAGAGCTTGTTGGGTAGTGTGAGGAGTGCAGAGCTTGCTGGGTAATGTGGGGAGTGCAGAGATTGTTGGGTAGTGTGGGGAGTGCAGAACTTGCTGGGTGACGTGGGGTGTGCAGAGCTTGCTGGGTGACGTGGGGAGTGCAGAGCTTCCTAGGTGACGTGGGGAGTGCAGAGCCTGCATGGTGGCGTGGGGAGTGCAGAGCTTGCTGGGTGGCGAGGGGATTGCAGAGCTTGCTGGGTAGCGTGGGAGTGCAGAGCTTGCTGGGTAGTGTGGGGAGTGCAGAGCTTGCTGGTGACATGGGGAGTGCAGAGCTTGCTGGTTGACGTGGGGAGTGCAGAGCTTGCTGGGTGACGTGGGGAGTGCAGAGCTTGTTGGGTAGTGTGAGGAGTGCAGAGCTTGCTGTGTGATGTGGGGAGTGCAGAGATTGTTGGGTAGTGTGGGGAGTGCAGAACTTGCTGGGTGACGTGGGGAGTGCAGAGCTTGCTGGGTGATGTGGGGAGTGCAGAGCTTGTTGGGTGGTGTGGGGAGTGCAGTGCTTGCAGGGTGATGTGGGGAGTGCAGAGCTTGCTGGGTGACGTGGGGAGTGCAGAGCTTGCTGGAAGATATTGGGGGTGCAGAGCTTGCAGGGTGGTGTTAGTGGTGGAAACCGTATAGGAGATCTGGGGGTGCAAAGATTTCTTAAAAATATCATGGTTGTACGTGCATTATGTTGGGGTAGGTGCTGAGATATGTGCAGTATGTAGGGTAGGGTGTATGTGCTGGGAGTGCAGTATGTAGGGTAGGGTGTATGTGCTGTGAGTGCAGTATGTAGGGTAGGGTGTATGTGCTGTGAGTGCAGTATGTAGGGTAGGGTGTAGGCGCTGTGAGTGCAGTATGTAGGGTAGGGTGTAGGCGCTGTGAGGTAATGTAGGGTAGGGTGTAGGCGCTGTGAGTGCAATATGTAGGGTAGGGTGTATGTGCTGTGAGGTAATGTAGGGTAGGGTGTAGGTGCTTAGGGTGTATGTGCTGTGAGGTAATGTAGGGTAGGGTGTATGTGCAGTATGTAGGGTGTATGTGCAGTGAGTGCAGTATGTAGGGTAGGGTGTATGTGCTGTGAGTGCAGTATGTAGGGTAGGGTGTAGGCGCTGTGAACTGCAGTATGTAGGGTAGGGTATATGTGCTGTGAGTGCAGTATGTAGGGTAGGGTGTAGGCACTGTGAACTGCAGTATGTAGGGTAGGGTGTAGGTGCTGTGAGTGCAGTATGTAGGGTAGAGTGTATGTGCTGTGAGTGTAGTATGTAGGGTAGGGTGATTGTGCTGTGAGTGTAGTATGTAGGGTAGGGTGATTGTGCTGTGAGTGCAGTATGTAGGGTAGGGTGATTGTGCTGTGAGTGCAGTATGTAGGGTAGGGTGTATGTGCTGTGAGTGCAGTATGTAGGGTTGGGTGTATGTGCTGTGAGTGCAGTATGTAGGGTAAGGTGTATGTGCTGTGAGTGCAGTATGTAGGGTAGGGTGATTGTGCTATGAGTGCAGTATGTAGGGTAGGGTGTATGTGCTGTGAGTGCAGTATGTAGGGTAGGGTGTATGTGCTGTGAGTGCAATATGTAGGGTAGGATGTATGTGCTGTGAGTGCAGTACGTAGGGTAGGGTGATTGTGCTGTGAGTTAAGTATGTAGGGTTGGGTGTATGTGCTGTGAGTGCAGTATGTAGGGTAGGGTGTATGTGCTGTGAGTGCAGTATGTAGGGTAGGGTGTATGTGCTGTGAGTGCAGTTTGTAGGGTAGGGTGTATGTGCTGTGAGTGCAGTATGTAGGGTAGGGTGGTTGTGCTGTGAGTGCAGCATGTAGGGTAGGGTGTATGTGCTATGAGTGTAGTATGTAGGGTAGGGTGTATGTGCTGTGAGTGCAGTATATAGGGTAGGGTGTTTGTGTTGTGAGTGCAGTATGTAGGGCTGGGTGTATGTGCTGTGAGTGCAGTATGTAGGGTTGGGTGTATGTGCTGTGAGTGCAGTATGTAGGGTTGGGTGTATGTGCTGTGAGTGCAGTATGTAGGGTAAGGTGATTGTGCTGTGAGTGCAGCATGTAGGGTAGGGTGTATGTGCTGTGAGTGCAGTATGTAGGGTAGGGTGTAGGCGCTGTGAACTGCAGTATGTAGGGTAGGGTATATGTGCTGTGAGTGCAGTATGTAGGGTAGGGTGTAGGCACTGTGAACTGCAGTATGTAGGGTAGGGTGTATGTGCTGTGAGTGTAGTATGTAGGGTAGGGTGATTGTGCTGTGAGTGCAGTATGTGGGGTAGGGTGATTGTGCTGTGAGTGCAGTATGTAGGGTAGGGTGTAGGCGCTGTGAACTGCAGTATGTAGGGTAGGGTATATGTGCTGTGAGTGCAGTATGTAGGGTAGGGTGTAGGCACTGTGAACTGCAGTATGTAGGGTAGGGTGTATGTGCTGTGAGTGTAGTATGTAGGGTAGGGTGATTGTGGTGTGAGTGCAGTATGTAGGGTAGGGTGATTGTGCTGTGAGTGCAGTATGTAGGGTAGGGTGATTGTGCTGTGAGTGCAGTATGTAGGGTAGGGTGTATGTGCTGTGAGTGCAGTATGTAGGGTTGGGTGTATGTGCTGTGAGTGCAGTATGTAGGGTAAGGTGTATGTGCTGTGAGTGCAGTATGTAGGGTAGGGTGATTGTGC
This sequence comes from Pseudophryne corroboree, assembly GCF_028390025.1. NCBI lineage: Eukaryota > Metazoa > Chordata > Amphibia > Anura > Myobatrachidae > Pseudophryne > Pseudophryne corroboree. The sequence goes on along the minus strand of NC_086453.1, from coordinate 5,817,506 downwards.
TATGAGTGCAGTATGTAGGGTAGGGTGTATGTGCTGTGAGTGCAGTATGTAGGGTAGGGTGTATGTGCTGTGAGTGCAGTATGTAGGGTAGGATGTATGTGCTGTGAGTGCAGTACGTAGGGTAGGGTGATTGTGCTGTGAGTGCAGTATGTAGGGTTGGGTGTATGTGCTGTGAGTGCAGTATGTAGGGTAGGGTGTATGTGCTGTGAGTGCAGTATGTAGGGTAGGGTGTATGTGCTGTGAGTGCAGTTTGTAGGGTAGGGTGTATGTGCTGTGAGTGCAGTATGTAGGGTAGGGTGGTTGTGCTGTGAGTGCAGCATTTAGGGTAGGGTGTATGTGCTATGAGTGTAATATGTAGGGTAGGGTGTATGTGCTGTGAGTGCAGTATGTAGGGTAGGGTGTTTGTGCTGTGAGTGCAGTATGTAGGGTTGGGTGTATGTGCTGTGAGTGCAGTATGTAGGGTTGGGTGTATGTGCTGTGAGTGCAGTATGTAGGGTTGGGTGTATGTGCTGTGAGTGCAGTATGTAGGGTAGGGTGATTGTGCTGTGAGTGCAGCATGTAGGGTAGGGTGTATGTGCTGTGAGTGCAGTATGTAGGGTAGGGTGATTGTGCTGTGAGTGCAGTATGTAGGGTAGGGTGTATGTGCTGTGAGTGCAGTATGTAGGGTAGGGTGTATGTGCTGTGAGTGCAGTATGTAGGGTAGGGTGTATGTGCTGTGAGTGCAGTATGTAGGGCAGGGTGTATGTGCTGTGAGTGCAGTATGTAGGGTAGGGTGTATGTGCTGTGAGTGCAGTATGTAGGGTAAGGTGATTGTGCTGTGAGTGCAGTATGTAGGGTAGGGTGTATGTGCTGTGAGTGCAGTATGTAGGGTTGGGTGTATGTGCTGTGAGTGCAGTATGTAGGGTTGGGTGTAGGTGCTGTGAGTGCAGTATGTAGGGTAGGGTGTATGTGCTGTGAGTGCAGTATGTAGGGTAGGGTGTATGTGCTGTGAGTGCAGTATGTAGGGTAGGGTGATTGTGCTGTGAGTGCAGTATGTAGGGTAGGGTGTATGTGCTGTGAGTGCAGTATGTAGGGTAGGGTGTATGTGCTGTGAGTGCAGTATGTAGGGTAGGGTGTATGTGCTGTGAGTGCAGTATGTAGGGCAGGGTGTATGTGCTGTGAGTGCAGTATGTAGGGTAGGGTGTATGTGCTGTGAGTGCAGTATGTAGGGTAAGGTGATTGTGCTGTGAGTGCAGTATGTAGGGTAGGGTGTATGTGCTGTGCGTGCAGTATGTAGGGTTGGGTGTATGTGCTGTGAGTGCAGTATGTAGGGTTGGGTGTAGGCGATGTGAGTGCAGTATGTAGGGTAGGGTGTAGGCGCTGTGAACTGCAGTATGTAGGGTAGGGTATATGTGCTGTTGCAGTATGTAGGGTAGGGTGTAGGCACTGTGAACTGCAGTATGTAGGGTAGGGTGTAGGTGCTGTGAGTTCAGTATGTAGGGTAGAGTGTATGTGCTGTGAGTGTAGTATGTAGGGTAGGGTGATTGTGCTGTGAGTGCAGTATGTAGGGTAGGGTGATTGTGCTGTGAGTGCAGTATGTAGGGTAGGGTGATTGTGCTGTGAGTGCAGTATGTAGGGTAGGGTGTTTGTGCTGTGAGTGCAGTATGTAGGGTTGGGTGTATGCTCTGTGAGTGCAGTATGTAGGGTAGGGTGTATGTGCTGTGAGTGCAGTATGTAGGGTAGGGTGTATGTGCTGTGAGTGCAGTATGTAGGGTAGGGTGTATGTGCTGTGAGTGCAGTATGTAGGGTAAGGTGATTGTGCTGTGAGTGCAGTATGTAGGGTAGGGTGTATGTGCTGTGCGTGCAGTATGTAGGGTTGGGTGTATGTGCTGTGAGTGCAGTATGTAGGGTTGGGTGTAGGCGATGTGAGTGCAGTATGTAGGGTAGGGTGTAGGCGCTGTGAACTGCAGTATGTAGGGTAGGGTATATGTGCTGTGAGTGCAGTATGTAGGGTAGGGTGTAGGCACTGTGAACTGCAGTATGTAGGGTAGGGTGTAGGCGCTGTGAGTTCAGTATGTAGGGTAGAGTGTATGTGCTGTGAGTGTAGTATGTAGGGTAGGGTGATTGTGCTGTGAGTGCAGTATGTAGGGTAGGGTGATTGTGCTGTGAGTGCAGTATGTAGGGTAGGGTGTTTGTGCTGTGAGTGCAGTATGTAGGGTTGGGTGTATGTGCTGTGAGTGCAGTATGTAGGGTAATGTGTATGTGCTGTGAGTGCAGTATGTAGGGTAGGGTGATTGTGCTATGAGTGCAGTATGTAGGGTAGGGTGTATGTGCTGTGAGTGCAGTATGTAGGGTAGGGTGTATGTGCTGTGAGTGCAGTATGTAGGGTAGGATGTATGTGCTGTGAGTGCAGTTTGTAGGGTAGGGTGTATGTGCTGTGAGTGCAGTATGTAGGGTAGGGTGTAGGCTTGTGAGTGCAGTATGTTGGGTAGGGTGTAGGCGCTGTGAGTGCGGTGTGTAGGGTAGGGTGTATGTGCTGTGAGTGCAGTATGTAGGGTTGGGTGTATGTGCTGTGAGTGCAGTATGTAGGGTAGGGTGTATGTGCTGTGAGTGCAGTATGTAGGGTAGGGTGTATGTGCTGTGAGTGCAGTTTGTAGGGTAGGGTGTATGTGCTGTGAGTGCAGTATGTAGGGTAGGGTGGTTGTGCTGTGAGTGCAGCATGTAGAGTAGGGTGTATGTGCTATGAGTGTAGTATGTAGGGTGTATGTGCTGTGAGTGCAGTATGTAGGGTAGGGTGTTTGTGCTGTGAGTGCAGCATGTAGGGTAGGGTGTATGTGCTGTGAGTGCAGTATGTGGGGTAGGGTGTTTGTGCTGTGAGTGCAGTATGTAGGGTAGGGTGTATGTGCTGTGAGTGCAGTATGTAGGGTAGGGTGTATGTGCTGTGAGTGCTGTATGTAGGGTAGGGTGTAGGTGCTGTGAGTGCAGTATGTATGGTAGGGTGTAGGTGCTGTGAGTGCAGTATGTAGGGTAGGGTGTAGGCGCTGTGAGTGCAGTATATAAGGTAGGGTGTAGGTGCTGTGAGTGCAGTATGTAGGGTAGGGTGTATGTGCTGTGAGTGCAGTATGTAGGGTAGGGTGTAGGTGCTGTGAGTGCAGTATGTAGGGTAGGGTGTAGGTGCTGTGAGTGCAGTATGTAGGGTAGGGTGTAGGCGCTGTGAGTGCAGTATGTAGGGTAGGGTGTAGGTGCTGTGAGTGCAGTATGTAGGTTAAGGTGATTGTGCTGTGAGTGTAGTATGTAGGGTTGGGTGTATGTGCTGTGAGTGCAGTATGTAGGGTAGGGTGTATGTGCTGTGAGTGCAGTATGTAGGGTAGGGTGTAGGTGCTGTGAGTGCAGTATGTATGGTAGGGTGTAGGCACTGTGAGTGCAGTATGTAGGGTAGGGTGTATGTGCTGGGAGTGCAGTATGTAGGGTTGGGTGTATGTGCTGTGAGTGCAGTATGTAGGGTAGGGTGTATGTGCTGTGAGTGCAGTATGTAAGGTTGGGTGTATGTGCTGTGAGTGCAGTATGTAGGGTAGGGTGTAGGCGCTGTGAGTGCAGTATGTAGGGTAGGGTGTAATGTGCTGTGAGTGCATCGTGCAGTATGTAGGGTAAGGTGATTGTGCTGTGAGTGCAGTATGTAGGGTAGGGTGTAGGTGCTGTGAGTGCAGTATGTATGGTAGGGTGTATGTGCTGTGAGTGCAGTATGTAGGGTAGGGTGTAGGTGCTGTGAGTGAAGTATGTAGGGTAGGGTGTAGGTGCTGTGAGTGCAGTATGTAGGGTTGGGTGTATGTGCTGTGAGTGCAGTATGTAGGGTTGGGTGTAGGTGCTGTGAGTGCAGAATGTAGGGTAAGGTGATTGTGCTGTGAGTGCAGTATGTAGGGTAGGGTGTACGCGATGTGAGTGCAGTATGTAGGGTAGGGTGTAGGCGCTGTGAACTGCAGTATGTAGGGTAGGGTATATGTGCTGTGAGTGCAGTATGTAGGGTAGGGTGTAGGCACTGTGAACTGCAGTATGTAGGGTAGGGTGTAGGTGCTGTGAGTGCAGTATGTAGGGTAGAGTGTATGTGCTGTGAGTGTAGTATGTAGGGTAGGGTGATTGTGCTGTGAGTGCAGTATGTAGGGTAGGGTGATTGTGCTGTGAGTGCAGTATGTAGGGTAGGGTGATTGTGCTGTGAGTGCAGTATGTAGGGTAGGGTGTATGTGCTGTGAGTGCAGTATGTAGGGTTGGGTGTATGTGCTGTGAGTGCAGTATGTAGGGTAGGGTGATTGTGCTGTGAGTGCAGCATGTAGGGTAGGGTGTAGGTGCTGTGAGTGCAGTATGTGGGGTAGGGTGTTTGTGCTGTGAGTGCAGTATGTAGGGTAGGGTGTATGTGCTGTGAGTGCAGTATGTAGGGTTGGGTGTATGTGCTGTGAGTGCAGTATGTAGGGTTGGGTGTAGGTGCTGTGAGTGCAGTATGTAGGGTAGGGTGTATGTGCTGTGAGTGCAGTATGTAGGGTAGGGTGTATGTGCTGTGAGTGCTGCATGTAGGGTAGGGTGTAGGTACTGTGAGTGCAGTATGTATGGTTGGGTGTAGGTGCTGTGAGTGCAGTATGTAGGGTAGGGTGTAGGCGCTGTGAGTGCAGTATATAAGGTAGGGTGTAGGTGCTGTGAGTGCAGTATGTAGGGTAGGGTGTATGTGCTGTGAGTGCAGTATGTAGGGTAGGGTGTAGGTGCTGTGAGTGCAGTATGTAGGGTAGGGTGTAGGTGCTGTGAGTGCAGTATGTAGGGTAGGGTGTAGGCGCTGTGAGTGCAGTATGTAGGGTAGGGTGTAGGTGCTGTGAGTGCAGTATGTAGGTTAAGGTGATTGTGCTGTGAGTGTAGTATGTAGGGTTGGGTGTATGTGCTGTGAGTGCAGTATGTAGGGTAGGGTGTATGTGCTGTGAGTGCAGTATGTAGGGTAGGGTGTAGGTGCTGTGAGTGCAGTATGTATGGTAGGGTGTAGGCACTGTGAGTGCAGTATGTAGGGTAGGGTGTATGTGCTGGGAGTGTAGTATGTAGGGTTGGGTGTATGTGTTGTGAGTGCAGTATGTAGGGTAGGGTGTATGTGCTGTGAGTGCAGTATGTAGGGTTGGGTGTATGTGCTGTGAGTGCAGTATGTAGGGTAGGGTGTAGGCGCTGTGAGTGCAGTATGTAGGGTAGGGTGTAATGTGCTGTGAGTGCACCGTGCAGTATGTAGGGTAAGGTGATTGTGCTGTGAGTGCAGTATGTAGGGTAGGGTGTAGGTGCTGTGAGTGCAGTATGTATGGTAGGGTGTATGTGCTGTGAGTGCAGTATGTAGGGTAGGGTGTAGGTGCTGTGAGTGAAGTATGTAGGGTAGGGTGTAGGTGCTGTGAGTGCAGTATGTAGGGTTGGGTGTATGTGCTGTGAGTGCAGTATGTAGGGTTGGGTGTAGGTGCTGTGAGTGCAGTATGTAGGGTAAGGTGATTGTGCTGTGAGTGCAGTATGTAGGGTAGGGTGTACGCGATGTGAGTGCAGTATGTAGGGTAGGGTATAGGCGCTGTGAACTGCAGTATGTAGGGTAGGGTATATGTGCTGTGAGTGCAGTATGTAGGGTAGGGTGTAGGCGCTGTGAACTGCAGTATGTAGGGTAGGGTGTAGGTGCTGTGAGTGCAGTATGTAGGGTAGAGTGTATGTGCTGTGAGTGTAGTATGTAGGGTAGGGTGATTGTGCTGTGAGTGCAGTATGTAGGGTAGGGTGATTGTGCTGTGAGTGCAGTATGTAGGGTAGGGTGATTGTGCTGTGAGTGCAGTATGTAGGGTAGGGTGTATGTGCTGTGAGTGCAGTATGTAGGGTTGGGTGTATGTGCTGTGAGTGCAGTATGTAGGGTAAGGTGTATGTGCTGTGAGTGCAGTATGTAGGGTAGGGTGATTGTGCTATGAGTGCAGTATGTAGGGTAGGGTGTATGTGCTGTGAGTGCAGTATGTAGGGTAGGGTGTATGTGCTGTGAGTGCAGTATGTAGGGTAGGATGTATGTGCTGTGAGTGCAGTACGTAGGGTAGGGTGATTGTGCTGTGAGTGCAGTATGTAGAGTAGGGTGTATGTGCTGTGAGTGCAGTATGTAGGGTAGGGTGTAGGCGCTGTGAGTGCAGTATGTAGGGTAGGGTGTATGTGCTGTGAGTGCAGTATGTAGGGTAGGGTGTATGTGCTGTGAGTGCAGTATGTAGGGTTGGGTGTATGTGCTGTGAGTGCAGTATGTAGTTTTGGGTGTATGTGCTGTGAGTGCAGTATGTAGGGTTGGGTGTATGTGCTGTGAGTGCAGTATGTAGGGTAAGGTGATTGTGCTGTGAGTGCAGCATGTAGGGTTGGGTGTATGTGCTGTGAGTGCAGTATGTAGGGTTGGGTGTAGGTGCTGTGAGTGCAGTATGTAGGGTTGGGTGTAGGTGCTGTTTGCAGTATGTAGGGTTGGGTGTAGGTGCTGTGAGTGCAGTATGTAGGGTTGGGTGTAGGTGCTGTGAGTGCAGTATGTAGGGTAGGGTGTATGTGCTGTGAGTGCAGTATGTAGGGTAGGGTGTATGTGCTGTGAGTGCAGTATGTAGGGTAGGGTGTATGTGCTGTGAGTGCAGTTTGTAGGGTAGGGTGTATGTGCTGGGAGTGCAGTATGTAGGGTTGGGTGTATGTGCTGTGAGTGCAGTATGTAGGGTAGGGTGTATGTGCTGTGAGTGCAGTATGTAGGGTTGGGTGTATGTGCTGTGAGTGCAGTATGTAGGGTAGGGTGTAGGCGCTGTGAGTGCAGTATGTAGGGTAGGGTGTAATGTGCTGTGAGTGCACCGTGCAGTATGTAGGGTAAGGTGATTGTGCTGTGAGTGCAGTATGTAGGGTAGGGTGTAGGTGCTGTGAGTGCAGTATGTATGGTAGGGCGTATGTGCTGTGAGTGCAGTATGTAGGGTAGGGTGTAGGTGCTGTGAGTGAAGTATGTAGGGTAGGGTGTAGGTGCTGTGAGTGCAGTATGTAGGGTTGGGTGTATGTGCTGTGAGTGCAGTATGTAGGGTTGGGTGTAGGTGCTGTGAGTGCAGTATGTAGGGTAAGGTGATTGTGCTGTGAGTGCAGTATGTAGGGTAGGGTGTACGCGATGTGAGTGCAGTATGTAGGTTAGGGTGTAGGCGCTGTGAACTGCAGTATGTAGGGTAGGGTATATGTGCTGTGAGTGCAGTATGTAGGGTAGGGTGTAGGCACTGTTAACTGCAGTATGTAGGGTAGGGTGTAGGTGCTGTGAGTGCAGTATGTAGGGTAGAGTGTATGTGCTGTGAGTGTAGTATGTAGGGTAGGGTGATTGTGCTGTGAGTGCAGTATGTAGGGTAGGGTGTAGGCGATGTGAGTGCAGTATGTAGGGTTGGGTGTATGTGCTGTGAGTGCAGTATGTAGGGTAGGGTGATTGTGCTGTGAGTGCAGTATGTAGGGTAGGGTGTATGTGCTGTGAGTGCAGTATGTAGGGTTGGGTGTATGTGCTGTGAGTGCAGTATGTAGGGTAAGGTGTATGTGCTGTGAGTGCAGTATGTAGGGTAGGGTGATTGTGCTATGAGTGCAGTATGTAGGGTAGGGTGTCTGTGCTGTGAGTGCAGTATGTAGGGTAGGATGTATGTGCTGTGAGTGCAGTACGTAGGGTAGGGTGATTGTGCTGTGAGTGCAGTATGTAGGGTAGGGTGTAGGTGCTGTGAGTGCAGTATGTAGGGTAGGGTGTAGGCGCTGTGAGTGCAGTATGTAGGGTAGGGTGTAGGTGCTGTGAGTGCAGTATGTAGGGTTGGGTGTAGGTGCTGTGAGTGCAGTATGTAGGGTTGGGTGTAGGTGCTGTGAGTGCAGTATGTAGGGTTGGGTGTATGTGCTGTGAGTGCAGTATGTAGGGTTGGGTGTATGTGCTGTGAGTGCAGTATGTAGGGTAGGGTGATTTTGCTGTGACTGCAGCATGTAGGGTAGGGTGTATGTGCTGTGAGTGCAGTATGTAGGGTAGAGTGTATGTGCTGTGAGTGTAGTATGTAGGGTAGGGTGATTGTGCTGTGAGTGCAGTATGTAGGGTAGGGTGATTGTGCTGTGAGTGCAGTATGTAGGGTAGGGTGATTGTGCTGTGAGTGCAGTATGTAGGGTAGGGTGTATGTGCTGTGAGTGCAGTATGTAGGGTTGGGTGTATGTGCTGTGAGTGCAGTATGTAGGGTAAGGTGTATGTGCTGTGAGTGCAGTATGTAGGGTAGGGTGATTGTGCTATGAGTGCAGTATGTAGGGTAGGGTGTATGTGCTGTGAGTGCAGTATGTAGGGTAGGATGTATGTGCTGTGAGTGCAGTACGTAGGGTAGGGTGATTGTGCTGTGAGTGCAGTATGTAGGGTAGGGTGTAGGTGCTGTGAGTGCAGTATGTAGGGTAGGGTGTAGGCGCTGTGAGTGCAGTATGTAGGGTAGGGTGTATGTGCTGTGAGTGCAGTATGTAGGGTAGGGTGTAGGTGCTGTGAGTGCAGTATGTAGGGTAAGGTGATTGTGCTGTGAGTGCAGTATGTAGGGTAGGGTGTAGGTGCTGTGAGTGCAGTATGTAGGGTAGGGTGTAGGTGCTGTGAGTGCAGTATGTAGGGTAAGGTGATTGTGCTGTGAGTGCAGTATGTAGGGTAGGGTGTAGGTGCTGTGAGTGTAGTATGTAGGGTAGGGTGTATGTGCTGTGAGTGCAGTATGTAGGGTTGGGTGTATGTGCTGTGAGTGCAGTATGTAGGGTAGGGTGTAGGGGCTGTGAGTGCAGTATGTAGGGTAGGGTGTATGTGCTGTGAGTGCAGTATGTAGGGTTGGGTGTATGTGCTGTGAGTGCAGTATGTAGGGTAGGGTGATTGTGCTGTGACTGCAGCATGTAGGGTAGGGTGTATGTGCTGTGAGTGCAGTATGTAGGGTTGGGTGTAGGTGCTGTGAGTGCAGTATGTAGGGTAGGGTGTATGTGCTGTGAGTGCAGTATGTAGGGTTGGGTGTATGTGCTGTGAGTGCAGTATGTAGGGTAGGGTGTAGGTGCTGTGAGTGCAGTATGTATGGTAGGGTGTATGTGCTGTGAGTGCAGTATGTAGGGTAGGGTGTAGGTGCTGTGAGTGCAGTATGTAGGGTTGGGTGTAGGTGCTGTGAGTGCAGTATGTAGGGTTGGGTGTAGGTGCTGTGAGTGCAGTATGTAGGGTAGGGTGTATGTGCTGTGAGTGCAGTATGTAGGGTAAGGTGATTGTGCTGTGAGTGCAGTATGTAGGGTAGGGTCGGCGCTGAGTATCAGGACCGCACTACTGTGAGGCGGGAGGGCGTTGTAGAGCCTGTGCGGCGAGCGGCGGGGGGCGTGGCATTACCTCATACACCCAGGTGTTGGCGGGAAGGAGGAGGAGGGAGCGCACGTGCGGCGCTGTACGGGAGGGTGGGGGAGAGAGGAGCAGCAGCGTTGTACCTAATAATTCAGTTTCTTGATAATTAAGGACCAGGCACATTATACCTCAGGGGCAGTTTCTGGAACATAAGGGGGTAGTGTTATACCGCAGGGGGTAGTTTCTGGAACATAAGGGGGTAGTGTTATACCTCAGGGGGCAGTTTCTGGAACATAAGGGGGTAGTGTTATACCTCAGGGGGCAGTTTCTGGAACATAAGGGGGTAGTGTTATACCTCAGGGGGCAGTTTCTGGAACATAAGGGGGTAGTGTTATACCTCAGGGGGCAGTTTCTGGAACATAAGGGGGTAGTGTTATACCTCAGGGGGCAGTTTCTGGAACATAAGGGTGTAGTGTTATACCTCAGGGGGCAGTTTCTGGAACATAAGGGGGTAGTGTTATACCTCAGGGGGCACTTTCTGGAACATAAGGGGGTAGTGTTATACCTCAGGGGCAGTTTCTGGAACATAAGGGGGTAGTGTTATACCTCAGGGGGCAGTTTCTGGAACATAAGGGGGTAGTGTTATACCTCAGGGGGCAGTTTCTGGAACATAAGGGGGTAGTGTTATACCTCAGGGGGCAGTTTCTGGAACATAAGGGTGTAGTGTTATACCTCAGGGGGCAGTTTCTGGAACATAAGGGGGTAGTGTTATACCTCAGGGGGCAGTTTCTGGAACATAAGGGGGTTGTGTTATACCTGGGGCAGTTTCAGGGACACAGTTGGTCAGAGTAGGGATCGTGTTGGGGGAGGGGGCATCAGGGTAATTGGCATGCATACTCAGAAAAGGGTATGGTTCATCTGATATACAGGGTCTAGGTTGACCCCAAAAGGTCGACATGAGAGAAATGTTGACGTATGAAAATGGTTGACACATGAAAAAGTCGACATGAGTTTTTTGGGGGTGTCCGTTTTTACCTTTTTTAGCACATGGACCCCCGCTTAGTGTACCATGCCCCCTCACATGGCGAGTGAAGCAAGGTGCCCTGCTCCAATACCCCTGTGCTCGTAGGCAGCATAGATGGTAACGTATGGAAAAGCAAAACGCATGTCGACTATATGCAGCGAGGACCATTATCAGCCTATAGATGCCAGTCTGTGTGGGGAGGGGGACTATAGATGCCAGTCTGTGTGGGGAGGGGAACTATAGATGCCAGTCTGTGTGGGGAGGGGGACTATAGATGCCAGTCTGTGTGGGGAGGGGAACTATAGATGCCAGTCTGTGTGGGAGGGGGACTATAGATGCCAGTCTGTGTGGGGAGGGGAACTATAGATGCCAGTCTGTGTGGGAGGGGGAGTATAGATGCCAGTCTGTGTGGGAGGGGGACTATAGATGCCAGTCTGTGTGGGGAGGGAAACTATAGATGCCAGTCTGTGTGGGAGGGGGACTATAGATGCCAGTCTGTGTGGGAGGGGGACTATAGATGCCAGTCTGTGTGGGGAGGGGAACTATAGATGCCAGTCTGTGGGAGGGGGACTATAGATGCCAGTCTGTGTGGGGAGCCTATAGATGACAGTCTGTGTGGGAGGGGGAGTATAGATGCCAGTCTGTGTGGGGAGGGGAACTATAGATGCCAGTCTGTGGGAGGGGGACTATAGATGCCAGTCTGTGTGGGGAGCCTATAGATGGCAGTCTGTGTGGGAGGGGGACTATAGATGCCAGTCTGTGTGGGGAGGGGGACTATAGATGCCAGTCTGTGTGGGAAGGGGGACTATAGATGCCAGTCTGTGTGGGGAGGTGGACTATAGATGCCGGTCTGTGTGGGAGGCGGAGTATAGATGCCAGTCTGTGTGGGGACCCTATAGATGCCAGTCTGTGTGGGGAGGGGGACTATAGATGCCAGTCTATGTGGGAGGGGAACTATAGATGCCAGCCTGTGTGGGGAGGAGGCCTATAGACGCCAGTCTGTGTGGGGAGGGGGCCTATAGATGCCAGGCTGTGGGGAGGAAGCTTATGGATGCAAGTCTGATGGAGGTAGCCTATAGGTGCCAGTCTGCCGTAAGGGGGCCTATAGATGCCAGTCTGTGTGGGAAGGGGAGCCTATAGATTACAGTCTGATGGAGAAGAGCCTATAGATGCCAGTCTGATGGAGGGGGCCTATAGATGCCCGTCTGATGGAGGGGGCCTATATATGCCAGTCTGATTGAGGAGAGCCTATAGATCCCAGTCTGATTGAGAGGGGCCTATAGATGCCCGTCTGATGGAGGGGGGGGGCCTATAAATGCCAGTCTGATGGAGGGGGCCTATAGATCCCAGTCTGATGGAGGGGGGCCAATAGATGCCCGTCTGATGGAGGGGAGCCTATAGATGGCAGTCTGATGGAGGGGAGCCTGTAGATGCTAGACTGATGGAGGGGACACTATAGATGGCAGTCTGATGGATGGGGGCCTATAGATGCCCATCTGATTGAGGGGGGACCTATAGATGCCAGTCTGATGGAGGGGGCTATAGATGGCAGTCTGATGGAGGGGAGCCTATAGATGCCAGTCTGATGGAGGGGGGCCTATAGATGCCAGTCTGATGGAAGGGGGCTATAGATGCCAGTCTGATGGAGAGGAGCCTATAGATGCCCGTCTGATGGAGGGGGGCCTATAGTTGCCAGTCTGATGGAGAGGAGGCTATAGATGTCCGTCTGATGGAGGGGGGGGGGGCTATAGATGCCAGTCTGATGGAGGGGAGCCTATAGATGCCAGTCTGATGGAGGGGAGCCTATAGATGCCCATCTGATGGAGGGGGCCTATAGATGCCAGTCTGATGGAGGGGAGCCTATAGATGCCAGTCTGACAGAGGGGGGCTATAGATGCCAGTCTGGTGGAGGGGAACCTATAGATGCCAGTCTGATGGCGAGGAGCCTATAGATGCTAGTCTGATGGAGGGGAGCCTTTAGATGCCACTCTGATGCAGAGGGGCCTATAGATGCCAGTCTGATGGAGGGGGGCCTATAGAGGGCCGTCTGATGGAGGGGGGCTAAAGATGGCCGTCTGATGGAGGGGGGCCTACAGATGCCAGTCTGATGGAGGGGGGGCTATAGATGCCCATCCGATGGAGGGGGGCCTATAGATGCCAGTCTGATGGGGGGGGGGGGCTATAGATGCCAGTCTGATGGAGGGGAGCCTATAGATTACAGTCTGATGGAAGGGGTCCTATAGATGCCAGTCTGATGGAGGGGGCCCTATAGATCCCAGTTTGATGGAGGGGGCCTATAGATGCCCGTCTAATGGAAGGGAGCCTATAGATGTCAGTCTGATGGAGGGGGGCTATAGATGCTAGTCTGAGGGGGGGGGGGCTATAGATGCCAGTCTGATGGTGAGGAGCCTATAGATGCCAGTCTGATGGAGGGGGGGGGGGCTATAGATGCCACTCTGATGGAGGGGAGCCTATAGATGCCAGTCTGATGGAGATGAGCCTATAGATGCCAGTCTGATGGAGGGGAGCCTATAGATGCCAGTCTGAGGGAGGGTGCCTATAGATTCCAGTCTGATGGAGGGGATCATATAGATGCCAGTCTGATGGAGGGGGGCCCTATAGATGCCAGTCTGATGGAGGGGGGCCTATAGATGCCAGTCTGATGGAGGGGAGCCTATAGATGTCAGTCTGATGGAGGGGGGCTATAGATGCCAGTCTGATGGAGGGGGCCTATAGATGCCAGTCTGATGGAGGGGAGCCTATAGATGCCAGTCTGATGGAGGGGGCCTATAGATGCCAGTCTGATGGAGGGGAGCCTATAGATGCAGTCTGATGTAGAGGAACCTATAGATGCCAGTCTGATGGAGGGGGGGCCTATAGATGCCAGTCTGATGGAGGGGAGCCTATAGATGCCAGTCTGATGGAGGGGGGGGGGGGGGGGCTATAGATGCCAGTCTGATGGAGGGGAGCCTATAGATGCCAGTCTGATGGAGGGGGGGGGGGGCTATAGATGCCAGTCTGATGGAGGGGAGCCTATAGATGCCAGTCTGATGGAGAGGAGCCTATAGATGCCAGTCTGATGGAGGGCAGGGTCTGCACTGCAGTTCCCAGCCTGTGGCGGGGGATTCCCTGGCTGCTGATGTCTGAGAGTAAAGATGAAGAGGACACAGGGGAGTCTGTGAGACACTGATTCCTGACTGCCGGAGCTGTGGAGAGGGAGAGAGCTGTATCCAGGCCACCCAGAGGAGACGGTATATCCTATGCATAGTCCTGTCATCAGGACATCAATGCAGCAATCACTGTGCACCATAGTACCAGGGTCACAACTTCAGGGTCATTGCTGGAATTCAGTTATCCTCCTACCCACCTTGTGGAACATAATGGCGCAACACAGGAGGCTATGGTCCCTCTCCATGCTCTTACAGGGCACTTACAGGGACTGGTGCAGAGGTGAGCAATGAGCATGCAGCTGTCTGCGGGAGATGACTGCGCGTGCTCCGGTAATAAGAGTCGCGTCTACACTCAGGGCTGGGGTGTTATGGGGTGTCCTCACGTAGGCAGTGATCAGTGTGGGTGTATCTTTAGCCTCTAGCGCTGTCTGGGCTGGTGCGTGTGCGCTGACACTCACTAGTGTACACATAGGGGGCTTATGTGAAAGCAGCAGCAATGCAGCAGTATGGTGATGCGGCAGGAGACGCCCCCTGCTTGCATTAGTGATCCGTGCTGCGTCAGACCACCCGCGGCACCACTTCCTACAAGGAGGCCAGAAAATCTGTGTCTTCTGACAGAGGTCCTGAGCTCTGCATTCAAGCATAATGGAGGCATCACGTCTACGTTTTGGGAAACGGAGGCCATCGCCACCCCCCTCTTGCCCTCAAATGGCTGCAGACTGTTACTCTAGCGACATCTGCAGTCGTAGTGCGTCCAGTGACGCAGGGCCCGTACTACACATGCGTAGTACAGGTCAGGCGCATACGCAAACTGCCGAACATCTGTATTGCACTATGGACCTTATTCAGCTTCAGTTGCAATTTTGCTATCTCGCAAATTGGATGACTGCACATGCGCTGCGAACACATTGACACACGCCATAGGCGGCGTTCACCGCGCTTACCCCTGCGTACCTGCTGGTCTGTGTTGCGGCCTCTGCCTTCGGTGGTCCACGGGCTCCGGCGCCTGGTTGGCGCGGCCCCCGGCGGTTCCCCGGGGCAGGGGCGCCGCCATGACACCCGGCATCACGTGGGCGGGAAGCAGGTGACGTCATCAGACTGTTCCGCCAATACAGCGGAGGCGGGAGATTCAAAGGCAGACGCCGGGCAGCGCCTCGGCGCCTGAGTATCGTCTTTTCCCATGAAGTGGATGCCAGTGATTCTGTCCTCGGCGGATCTCTCTGCAGCATACCCCAGTGTCTCCGGCATTTCCAGGTGTCAGTTGTTGCACAGCTTCCAGCGTTCCCAGCCGCTGCTGGGTTCCACTGCGCTCCAGTCACCAGTGCTTCTTGGAGTCAGCGTGGGCTGCAGGTTAACCCTCGCTCTCAAGTTATACAAGTCCTCAGTGTCTTTAACCCTCGCTCTCAAGTTATACAAGTCCTCAGTGTCTTTAACCCTCGCTCTCAAGTTATACAAGTCCTCAGTGTCTTTAACCCTCGCTCTCAAGTTATACAAGTCCTCAGTGTCTTTAACCCTCGCTCTCAAGTTATACAAGTCCTCAGTGTCTTTAACCCTCGCTCTCCAGTTATACAAGTCCTCAGTATCTTTAACCCTCGCTCTCAAGTTATACAAGTCCTCAGTGTCTTTAACCCTCGCTCTCCAGTTATACAAATCCTCAGTGTCTTTAGCCACCGCTCACAAGTTCCTCAAATCATCAGTGTCTTTAACCACCGCTCTCAAGTTCTTCAAATCATCAGTGTCTTTAACCACCGCTCTCAAGTTCTTCAAATTATCAGAGTCTTAACCACCGCTCTCAAGTTCTTCAAATCATCAGTGTCTTTTAACCACCGCTCTCAAGTTCTTCAGTCACCAGTATCTTTTACCATCACTCACAAGTACTTTCTGGACATTTCTCCATACGCTCCTTCTCTGTTATGTGACATTGTGTTGCTCTCTTCCTGCAATAAAGTCCTTTAATATTTTCACCAAGCTTTACTGTCAGAGTCCTGTATGAGGAAGACCTATATCAAGCCATCCCTGTTCCGACCCAACTGTGGTTCCTCTCCCCTACGATCGGGAGAACCCCCCGAGTTCACAACACCCCCACCCTAGGTCAGTGACAGTATACTCAGGCCACATGGACCCGGGGGATCGGAGCCCAGAGGCAAGTATCATCCAGGACTTGATTTCTCGAGTACAAAGTCAGGAAGCAGCACAGGGCCAGGTGATGCATTATCTCCAGGAATTATCTGGCCGGCTGGATCAAATTCAGACTTCTCTGGCTTCAGTAGTACCGGCACCAGCTCCAGTATCCGCTCCAGTGGTTGCCTCTAGTAATATTCCATCCTCCTCTGGAACCAGGTCACGTCTTCAGTTCCCTACTCCTTCTCGCTATAATGGGAATCCAAAGAATTGCCGTGGTTTTCTCAGTGCGAGGTACATTTTGAACTGCTTTCACATAACTTCCCTACTGATAGGTCCAAGGTGGCATACATTATTTCTTTGCTCGAGGGTTCAGCGTTGGATTTGGTGTCTCCGTTATGGGAGCGATCTGATCCATTGGTTTCTAGTTACACCAATTTCATTACGTCATTCAGGAGGATCTTTGATGAGCCCGGCAGGACGACCGCTGCCTCTGCAGACTTGCTTCGTGTCCGACAAGGCTATTGTTCAGTGGGACAGTATGTGATTAATTTTCAGACCATAGCCTCAGAACTGCGCTGGAATAATGATGCCCTTCGGGCTGCCTTTTGGAACGGGCTCTCCGATCGTCTAAAGGACAAGTTGGTCACTAGAGATTTGCCGGATTCTTTAGAACAGTTGATCTCGCTCTGTGTAAAGGTGGATCTTCACATGCAGGAACGAGGTGGCGAACATAGTCGGTCAGATCGATCAAGGGTCCAATCTCTTCCGTCTAAACAAACGTTTATTCCAAGTCCTGATGAACCCATGCAGATTAATCGATCCCGGCTGTCCCCAGAAGAACGTCAGCGTCGTCGTGAGGGTAGACTCTGCCTCTACTGTGGAGCTGCGGATCACTTTCTCAAGTTTTGCAAGTCACGCCCGGGAAACGGGCAGTCCTAGCTTGTTCCGGAGGAGTCGAGCTAGGAGTTTCTTCTAAACCTTCTCCGCCAGTGGACTGTTTACTCTCCGTGTCTCTGTTCCCCGAGTCAATAGCCAAACCCGTTAAGGCTCTGCTGGACTCAGGGGCTGCAGGGAATTTTATTTCCCTTTCCTGTGCCCAGGATCTGGGTTGTCAGCTACGGTCGGTCGAACGATCTATTACGTTGACTGCTATCAATGGTACCAAAATTTCTAACGGTCTGATTTCAAGTTGTACAGTACCTATCAAACTGCAAGTGGGAGCTCTGCATCAAGAACACCTAGAGTTCCTAGTGATTCGGGAGATGCCCCACGATCTGGTTCTTGGCCTTCCTTGGCTTAAACTTCACAACCCTCACGTCGACTGTGTTATGATTCCCGTACTCCAGACCAGAGGAGATCTTTATGGCAGAGGTCTGAGTACTGGAAGGATATGCTGGTACGGGAGCAGGAAAGCCTAGTAACCCCTGGCGCCCTAACTCCGTTGTCTCGCCCGTGTTATCAGAAATCCCCTGCGAGACTATGGTTGCTTGAGCCCATGGCAGCCGCGTTCGAAGGGCGGATTATGTCTGCCCAACCCCGATGCCCCCTCAGGTCTTAATGGGAGACAAAGGGAAATCCGAGACAGGGTGATAACAAGGGGCCCTCTGACTAAGCAACCAGGCCAGGGGTTACAAGCTATCTAACTTAAACCAAAAGTATGTGCGGACAAACCGCCAGGGAAAAGGACAACCAAAGATCCACTGATCCGTTACTCCTATCCAGCACCGCTGGATACCAGAGTGGATTTGTGGGAGCGGAATCCTCCGCAAAAGCTCCAGAACACAATAAACTAAATAATAAATAGTAGCGGTCAAGCCGCAACACACGGCTACGCCGCGACTCACGAACACCACAGGATGTTAAAGGTGCTCGGTCGGACTCCAGGAATAGATGACAAATTCCGAGTACTGGATCACTGAGGACAGGAACAACCGGGTTGAGCAGGACTGGAAACTCTCTGTAACTGACACAGCAAACAGGAAGCTATCACCGGCGTCTGTGAGAAGTCCTGAGAGTGCTTAAATTTGGGAGCCCTCCAATCATGATCCAGACAGGGTAATCACATAATGATGCCGTGCAGCTGCATGCTGCACGGCCAGAATACACAAGCACTGATTAATTAAGACCCAGCAACGGGGAACGCGGTCTGACCGTGGCGTCCCCGTTGCTAGGGTCTGAGCGGCTCCGTGCGCCCGGCGTCTAGCGTTGCTAGGGAGCCGGCGGCTGTCTGCCTGCGGCGTCCCTAGTTGCTAGGCGCCGGGCCGCACTGACGGGCGGACCCTCGGCGCCTAACAGTACCCCCCCCTTGAGGAGGGGTCAAGGAACCCCTAAGGCCAGGTTTCTGAGGAAATTCTCGAAAAAATGCCCTTTTGAGCCTCGGGGCATGGAGATCCTCATCCAGGACCCAAGACCTTTCTTCTGGACCATAACCTCTCCAATGTACCAAAAAATAAAGCCGACCCCGGGACAACTTGGAATCGAGAACCTTCTCCACTAAGAACTCCTGCTGACCCTGTACATCTATTGGTGATTTCCCCTGAGAGATCTTGCGAGGAAATCTACTGGACGAAACATATGGTTTTAACAAGGAGCAATGGAAGGTATTTCCGATCCGTAAAGTTTTTGGTAAACGTAACCGGAAAGCCACTGGATTGACTTTTTTGATAATATGAAATGGTCCAATAAATTTAGGACCCAATCTGGCTGAGGTTTGTCGAAGTTTAATGTTGCGAGTCGACAACCATACCCTATCTCCAACTTTAAAAGTGCACGGCCGCCGGAGCCTGTCAGAAAAATTTTTCTCCCGAAATGCCGCTTTTCTGAGAGCCAGGTGTACTTTTCTCCAAATGAGTTTGAGATGAGAGGTCAAGGTCAGTGAGGAGACAGAGGAATGTTGAAAAAAGGAATTAGCTCTGGGGTGAAAACCAAAAACTGTAAAAAATGGAGATACATTGGTGGAGGAATGACAGGCATTGTTGTAAGCAAACTCTGCAAACGGAAGAAACTCAGACCAGTCATTTTGGAGTTTGGCCGAGTACAAACGCAAATATTGTTTTAATGATTGATTAACTCGCTCAGTCTGCCCGTTGGATTGGGGATGGTAGCCAGACGTTAAAGATAATTTCATCTTTAATGAGGCACAAAAAGACTTCCAAAATTGTGCAATGAATTGTGGACCCCGATCAGAAACAATATCAGTGGATAACCCATGGAGTCTGAAAACATGGCGGAGGAACAAGACTGCCAATCCCTGGGCAGACGGCAATCGGGGAAGAGCAATGAAATGGGCCATTTTGCTAAAACGGTCCACTACCACCCATATGACTCGGCATCCGGCTGACAGAGGGAGGTCCACCACAAAATCCATGGAAATATGAGACCATGGCCTAAGAGGAACATTCAAGGGCATAAGTTGACCGATAGGCAAGGAACGGGGAACCTTATGCTGTGCACAGACCTGACAAGAAAAAACTGTTAGGTTCCTGGTGCTCAGAACAAGGGAGATGTTATGAAGCGAGTCCAGAGCACCAGGACGTAATGCTGGGAAAGGGGAATGGAAAGGGAATAGCCCCTGGCGCCCTATCTCCGTTGTCTCGCCCGTGCTGTCAGTACACTCTTGCGAGACTATGGTTGCTTGAGCCCATGGCAGCCGCGTTTGAAGGGCGGATTACGTCTGCCCAACTTCGATGCCCCCTCAGGTCTTAATGAGAGACAAAGAGTGAACCGAGACAGGGTGATAACAAGGGGCCCTCTGACTAAACAACAAGGCCAGGGGCTACTAACAAACCTAAAACCAAAGTATGTGCGGCTTGCCGCCAAAGGAAAAGAACAACAAAGGAAATGCTGACCACACGCCGACAATACTTTTGTGTACCGGCGGTGACAGCATTAGCAGAACCCTCTGCAAAACACCAGTGACAGAAATAATAAGGGAATACAGCGGCCTAGGCCGACGGACGCGGTAGTGCCGCTACTCACGGAACCGGTACGAATACTGGCAAACGGACAGGAACTCCCAATGCTGCTGACACAGACTCTCAGAACTGGAGGACAGGCAGAATCCCAAACGGCAGACCGGTGGACACCAAGAAGCCAGAAACTTGCACAGGCAAAGGTACTGGACCTCAGGACAGGAACGCCTCACGGCAGGACACGGGATCAAACATAGGAATCGACACAGGGACTGACACAGGAATCGACACAGGAAGCTCAGGAACTAGCAGGAACCAGGCTCAGAACTCAAGCAGACTGAAAACCCAGAAATATCACCAGCATCTGTGAATTGCAAACAGCCAGCATATAACAGAGAGGCCTAATTAATAATCCCATGCAGCTGCCTTGTTGCATGATTCCAAACTGACCAGATGCAATTAGCAGCCAGGTGAGGCTGAACACAAGGGAACAAGCTGCAATTACACAGACTCACCAGCGGCAGCAGACAAGAGTATTCTAAAACAGAGCGACAGGAAATCCTGGCATGCAAGACAACTTTATAAACATAAAATAGGAATGAACCACTACCTGTGGTTCATAACAGTATCCCCTCCTTAAGGGTGAGCTCCGAGCACCCCATGACACCCACGGGGAACATAAACAGAAGTATAACATGAAATACAGAACAAAACTGCAAAACAGGAATGAGCCACAGCCGTGGCTCATAACATTACCCCCCCCCCCCCTTGAGGAGGGGTCAAAAGACCCCAAAATTCAGACTATCCAGAACAAGGGATACAAAAAAAAAAAAAACCTGACACACTGGTCTAACAGACAAGAAAACAAAAAAACAAGCTGTAGCAACATCTTGTAACAGTGCCCTCCCCTTGATGGTGGCCACTGGACACAAGACAAGGGGGAAAAAAAATAATCCTTTTTTTTATCAAGGCAAGAGTCAAAAATTATCTCTTTTTCTTCTTCTTCTTTTTACAAAGCTCTTTAGGTCTGACCAAGGTAATTCCCCAAACATTGTCTGAACTGATGGTACCACCCAGCAAGGCTGCGTTCAAATCAGAGACAGGTCTCTTACCCTTGGGAGCTGAACTTTCTGGTAAAGTACTATTATTAGAAGAAGAAGTCAAAAAAGCACATCCTGCAGTCAAAACAACGGGCTGGGACTCTTGTGCAGAGTTTACAGTATTTGGTGGACTCTCAGCAGACAAGACGGGTGACTTAGAGGAACCTGAACCAATTTCTTTGGAACCATATCTTTTAATAATTGCATCACTGAATGCTAGGGGATCCTGAAGAATGGGATCTTCATCTTTCATTAGGCTGGTCGCCCACTCAAAAGGCTCTCCTCTAAAAGAATAAATCAGATAGAGCCCAAGGTTTTCTGAAGTGATGCCCAGAAATGGTCTAGACAACATAATAGTGTAATAGTGTTTGAAAAGCGCCAGAAATTGGGCTAAGTCCCCATCAAAGGTTATGGATGTTGAGATATCAGAGTCAGGATCTGTTTCCTTCTCATCTGACTGACTGAAGTGCTTTGCTAGGACCTGGTCACTATTGACCTTACTCGAGGCTGAGACTCTCTGAACCCCACCCGGGGCAGTGACTTTCTGAACCCCACCCGGGGCAGTGACTTTCTGAACCCCACCCGGGGCAGTGACTTTCTGAATCCCACCCGGGGCAGTGACTTTCTGAATCCCACCCGGGGCAGTGACTTTCTGAATCCCACCCGGGGCAGTGACTTTCTGAATCCCACCCGGGGCAGTGACTTTCTGAACCCCACCCGGGGCAGTGACTTTCTGAACCCCACCCGGGGCAGTGACTTTCTGAACCCCACCCGGGGCAGTGACTTCCGGGAACCCCGCTGGGGCAGTGACTTCCGGGAACCCCGCTGGGGCAGTGGCCTCCAGGAACCCCGCTGGGGCAGTGGCCTCCGGGAACCCCGCTGGGGCAGTGGCCTCCGAGAACCCCGCTGGGGCAGTGGCCTCCGAGAACCCCGCTGGGGCCAGCACCTCGGATTCTTTTACTGGGACCGGACCGTTGGCCTCCCTGACTGGGATCGGGCCTTCGGCCTCCATCTCTGAGTCGATAATTATCGAAAGTTCTCCCGGGACTATGACTTCCGGGACTTTTGCTGAAGCAATAACGTTCAGATCCTCCACTAATGCTATGCTTCTTAAGTTCTTTCCTGGGGAAGCGACTTCTAGACCCTTCTTTGGGGCTGCGTCTCTCGAGACCCCACTTGAGGATATTACTTCAAAGATCCCTTCTGGGGTTTTGCTTCTCGAGTTCCCCTCAAGAACTATGGTTTTAGAGACCCTTTCTAGGGTTGCGCTTTTCAAGTCCCTACCTGGGGTAACAGCTTCTGAGACCCCTTCCGGTATGGACACCTGAACTATAATATTTGATGTCCCTCTATAAGCTAGGGCATCGGGTACCGCTCCAGCACTCTGGGCATCGGGTACCGCTCCAGCACTCTGGGCATCGGGTACCGCTCCAGCACTCTGGGCATCGGGTACCGCTCCAGCACTCTGGGCATCGGGTACCGCTCCAGCACTCTGGGCATCGGGTACCGCTCCAGGACCCTGGGCATCGGGTACCGCTCCAGGACCCTGGGCATCGGGCACCGCTCCGGGACCCTGGGCATCGGGCACCACTCAGGGACCCTGGGCATCGGGCACCACTCCAGGACCCTGGGCATCGGGCACCACTCCAGGACCCTGGGCATCGGGCACCACTCCAGGACCCTGGGCATCGGGCACCACTCCAGGACCCTGGGCATCGGGCGCCACTCCAGGACCCTGGGCATCGGGCACCACTCCAGGAACCTGGGCATCAGGCACCACTCCAGGAACCTGGGCATCAGGCACCACTCCAGGGACTTGCAACTCCGCTTCCACAGGAACCCCTAGAGAGGAGAGAAACATTCTCTTTTGATTCCTGAATCTATAATGGGGCTCCCTTGCCCAAGGACCCCAATTATAGGACAGAGAGCTTTTTTGTGTGGGTTGTGTGACAAGTACCTCTGCCACAGTAGAGACAGGAGTAGGTCTTGTATCATGACTCAACTTGGCCAGAGGGCAAGACTCGTCACCACACTTTGGCTTGCGCAACTCACAGGTCTGCAGATAATGGCCTAAACCCCCACAATATAGGCATAAGTTTAAGTTTCTGCGACGCAGACGCTCCTCTTCTGAGAGCCTGGGCCGCAGAAAACTTTTAAACCTTTTCTCTTCAATTAAACCAGAGGACTCTCTTGTCACCATACTGTGAACAAGAGTCTCTTTAGAGATAGATGTACTCTCAACGACTTCTGGCAAAATGAGCAAGATTTTAGTCAGAAGGTTTTGCAGTTGCTTTAGGGATTGCTGCAAAACTTCTAGTCGCTCTGGTCTCAAAGCACTGAATACAGAGTTCAGGGCTGCGAGAGATGCCTGCAGGGCTTGTATAGTAGACATAGGAGGATTTAAAACTAGACAAGACAAGGCAAGACAAGACAAGGCAAGACAAGGCAAGGCAAGACTAAATTTTGCTAAACAAAACAAGACTTTTTTTTTTTTTTTTTTTTTAAACACCGGACTGGATTCTAAACACCGGACTGGATTCTAAACACCGGACTGGATTCTAAAACACCGGACTGGATTCTAAAACACCGGACTGGATTCTAAAACACCGGACTGGATTCTAGACTAGACACTGGACTGGGCCAAAAAAGAAAAAAAAATTTATTTCTTTTTTGTGGTATGGCTGGTGATAATGTTAGGTTCCTGGTGCTCAGAACAAGGGAGATGTTATGAAGCGAGTCCAGAGCACCAGGACGTAATGCTGGGAAAGGGGAATGGAAAGGGAATAGCCCCTGGCGCCCTATCTCCGTTGTCTCGCCCGTGCTGTCAGTACACTCTTGCGAGACTATGGTTGCTTGAGCCCATGGCAGCCGCGTTTGAAGGGCGGATTACGTCTGCCCAACTTCGATGCCCCCTCAGGTCTTAATGAGAGACAAAGAGTGAACCGAGACAGGGTGATAACAAGGGGCCCTCTGACTAAACAACAAGGCCAGGGGCTACTAACAAACCTAAAACCAAAGTATGTGCGGCTTGCCGCCAAAGGAAAAGAACAACAAAGGAAATGCTGACCACACGCTGACAATACTTTTGTGTACCGGCGGTGACAGCATAAGCAGAACCCTCTGCAAAACACCAGTGACAGAAATAATAAGGGAATACAGCGGCCTAGGCCGACGGACGCGGTAGTGCCGCTACTCACGGAACCGGTACGAATACTGGCAAACGGACAGGAACTCCCAATGCTGCTGACACAGACTCTCAGAACTGGAGGACAGGCAGAATCCCAAACGGCAGACCGGTGGACACCAAGAAGCCAGAAACTTGCACAGGCAAAGGTACTGGACCTCAGGACAGGAACGCCTCACGGCAGGACACGGGATCAAACATAGGAATCGACACAGGGACTGACACAGGAATCGACACAGGAAGCTCAGGAACTAGCAGGAACCAGGCTCAGAACTCAAGCAGACTGAAAACCCAGAAATATCACCAGCATCAGTGAATTGCAAACAGCCAGCATATAACAGAGAGGCCTAATTAATAATCCCATGCAGCTGCCTTGTTGCATGATTCCAAACTGACCAGATGCAATTAGCAGCCAGGTGAGGCTGAACACAAGGGAACAAGCTGCAATTACACAGACTCACCAGCGGCAGCAGACAAGAGTATTCTAAAACAGAGCGACAGGAAATCCTGGCATGCAAGACAACTTTATAAACATAAAATAGGAATGAACCACTACCTGTGGTTCATAACAGTATCCCCTCCTTAAGGGTGAGCTCCGAGCACCCCATGACACCCACGGGGAACATAAACAGAAGTATAACATGAAATACAGAACAAAACTGCAAAACAGGAATGAGCCACAGCCGTGGCTCATAACAAAAACAAACTCCTTAATGTCTTTGGAAAGACCAGGCCACCATACCGAGCGGGAAACTAATTCAAAAGTTTTAGCGATCCCCGGATGCCCGGCAACCTTGCTATCATGAAACTCCGTCAAAACCGTTGCTCTCAAAAACTCGGGGACAAAAAGACGACCAGCAGGAGTATTTCCAGGAGCTTGATGTTGGAGCTGCTTTAACTGGGTAAATAAATCTTGTGTGAGACCTGCCCGAATGACTGAAGACGGAAGTATGGGAGTAACAGGACTGTTGTCTTGAACTGGAAGAAAACTGCGTGACAGGGCATCTGCCTTGGTATTCTTGGAACCTGGCCTGAAGGTGATAATGAACTTGAAACGAGTAAAAAATAAAGCCCAACGAGCTTGCCGGGCATTCAGCCGTTTAGCTGATTCAATGTATTGAAGATTTTTGTGATCAGTCAAAACTGAAATGGTATGAGTGGCTCCTTCAAGCCAATGCCTCCACTCCTCAAAAGCCCATTTAATAGCCAGTAATTCCCGGTTACCAACATCGTAGTTGGATTCAGCAGATGAGAATTTCCTGGACATAAAGGCACAAGGATGTAATTCCAGGGAATCCGGATCCTTCTGAGATAGGATAGCCCCTACTCCAACCTCCGAGGCATCAACCTCAACAATGAAAGGCAATTCTGGGTTGGGATGTCTGAGGACCGGGGCTGAGACAAAGGCTTGTTTCAAGGCCTGAAAAGATAACTCCGCTTCACGTGACCAGTTGGTAGGATCTGCTCCCTTTTTAGTCAGTGCCACAATGGGAGCAACTAGGTCAGAGAAAGAGTGAATAAATCTTCTATAGTAATTCGCAAACCCTAAAAAGCGCTGAATTGCTTTTAAATTGGTGGGTTGCGCCCAACTAAGGATGGCTTGGAGCTTCTTTGGTTCCATACAGAATCCCCGAGGGGAAATAATGTACCCTAAAAAGGATACCTCCGTGACATGAAATTCACACTTCTCCAGCTTGGCATATAGGTGATTTTCACGTAATTTTTTTAGAACCTGACGCACCTGGGTAACATGTTGTTCAATAGAGTCAGAATATATCAAAATATCGTCTAAGTAGACTACAACGAATCTTCCAAGAAATTCACGGAGCACATCGTTAATGAGATCCTGGAAAACTGCCGGAGCGTTGGACAGGCCGAATGGCATAACCAGATACTCATAGTGGCCTGATTGAGTACTGAATGCCGTTTTCCACTCATCCCCTGACTTGATTCTGATGAGGTTATATGCTCCTCTCAGGTCAATCTTAGAAAAAATCACAGCCGAACGTAGCTGATCAAAGAGGACAGAAATCAGCGGCAAAGGGTAAGTATTCTTTACTGAGATTTTATTCAAGGCTCTAAAGTCAATGCAAGGTCTGAGTGATCCATCCTTCTTCTCCACGAAGAAGAAGCCTGCACTTAAAGGGGATTTAGATGGCCTGATAAATCCTTTCCCTAGGCTTTCTTTAACATACTCATTCATGGCCACAGTTTCAGGTCCGGACAATGCATATAACCTTCCCTTAGGCAAAGTGGCACCAGGAATTAACTCGATAGCACAATCATAAGGCCTATGGGGAGGCAGAATATCCGCATTGCCCTTGGAAAATACATCAACAAAATCCTGGTATTCCACAGGAATGGGTGCGGGAATGACAGCAGCTATTCTGATGGGAAGCGTAATACATTCCTTATTACAGATGGTACCCCATTGTAAGATCTCCCCCGACTGCCAATCAATGATGGGATTATGAAAGGCCAGCCAAGGGTGACCCAGAACCACAGGAACTGCTGGGCAATGGGTAAGGAAAAACTCAATCTTTTCAGAATGCAGAGCTCCTACCGAAAGTAGAACAGGAGGTGTACAGAGAGAAATAACCCCATTGGACAAGGGACTCCCATCTAAACCATGCATGGTGATACACCTACCCAAGGCTAACTGAGGAATACCTAAGGCCTTAGCCCATGTTAAATCCATAAAGTTCCCTGCAGCTCCACTGTCCACAAAAGCCGAGACCGAGGAACAGAGACTGCCAAAGGAAACTTTAGCTGGAACCAACAGTGAATTATTTGAGGAGATAAGCTGCAGACCAAAGTGAACCCCCTCACAACTCACTTGGTCGAGGCGTTTCCCGACTTGTTCGGACAACTACGGGCAAAATGTCCCTTACCCCCACAGTATAAACAAAGACCAGAATTTTGCCTTCTGGTTCTTTCTTCAGGAGACAGTTTGGAGAGGCCTATCTGCATGGGCTCCTCTATGTCCACAGGAATGGAAAAAACACAAGGAGAAGACCCGACAGATGCTCCTTTTTCAGCCCTCCGCTCTCTGAGACGACGATCAATCTTAATAGAGAGCTCCATGAGTTTATCGAGAGTCTCAGGAGCGGGATACTGAAGGAGACTGTCTTTTATAGACTCGGATAAGCCGAGGCGAAACTGACTGCGCAGGGCTGGGTCATTCCATCCACAGTCGTTCGACCAACGGCGAAACTCCGTACAATAAATCTCTGCGGGATTCCTACCCTGTCTGAGAGCACGCAACTGACTCTCGGCGGATGCCTCTCTATCAGGGTCGTCATACAATAGCCCTAAAGACCCCAGAAAGGCGTCTACAGACAATAAAGCCGGATCGTCTGTCTTTAAGCCAAAAGCCCAGGTCTGAGGATCCCCCTGTAGCAAAGAAATAATAATTCCTACCCGCTGAGATTCCGTACCTGAGGAGACTGGTCTTAAACGAAAATACAGTTTACAAGACTCTTTAAAATTAAAAAACTGCTTTCTATCCCCAGAAAAACGGTCAGGCAGATGCATTTTTGGTTCAGGAATGACCCTCGGGAAGTCCGTAACAGATCTTCCTGTGACCTCACCCGAAGGGACAGATCTTGAACCATCTGAGTAAGCTCTTAAATCTGGCTAACTAAAAGCTGGCCAGGATTTGGCCCAACACCGGAGGGATTCATGAGGCTGACAAATCTCCCAACAGAATAAGGGAAAAAATTAACTCCTGTTTAATTTTAAATTTTAGTTAGGCCGGTGATAATGTTATGATTCCCGTACTCCAGACCAGAGGAGATCTTTATGGCAGAGGTCTGAGTACTGGAAGGATATGCTGGTACGGGAGCAGGAAAGCCTAGTAACCCCTGGCGCCCTAACTCCGTTGTCTCGCCCGTGTTATCAGAAATCCCCTGCGAGACTATGGTTGCTTGAGCCCATGGCAGCCGCGTTCGAAGGGCGGATTATGTCTGCCCAACCCCGATGCCCCCTCAGGTCTTAATGGGAGACAAAGGGAAATCCGAGACAGGGTGATAACAAGGGGCCCTCTGACTAAGCAACCAGGCCAGGGGTTACAAGCTATCTAACTTAAACCAAAAGTATGTGCGGACAAACCGCCAGGGAAAAGGACAACCAAAGATCCACTGATCCGTTACTCCTATCCAGCACCGCTGGATACCAGAGTGGATTTGTGGGAGCGGAATCCTCCGCAAAAGCTCCAGAACACAATAAACTAAATAATAAATAGTAGCGGTCAAGCCGCAACACACGGCTACGCCGCGACTCACGAACACCACAGGATGTTAAAGGTGCTCGGTCGGACTCCAGGAATAGATGACAAATTCCGAGTACTGGATCACTGAGGACAGGAACAACCGGGTTGAGCAGGACTGGAAACTCTCTGTAACTGACACAGCAAACAGGAAGCTATCACCGGCGTCTGTGAGAAGTCCTGAGAGTGCTTAAATTTGGGAGCCCTCCAATCATGATCCAGACAGGGTAATCACATAATGATGCCGTGCAGCTGCATGCTGCACGGCCAGAATACACAAGCACTGATTAATTAAGACCCAGCAACGGGGAACGCGGTCTGACCGTGGCGTCCCCGTTGCTAGGGTCTGAGCGGCTCCGTGCGCCCGGCGTCTAGCGTTGCTAGGGAGCCGGCGGCTGTCTGCCTGCGGCGTCCCTAGTTGCTAGGCGCCGGGCCGCACTGACGGGCGGACCCTCGGCGCCTAACAGACTGGAGTTCGACACAAATAATATCTTGAAGTTCTTTTTGTCATTCAAATTGTCTCACCCCAGTCTATCCGCTCCGTGTATCTTCCAGGTCAGATGAAGGGCTCATTCCGGAGGCCTATCGGGAGTTTTCTGACGTGTTCTCGGAGCAAGCGGCCGATCAGCTACCACCGCATAGACCCTGGGACTGCTCCATTGAGCTCATTCCGGGGAAAATGCCACCTCGGGGTCGCACTTATCCCTTATCATTGCCCGAGACCCAAGCTATGTCGGACTATATCAAGTCTAATCTACAGAAAGGATTCATCCGCCCCTCTACTTCTCCGGCGGGGGCGGGTTTCTTTTTTGTGAAGAAGAAGGACGGAGGGCTGAGACCATGTATTGACTATCGTGGTCTAAATGATGTCACCATTAAGAATAAGTATCCTTTGCCGCTCATTACGGAGCTTTTTGATAGAGTTCGCGGAGCCCGAGTTTTCACCAAGCTTGATTTAAGGGGAGCTTATAATTTGATACGTATCCGACAGGGGGACGAATGGAAGACGGCCTTCAATACCAGGGACGGGCATTACGAGTATCTGGTGATGCCGTTTGGCCTCAGCAACGCCCCTGCCGTCTTCCAGGGATTCATTAACGAAGTCTTTCGGGATATGCTATACCTAAGTGTAGTGGTATATTTGGATGACATTCTGATATTTTCTAAAAATCTCACAGAGCTCAGAATACAGGTCAAAGAGGTACTTCTTCGATTGCGAGTGAATCATCTTTATGGCAAGATTTCCAAATGTACTTTTGAGGTTCCTTCTGTTCCATTTCTTGGTTACATCATTTCGGGCACGGAGCTTCGTATGGATCCAGAGAAACTCACTGCCATCCGGGACTGGACTCAGCCTCTTTCCTTGAAAGCGGTACAACGATTTCTGGGCTTTGCAAATTACTACCGGAAATTCATAAAGGGATTCTCTACCATCGTGGCACCTGTTACTGCCCTAACCAAGAAGGGTTCTGACCAAAGTCATTGGTCCTCCGAAGCTGTAGCAGCGTTCGCTCAGTTAAAGGCTGCCTTTATGTCCGCTCCAGTCCTTCAACAACCAAATTTTTCAAAACCATTCTTCTTGGAGGTTGATGTTTCCTCGGTAGGCATAGGTGCCGTGCTTTCGCAGTACGCTCCAGATGGGAAGTTACATCCATGTAGTTTCCATTCTCGCAAATTCTCTCCTGCGGAACCGAATTACACCATTGGAGACAAAGAGCTTTTGGCAATAAAATCTGCCTTGGAGGAATGGAGATATCTTTTGGAAGGTGCTAAACACCTAATTACAATTTTCACTGATCATAAGAATTTGCTGTACCTCAAGACGGCCCAGTGCTTGAATCCCCGTCAAGCTAGATGGGCGCTCTTCTTTACCCGGTTTTCGTTTGTTATTAAGTACCGGGCTGGGACATTTAACACCAAGGCTGATGCTTTATCCCGTTCCTTAACAGCTTCGGATGAGGAGAATTCCGTTGAGAAGGCTTTGATTCTCAGTCCAGTTTCTATGTCAGCGGCTCCCACCGCTTTGGGTCCTCCTCCTGGGAGAATGTCTGTGCCAGCTAAATTTCGACCAAGGTTGTTGCAGTGGGCTCATGTTTCCAAGTTTTCCGGTCATCCTGGAGTTCAAAAGATGTGGGAGTTTCTACGAAGGTCTTATTGGTGGGACACTATGAAGAAGGATATTCAAGATTATGTCAACTCATGTCCTCAGTGTGCTCAGCACAAAATTCCTCGTTTGCATCCACTGTTCATTCATCAGAGGCCTTGGACCCATATCTCTATGGACTTTGTCACCGAATTGCCTCTCTCCAAGGGTCACAATACTGTCTGGGTAATTATCGACCGTTTCTCTAAGATGGCACATTTTGTACCTTTGACTGGGTTACCATCAGCTCCCAAGTTGGCTTTGTTATTTATCCGTGAACATTTCCGCCTGCACGGCTTACCTCAGGAAATTGTCTCTGACCGGGGGGTACAATTCACTGCAAGATTCTGGAGAGCTCTCTGTACGGCCTTACAAATAAAACTCAAGTTTTCATCCGCTTACCATCCACAAACCAATGGGCAAACTGAACGCATCAATCAAGATTTAGAGACTTTTCTCCGTGTTTATCTTTCTCCTTCGCAAGATGATTGGGTGGAACTGTTGCCATGGGCCGAGTTTGCCCATAATCATCTGTACCACTCTTCGACTGGTGAGTCCCCATTTTTCATTAATTATGGGTTCCATCCTCAAGTTCCTGAATTACCCATTTGTCCTCCGGTGGATGTTCCTGCTGCAGCCTCTACTCTTCGGCACTTCAGCCAAATTTGGAATCGAGTTCATGCTAATCTCAAGAGAGTTTCCGGCCGCTACAAGTTCTTTGCGGATAGGAAGCGACGAGCAGCTCCCCAATACAAGGTTGGTGACGGGGTATGGCTTTCCACCCGCAACCTCCGGTTAAGGGTGCCCACTACGAAGTTTGCCCCGAAGTTTATTGGTCCCTACCCCGTGTTACAAGTCCTGAACCCGGTTGTCTGCAAATTGGGATTGCCTTCCCACCTCCGGATACCAAACTCCTTTCACGTCTCTCTCCTTCGCCCCCTTGTTTTAAACCGGTTCCATTTAAGGTCCCCGAGGCCAACCTCTGCAGAGTCTGAAGATGGAACGGACTTTGAAATCAAAGCTATTCTTGACTCTCGTTATCTTCACAAGAATCTACAGTATTTGGTGGAGTGGAAAGGTTTTGGCCCCGAGGAGAGGAGCTGGGTCAAGGCTACTGAAGTTATGGCTCCCCGACTGGTGTGGATTTTCCATTCCAGACATCCAACAAAACCTGGATAGTGTCCAGGGGCCACTCCTGGAGGAGGGGGTACTGTCACACGCCATAGGCGGCGTTCACCGCGCTTACCCCTGCGTACCTGCTGGTCTGTGTTGCGGCCTCCGCCTTTGGTGGTCCACGGGCTCCGGCGCCTGGTTGGCGTGGCCCCCGGCGGTTCCCTGGGGCAGGGGCGCCGCCATGACACCCGGCATCACATGGGCGGGGAGCAGGTGACGTCATCAGACTGTTCCGCCAATACAGCGGAGGCGGGAGATTCAAAGGCAGACGCCGGGCAGCGCCTCGGCGCCTGAGTATCGTCTTTTCCCTTGAAGTGGATGCCAGTGCTTCTGTACTCGGCGGATCTCTCTGCAGCATACCCCAGTTTCTCCGGCATTTCCAGGTGTCAGTTGTTGCACAGCTTCCAGCGTTCCCAGCCGCTGCTGGGTTCCACTGCGCTCTAGTCACCAGTGCTTCTTGGAGTCAGCGTGGGCTGCAGGTTAAACGTCGCTCTCAAGTTATACAAGTCCTCAGTGTCTTTAACCCTCGCTCTCAAGTTATACAAGTCCTCAGTGTCTTTAACCCTTGCTCTCAAGTTATACAAGTTCTCAGTGTCTTTTACCCTCGCTCTCAAGTTATACAAGTCCTCAGTGTCTTTAACCCTCGCTCTCCAGTTATACAAATCCTCAGTGTCTTTAGCCACCGCTCACAAGTTCCTCAAATCATCAGTGTCTTTAACCATCGCTCTCAAGTTCTTCAAATCATCAGTGTCTTTAACCACCGCTCTCAAGTTCTTCAAATCATCAGTGTCTTTTAACCGAAGCTCTCACGTTCTTCAGTCACCAGTATCTTTTGCCATCACTCACAAGTACTTCCTGGACAATTCTCCATACGCTCCTTCTCTGTTATGTGACATTGTGTTGCTCTCTTCCTGCAATAAAGTCCTTTAATATTTTCACCAAACTTTACTGTCAGAGTCCTGTATGAGGAAGACCTATATCAAGCCATCCCTGTTCCGACCCAACTGTGGTTCCTCTCCCCTACCATCAGGAGAACCCCCGAGTTCACAACACCCCCAACCTATTTCAGTGACACACATAGTGCGTGATTCTTCTGCGATCGTATCTTGCTGGGCATTTGTGGGCATACACTTGACATTTGCAGGGAGTGGTTCAGGAAAAGCAGGCGTGTCATGGCTGTTTTCAGGGCATGCATCTGACGTCAGCTGTGATTACATGGCACCCGGGACTGTGTGTATTACACGTGCCTGAGAGTGAGGGGACACCGGGACTGTCTGTATTACAAGTGTCCTGAGAGTGAGGGGACACCGGTACTGTCTGTATTACACGTGTCCTGAGAGTGAGGGGACACCGGGACTATCTGTATTACACGTGTCCTGAGAGTGAGGGGACACCGGGACTGTCTGTATTACATGTGTCCTGAGAGTGAGGGGACACCGGGACTGTCTGTATTACATGTGTCCTGAGAGTGAGGGGACACCGGGACTGTCTGTATTACATGTGTCCTGAGAGTGGGGGGACACCGAGACTGTCTGTATTACACGTGTCATGAGAGTGAGGGGACACCGGGACTGTCTGTATTACATGTGTCCTGAGAGTGGGGGGACACCGGTACTGTCTGTATTACACGTGTCCTGAGAGAGAGGGGGCACCGGGACTGTCTGTATTACATGTGTCCTGAGAGTGAGGAGACACCGGGACTGTCTGTATTACATCTGTCCTGAGAGTCAGGAGACACCGGGACTGTCTGTATTACACATGTACCGAGAGTGACGGGACACCGGGACTGTCTGTATTACAGGTGTCCTGAGAGTGAGGGGACACCAGGACTGTCTGTATTACACGTGTCCTGAGAGTGAGGAGACATCGGGACTGTCCGTATTACACGTGCCCTGAGAGTGAGGAGACACCGGGACTGTCTGTATTACATGTGTCCTGAGAGTGAGAGGACACTGGGACTGTCTGTATCACACGTGTACTGAGAGTGAGAGGACAGGGGTACTATCTGTATTACACGTGTCCTGAGAGTGAGGGGACACCGGGACTGTCTATATTACATCTGTCCTGAGAGTGAGGGGACACCGGGACTGTCTGTATTACATGTGTCCTGAGAGTGAGGGGACACCGGTACTGTCTGTATTACACGTGTCCTGAGAGAGAGGGGGCACCGGGACTGTCTGTATTACATGTGTCCTGAGAGTGAGGAGACACCGGGACTGTCTGTATTACATCTGTCCTGAGAGTCAGGAGACACCGGGACTGTCTGTATTACACATGTACTGAGAGTGACGGGACACCGGGACTGTCTGTATTACACGTGTCCTGAGAGTGAGGGGACACCGGGACTGTCTGTATTACATGTGTCCTGAGAGTGGGGGGACACCGAGACTGTCTGTATTACACGTGTCATGAGAGTGAGGGGACACCGGGACTGTCTGTATTACACATGTACCGAGAGTGACGGGACACCGGGACTGTCTGTATTACACGTGTCCTGAGAGTGAGGGGACACCAGGACTGTCTGTATTACACGTGTCCTGAGAGTGAGGAGACATCGGGACTGTCTGTATTACACGTGTCCTGAGAGTGAGGAGACACCGGGACTGTCTGTATTACATGTGTCCTGAGAGTGAGAGGACACTGGGACTGTCTGTATCACACGTGTACTGAGAGTGAGGGGACAGGGGTACTATCTGTATTACACGTGTCCTGAGAGTGAGGGGACACCGGCACTGTCTATATTACATCTGTCCTGAGAGTGAGGGGACACCGGGACTGTCTGTATTACATGTGTCCTGAGAGTGAGGGGACACCGGTACTGTCTGTATTACACGTGTCCTGAGAGAGAGGGGGCACCGGGACTGTCTGTATTACATGTGTCCTGAGAGTGAGGAGACACCGGGACTGTCTGTATTACATCTGTCCTGAGAGTCAGGAGACACCGGGACTGTCTGTATTACACATGTACCGAGAGTGACGGGACACCGGGACTGTCTGTATTACACGTGTCCTGAGAGTGAGGGGACACCAGGACTGTCTGTATTACACGTGTCCTGAGAGTGAGGAGACATCGGGACTGTCTGTATTACACGTGTCCTGAGAGTGAGGAGACACCGGGACTGTCTGTATTACATGTGTCCTGAGAGTGAGAGGACACTGGGACTGTCTGTATCACACGTGTACTGAGAGTGAGGGGACAGGGGTACTATCTGTATTACACGTGTCCTGAGAGTGAGGGGACACCGGCACTGTCTATATTACATGTGTCCTGAGAGTGAGGAGACACCGGGACTGTCTGTATTACACGTGTACTGAGAGTGAGGGGACACCGGGACTGTCTGTACTACATGTATCCTGAGAGTGAGGGGACACCGGGACTGTCTGTATTACATGTGTGCTGAGAGTGAGGGGACACCGGGACTGTCTATATTACATGTGTCCTGAGAGTGAGGGGACACCGGGACTGTGTGTATTACATGTGTACTGAGAGTGAGGAGACACCGGGACTGTCTGTATTACGCAAGACCTGAGAGTGAGAGGACACTGGGACTGTCTGTATTACACGTGTCCTGAGAGTGAGGAGACACCGGGACTGTCTGTATTACACGTGTCCTGAGAGTGAGGAACACCGGGACTGTCTGTATTACACGTGTCCTGAGAGTGAGGAACACCGGGACTGTCTGTATTACACGTGTCCTGAGAGTGAGGGGGCACCGGGACTGTCTGTATTACATCTGTCCTGAGACTAAGGGGACACCGAGACTGTCTGTATTACATCTGTCCTGAGAGTAACAGGACCCTGGGACTGTCTGTATTACATCTGTCCTGAGAGTCAGGAGACACCGGGACTGTCTGTATTACACATGTACCGAGAGTGACGGGACACCGGGACTGTCTTTATTACACGTGTCCTGAGAGTGAGGGGACACCAGGACTGTCTGTATTACACGTGTCCTGAGAGTGAGGAGACATCAAGACTGTCTGTATTACACGTGTCCTGAGAGTGAGGGGACAGGGGTACTATCTGTATTACAAGTGTCCTGAGAGTGAGGGGACTCCGGGACTGTCTATATTACATGTGTCCTGAGAGTGAGGAGACACCGGGACTGTCTGTATTACACGTGTACTGAGAGTGAGGGGACACCGGGACTGTCTGTACTACATGTATCCTGAGAGTGAGGGGACACCGGGACTGTCTGTATTACATGTGTGCTGAGAGTGAGGGGACACCGGGACTGTCTATATTACATGTTTCCTGAGAGTGAGGGGACACCGGGACTGTGTGTATTACATGTGTACTAAGAGTGAGGAGACACCGGGACTGTCTGTATTACACAAGACCTGAGAGTGAGAGGACACTGGGACTGTCTGTATTACACGTGTCCTGAGAGTGAGGAGACACCAGGACTGTCTGTATTACACGTGTCCTGAGAGTGAGGAGACATCGGGACTGTCTGTATTACACGTGCCCTGAGAGTGAGGAGACACCGGGACTGTCTGTATTACATGTGTCCTGAGAGTGAGAGGACACTGGGACTGTCTGTATCACACGTGTACTGAGAGTGAGAGGACAGGGGTACTATCTGTATTACACGTGTCCTGAGAGTGAGGGGACACCGGGACTGTCTATATTACATCTGTCCTGAGAGTGAGGGGACACCGGGACTGTCTGTATTACATGTGTCCTGAGAGTGAGGGGACACCGGTGCTGTCTGTATTACACGTGTCCTGAGAGAGAGGGGGCACCGGGACTGTCTGTATTACATGTGTCCTGAGAGTGAGGAGACACCGGGACTGTCTGTATTACATCTGTCCTGAGAGTCAGGAGACACCGGGACTGTCTGTATTACACATGTACTGAGAGTGACGGGACACCGGGACTGTCTGTATTACACGTGTCCTGAGAGTGAGGGGACACCGGGACTGTCTGTATTACATGTGTCCTGAGAGTGGGGGGACACCGAGACTGTCTGTATTACACGTGTCATGAGAGTGAGGGGACACCGGGACTGTCTGTATTACATGTGTCCTGAGAGTGGGGGGACACCGGTACTGTCTGTATTACACGTGTCCTGAGAGAGAGGGGGCACCGGGACTGTGTGTATTACATGTGTCCTGAGAGTGAGGAGACACCGGGACTGTCTGAATTACATCTGTCCTGAGAGTCAGGAGACACCGGGACTGTCTGTATTACACATGTACCGAGAGTGACGGGACACCGGGACTGTCTGTATTACACGTGTCCTGAGAGTGAGGGGACACCAGGACTGTCTGTATTACACGTGTCCTGAGAGTGAGGAGACATCGGGACTGTCTGTATTACACGTGTCCTGAGAGTGAGGAGACACCGGGACTGTCTGTATTACATGTGTCCTGAGAGTGAGAGGACACTGGGACTGTCTGTATCACACGTGTACTGAGAGTGAGGGGACAGGGGTACTATCTGTATTACACGTGTCCTGAGAGTGAGGGGACACCGGCACTGTCTATATTACATCTGTCCTGAGAGTGAGGGGACACCGGGACTGTCTGTATTACATGTGTCCTGAGAGTGAGGGGACACCGGTACTGTCTGTATTACACGTGTCCTGAGAGAGAGGGGGCACCGGGACTGTCTGTATTACATGTGTCCTGAGAGTGAGGAGACACCGGGACTGTCTGTATTACATCTGTCCTGAGAGTCAGGAGACACCGGGACTGTCTGTATTACACATGTACCGAGAGTGACGGGACACCGGGACTGTCTGTATTACACGTGTCCTGAGAGTGAGGGGACACCAGGACTGTCTGTATTACACGTGTCCTGAGAGTGAGGAGACATCGGGACTGTCTGTATTACACGTGTCCTGAGAGTGAGGAGACACCGGGACTGTCTGTATTACATGTGTCCTGAGAGTGAGAGGACACTGGGACTGTCTGTATCACACGTGTACTGAGAGTGAGGGGACAGGGGTACTATCTGTATTACACGTGTCCTGAGAGTGAGGGGACACCGGCACTGTCTATATTACATGTGTCCTGAGAGTGAGGAGACACCGGGACTGTCTGTATTACACGTGTACTGAGAGTGAGGGGACACCGGGACTGTCTGTACTACATGTATCCTGAGAGTGAGGGGACACCGGGACTGTCTGTATTACATGTGTGCTGAGAGTGAGGGGACACCGGGACTGTCTATATTACATGTGTCCTGAGAGTGAGGGGACACCGGGACTGTGTGTATTACATGTGTACTGAGAGTGAGGAGACACCGGGACTGTCTGTATTACGCAAGACCTGAGAGTGAGAGGACACTGGGACTGTCTGTATTACACGTGTCCTGAGAGTGAGGAGACACCGGGACTGTCTGTATTACACGTGTCCTGAGAGTGAGGAACACCGGGACTGTCTGTATTACACGTGTCCTGAGAGTGAGGAACACCGGGACTGTCTGTATTACACGTGTCCTGAGAGTGAGGGGGCACCGGGACTGTCTGTATTACATCTGTCCTGAGACTAAGGGGACACCGAGACTGTCTGTATTACATCTGTCCTGAGAGTAACAGGACCCTGGGACTGTCTGTATTACATCTGTCCTGAGAGTCAGGAGACACCGGGACTGTCTGTATTACACATGTACCGAGAGTGACGGGACACCGGGACTGTCTTTATTACACGTGTCCTGAGAGTGAGGGGACACCAGGACTGTCTGTATTACACGTGTCCTGAGAGTGAGGAGACATCAAGACTGTCTGTATTACACGTGTCCTGAGAGTGAGGGGACAGGGGTACTATCTGTATTACAAGTGTCCTGAGAGTGAGGGGACTCCGGGACTGTCTATATTACATGTGTCCTGAGAGTGAGGAGACACCGGGACTGTCTGTATTACACGTGTACTGAGAGTGAGGGGACACCGGGACTGTCTGTACTACATGTATCCTGAGAGTGAGGGGACACCGGGACTGTCTGTATTACATGTGTGCTGAGAGTGAGGGGACACCGGGACTGTCTATATTACATGTTTCCTGAGAGTGAGGGGACACCGGGACTGTGTGTATTACATGTGTACTAAGAGTGAGGAGACACCGGGACTGTCTGTATTACACAAGACCTGAGAGTGAGAGGACACTGGGACTGTCTGTATTACACGTGTCCTGAGAGTGAGGAGACACCGGGACTGTCTGTATTACACGTGTCCTGAGAGTGAGGGACACCGGGACTGTCTGTATTACATGTGTCCTGAGAGTGAGGAGACACCGGGACTGTCTGTATTACACGTGTCCTGAGAGTGAGGTACACTGGGACTGTCTGTATTACACGTGTCCTGAGAGTGAGGGGACACCGGGACTGTCTGTATTACACGTGTCCTGAGAGTGAGGGGACACCGGGACTGTCTATATCACATGTGTCCTGAGTCCTGAGAGTGTGGAGACACCGGGACTGTCTGTACTACACGTGTCCTGAGAGTGAGGGGACACCGGGACTGTCTGTATTACACGTGTCATGAGAGTGAGGGGACACCGGGACTGTCTGTATTACATGTGTCCTGAGAGTGGGGGGACACCGGTACTGTCTGTATTACACGTGTCCTGAGAGAGAGGGGGCACCGGGACTGTGTGTATTACATGTGTCCTGAGAGTGAGGAGACACCGGGACTGTCTGTATTACATCTGTCCTGAGAGTCAGGAGACACCGGGACTGTCTGTATTACACATGTACCGAGAGTGACGGGACACCGGGACTGTCTGTATTACACGTGTCCTGAGAGTGAGGGGACACCAGGACTGTCTGTATTACACGTGTCCTGAGAGTGAGGAGACATCGGGACTGTCTGTATTACACGTGTCCTGAGAGTGAGGAGACACCGGGACTGTCTGTATTACATGTGTCCTGAGAGTGAGAGGACACTGGGACTGTCTGTATCACACGTGTACTGAGAGTGAGGGGACAGGGGTACTATCTGTATTACACGTGTCCTGAGAGTGAGGGGACACCGGCACTGTCTATATTACATCTGTCCTGAGAGTGAGGGGACACCGGGACTGTCTGTATTACATGTGTCCTGAGAGTGAGGGGACACCGGTACTGTCTGTATTACACGTGTCCTGAGAGAGAGGGGGCACCGGGACTGTCTGTATTGCATGTGTCCTGAGAGTGAGGAGACACCGGGACTGTCTGTATTACATCTGTCCTGAGAGTCAGGAGACACCGGGACTGTCTGTATTACACATGTACCGAGAGTGACGGGACACCGGGACTGTCTGTATTACACGTGTCCTGAGAGTGAGGGGACACCAGGACTGTCTGTATTACACGTGTCCTGAGAGTGAGGAGACATCGGGACTGTCTGTATTACACGTGTCCTGAGAGTGAGGAGACACCGGGACTGTCTGTATTACATGTGTCCTGAGAGTGAGAGGACACTGGGACTGTCTGTATCACACGTGTACTGAGAGTGAGGGGACAGGGGTACTATCTGTATTACACGTGTCCTGAGAGTGAGGGGACACCGGCACTGTCTATATTACATGTGTCCTGAGAGTGAGGAGACACCGGGACTGTCTGTATTACACGTGTACTGAGAGTGAGGGGACACCGGGACTGTCTGTACTACGTGTATCCTGAGAGTGAGGGGACATCGGGACTGTCTGTATTACATGTGTGCTGAGAGTGAGGGGACACCGGGACAGTCTATATTACATGTGTCCTGAGAGTGAGGGGACACCGGGACTGTGTGTATTACATGTGTACTGAGAGTGAGGAGACACCGGGACTGTCTGTATTACGCAAGACCTGAGAGTGAGAGGACACTGGGACTGTCTGTATTACACGTGTCCTGAGAGTGAGGAGACACCGGGACTGTCTGTATTACACGTGTCCTGAGAGTGAGGAACACCGGGACTATCTGTATTACACGTGTCCTGAGAGTGAGGAACACCGGGACTGTCTGTATTACACGTGTCCTGAGAGTGAGGGGGCACCGGGACTGTCTGTATTACATCTGTCCTGAGACTAAGGGGACACCGAGACTGTCTGTATTACATCTGTCCTGAGAGTAACAGGACCCTGGGACTGTCTGTATTACATCTGTCCTGAGAGTCAGGAGACACCGGGACTGTCTGTATTACACATGTACCGAGAGTGACGGGACACCGGGACTGTCTTTATTACACGTGTCCTGAGAGTGAGGGGACACCAGGACTGTCTGTATTACACGTGTCCTGAGAGTGAGGAGACATCAAGACTGTCTGTATTACACGTGTCCTGAGAGTGAGGGGACAGGGGTACTATCTGTATTACAAGTGTCCTGAGAGTGAGGGGACTCCGGGACTGTCTATATTACATGTGTCCTGAGAGTGAGGAGACACCGGGACTGTCTGTATTACACGTGTACTGAGAGTGAGGGGACACCGGGACTGTCTGTACTACATGTATCCTGAGAGTGAGGGGACACCGGGACTGTCTGTATTACATGTGTGCTGAGAGTGAGGGGACACCGGGACTGTCTATATTACATGTTTCCTGAGAGTGAGGGGACACCGGGACTGTGTGTATTACATGTGTACTAAGAGTGAGGAGACACCGGGACTGTCTGTATTACACAAGACCTGAGAGTGAGAGGACACTGGGACTGTCTGTATTACACGTGTCCTGAGAGTGAGGAGACACCAGGACTGTCTGTATTACACGTGTCCTGAGAGTGAGGAGACATCGGGACTGTCTGTATTACACGTGCCCTGAGAGTGAGGAGACACCGGGACTGTCTGTATTACATGTGTCCTGAGAGTGAGAGGACACTGGGACTGTCTGTATCACACGTGTACTGAGAGTGAGAGGACAGGGGTACTATCTGTATTACACGTGTCCTGAGAGTGAGGGGACACCGGTACTGTCTGTATTACACGTGTCCTGAGAGAGAGGGGGCACCGGGACTGTCTGTATTACATGTGTCCTGAGAGTGAGGAGACACCGGGACTGTCTGTATTACATCTGTCCTGAGAGTCAGGAGACACCGGGACTGTCTGTATTACACATGTACTGAGAGTGACGGGACACCGGGACTGTCTGTATTACACGTGTCCTGAGAGTGAGGGGACACCGGGACTGTCTGTATTACATGTGTCCTGAGAGTGGGGGGACACCGAGACTGTCTGTATTACACGTGTCATGAGAGTGAGGGGACACCGGGACTGTCTGTATTACATGTGTCCTGAGAGTGGGGGGACACCGGTACTGTCTGTATTACACGTGTCCTGAGAGAGAGGGGGCACCAGGACTGTGTGTATTACATGTGTCCTGAGAGTGAGGAGACACCGGGACTGTCTGTATTACATCTGTCCTGAGAGTCAGGAGACACCGGGACTGTCTGTATTACACATGTACCGAGAGTGACGGGACACCGGGACTGTCTGTATTACACGTGTCCTGAGAGTGAGGGGACACCAGGACTGTCTGTATTACACGTGTCCTGAGAGTGAGGAGACATCGGGACTGTCTGTATTACACGTGTCCTGAGAGTGAGGAGACACCGGGACTGTCTGTATTACATGTGTCCTGAGAGTGAGAGGACACTGGGACTGTCTGTATCACACGTGTACTGAGAGTGAGGGGACAGGGGTACTATCTGTATTACACGTGTCCTGAGAGTGAGGGGACACCGGCACTGTCTATATTACATCTGTCCTGAGAGTGAGGGGACACCGGGACTGTCTGTATTACATGTGTCCTGAGAGTGAGGGGACACCGGTACTGTCTGTATTACACGTGTCCTGAGAGAGAGGGGGCACCGGGACTGTCTGTATTACATGTGTCCTGAGAGTGAGGAGACACCGGGACTGTCTGTATTACATCTGTCCTGAGAGTCAGGAGACACCGGGACTGTCTGTATTACACATGTACCGAGAGTGACGGGACACCGGGACTGTCTGTATTACACGTGTCCTGAGAGTAAGGGGACACCAGGACTGTCTGTATTACACGTGTCCTGAGAGTGAGGAGACATCGGGACTGTCTGTATTACACGTGTCCTGAGAGTGAGGAGACACCGGGACTGTCTGTATTACATGTGTCCTGAGAGTGAGAGGACACTGGGACTGTCTGTATCACACGTGTACTGAGAGTGAGGGGACAGGGGTACTATCTGTATTACACGTGTCCTGAGAGTGAGGGGACACCGGCACTGTCTATATTACATGTGTCCTGAGAGTGAGGAGACACCGGGACTGTCTGTATTACACGTGTACTGAGAGTGAGGGGACACCGGGACTGTCTGTACTACATGTATCCTGAGAGTGAGGGGACACCGGGACTGTCTGTATTACATGTGTGCTGAGAGTGAGGGGACACCGGGACTGTCTATATTACATGTGTCCTGAGAGTGAGGGGACACCGGGACTGTGTGTATTACATGTGTACTGAGAGTGAGGAGACACCGGGACTGTCTGTATTACGCAAGACCTGAGAGTGAGAGGACACTGGGACTGTCTGTATTACACGTGTCCTGAGAGTGAGGAGACACCGGGACTGTCTGTATTACACGTGTCCTGAGAGTGAGGAACACCGGGACTGTCTGTATTACACGTGTCCTGAGAGTGAGGAACACCGGGACTGTCTGTATTACACGTGTCCTGAGAGTGAGGGGGCACCGGGACTGTCTGTATTACATCTGTCCTGAGACTAAGGGGACACCGAGACTGTCTGTATTACATCTGTCCTGAGAGTAACAGGACCCTGGGACTGTCTGTATTACATCTGTCCTGAGAGTCAGGAGACACCGGGACTGTCTGTATTACACATGTACCGAGAGTGACGGGACACCGGGACTGTCTTTATTACACGTGTCCTGAGAGTGAGGGGACACCAGGACTGTCTGTATTACACGTGTCCTGAGAGTGAGGAGACATCAAGACTGTCTGTATTACACGTGTCCTGAGAGTGAGGGGACAGGGGTACTATCTGTATTACAAGTGTCCTGAGAGTGAGGGGACTCCGGGACTGTCTATATTACATGTGTCCTGAGAGTGAGGAGACACCGGGACTGTCTGTATTACACGTGTACTGAGCGTGAGGGGACACCGGGACTGTCTGTACTACATGTATCCTGAGAGTGAGGGGACACCGGGACTGTCTGTATTACATGTGTGCTGAGAGTGAGGGGACACCGGGACTGTCTATATTACATGTTTCCTGAGAGTGAGGGGACACCGGGACTGTGTGTATTACATGTGTACTAAGAGTGAGGAGACACCGGGACTGTCTGTATTACACAAGACCTGAGAGTGAGAGGACACTGGGACTGTCTGTATTACACGTGTCCTGAGAGTGAGGAGACACCAGGACTGTCTGTATTACACGTGTCCTGAGAGTGAGGAGACATCGGGACTGTCTGTATTACACGTGCCCTGAGAGTGAGGAGACACCGGGACTGTCTGTATTACATGTGTCCTGAGAGTGAGAGGACACTGGGACTGTCTGTATCACACGTGTACTGAGAGTGAGAGGACAGGGGTACTATCTGTATTACACGTGTCCTGAGAGTGAGGGGACACCGGGACTGTCTATATTACATCTGTCCTGAGAGTGAGGGGACACCGGGACTGTCTGTATTACATGTGTCCTGAGAGTGAGGGGACACCGGTACTGTCTGTATTACACGTGTCCTGAGAGAGAGGGGGCACCGGGACTGTCTGTATTACATGTGTCCTGAGAGTGAGGAGACACCGGGACTGTCTGTATTACATCTGTCCTGAGAGTCAGGAGACACCGGGACTGTCTGTATTA
Organism: Pseudophryne corroboree; assembly: GCF_028390025.1. Lineage (NCBI taxonomy): Eukaryota > Metazoa > Chordata > Amphibia > Anura > Myobatrachidae > Pseudophryne > Pseudophryne corroboree. The sequence goes on along the minus strand of NC_086453.1, from coordinate 5,773,349 downwards.
CACATGTACTGAGAGTGACGGGACACCGGGACTGTCTGTATTACACGTGTCCTGAGAGTGAGGGGACACCAGGACTGTCTGTATTACACGTGTCCTGAGAGTGAGGAGACATCGGGACTGTCTGTATTACACGTGTCCTGAGAGTGAGGAGACACCGGGACTGTCTGTATTACATGTGTCCTGAGAGTGAGAGGACACTGGGACTGTCTGTATCACACGTGTACTGAGAGTGAGGGGACAGGGGTACTATCTGTATTACACGTGTCCTGAGAGTGAGGGGACACCGGCACTGTCTATATTACATGTGTCCTGAGAGTGAGGAGACACCGGGACTGTCTGTATTACACGTGTACTGAGAGTGAGGGGACACCGGGACTGTCTGTACTACATGTATCCTGAGAGTGAGGGGACACCGGGACTGTCTGTATTACATGTGTGCTGAGAGTGAGGGGACACCGGGACTGTCTATATTACATGTGTCCTGAGAGTGAGGGGACACCGGGACTGTGTGTATTACATGTGTACTGAGAGTGAGGAGACACCGGGACTGTCTGTATTACGCAAGACCTGAGAGTGAGAGGACACTGGGACTGTCTGTATTACACGTGTCCTGAGAGTGAGGAGACACCGGGACTGTCTGTATTACACGTGTCCTGAGAGTGAGGAACACCGGGACTGTCTGTATTACACGTGTCCTGAGAGTGAGGAACACCGGGACTGTCTGTATTACACGTGTCCTGAGAGTGAGGGGGCACCGGGACTGTCTGTATTACATCTGTCCTGAGACTAAGGGGACACCGAGACTGTCTGTATTACATCTGTCCTGAGAGTAACAGGACCCTGGGACTGTCTGTATTACATCTGTCCTGAGAGTCAGGAGACACCGGGACTGTCTGTATTACACATGTACCGAGAGTGACGGGACACCGGGACTGTCTTTATTACACGTGTCCTGAGAGTGAGGGGACACCAGGACTGTCTGTATTACACGTGTCCTGAGAGTGAGGAGACATCAAGACTGTCTGTATTACACGTGTCCTGAGAGTGAGGGGACAGGGGTACTATCTGTATTACAAGTGTCCTGAGAGTGAGGGGACTCCGGGACTGTCTATATTACATGTGTCCTGAGAGTGAGGAGACACCGGGACTGTCTGTATTACACGTGTACTGAGAGTGAGGGGACACCGGGACTGTCTGTACTACATGTATCCTGAGAGTGAGGGGACACCGGGACTGTCTGTATTACATGTGTGCTGAGAGTGAGGGGACACCGGGACTGTCTATATTACATGTTTCCTGAGAGTGAGGGGACACCGGGACTGTGTGTATTACATGTGTACTAAGAGTGAGGAGACACCGGGACTGTCTGTATTACACAAGACCTGAGAGTGAGAGGACACTGGGACTGTCTGTATTACACGTGTCCTGAGAGTGAGGAGACACCGGGACTGTCTGTATTACACGTGTCCTGAGAGTGAGGGACACCGGGACTGTCTGTATTACATGTGTCCTGAGAGTGAGGAGACACCGGGACTGTCTGTATTACACGTGTCCTGAGAGTGAGGTACACTGGGACTGTCTGTATTACACGTGTCCTGAGAGTGAGGGGACACCGGGACTGTCTGTATTACACGTGTCCTGAGAGTGAGGGGACACCGGGACTGTCTATATCACATGTGTCCTGAGTCCTGAGAGTGTGGAGACACCGGGACTGTCTGTACTACACGTGTCCTGAGAGTGAGGGGACACCGGGACTGTCTGTATTACACGTGTCATGAGAGTGAGGGGACACCGGGACTGTCTGTATTACATGTGTCCTGAGAGTGGGGGGACACCGGTACTGTCTGTATTACACGTGTCCTGAGAGAGAGGGGGCACCGGGACTGTGTGTATTACATGTGTCCTGAGAGTGAGGAGACACCGGGACTGTCTGTATTACATCTGTCCTGAGAGTCAGGAGACACCGGGACTGTCTGTATTACACATGTACCGAGAGTGACGGGACACCGGGACTGTCTGTATTACACGTGTCCTGAGAGTGAGGGGACACCAGGACTGTCTGTATTACACGTGTCCTGAGAGTGAGGAGACATCGGGACTGTCTGTATTACACGTGTCCTGAGAGTGAGGAGACACCGGGACTGTCTGTATTACATGTGTCCTGAGAGTGAGAGGACACTGGGACTGTCTGTATCACACGTGTACTGAGAGTGAGGGGACAGGGGTACTATCTGTATTACACGTGTCCTGAGAGTGAGGGGACACCGGCACTGTCTATATTACATGTGTCCTGAGAGTGAGGAGACACCGGGACTGTCTGTATTACACGTGTACTGAGAGTGAGGGGACACCGGGACTGTCTGTACTACGTGTATCCTGAGAGTGAGGGGACATCGGGACTGTCTGTATTACATGTGTGCTGAGAGTGAGGGGACACCGGGACAGTCTATATTACATGTGTCCTGAGAGTGAGGGGACACCGGGACTGTGTGTATTACATGTGTACTGAGAGTGAGGAGACACCGGGACTGTCTGTATTACGCAAGACCTGAGAGTGAGAGGACACTGGGACTGTCTGTATTACACGTGTCCTGAGAGTGAGGAGACACCGGGACTGTCTGTATTACACGTGTCCTGAGAGTGAGGAACACCGGGACTATCTGTATTACACGTGTCCTGAGAGTGAGGAACACCGGGACTGTCTGTATTACACGTGTCCTTAGAGTGAGGGGGCACCGGGACTGTCTGTATTACATCTGTCCTGAGACTAAGGGGACACCGAGACTGTCTGTATTACATCTGTCCTGAGAGTAACAGGACCCTGGGACTGTCTGTATTACATCTGTCCTGAGAGTCAGGAGACACCGGGACTGTCTGTATTACACATGTACCGAGAGTGACGGGACACCGGGACTGTCTTTATTACACGTGTCCTGAGAGTGAGGGGACACCAGGACTGTCTGTATTACACGTGTCCTGAGAGTGAGGAGACATCAAGACTGTCTGTATTACACGTGTCCTGAGAGTGAGGGGACAGGGGTACTATCTGTATTACAAGTGTCCTGAGAGTGAGGGGACTCCGGGACTGTCTATATTACATGTGTCCTGAGAGTGAGGAGACACCGGGACTGTCTGTATTACACGTGTACTGAGAGTGAGGGGACACCGGGACTGTCTGTACTACATGTATCCTGAGAGTGAGGGGACACCGGGACTGTCTGTATTACATGTGTGCTGAGAGTGAGGGGACACCGGGACTGTCTATATTACATGTTTCCTGAGAGTGAGGGGACACCGGGACTGTGTGTATTACATGTGTACTAAGAGTGAGGAGACACCGGGACTGTCTGTATTACACAAGACCTGAGAGTGAGAGGACACTGGGACTGTCTGTATTACACGTGTCCTGAGAGTGAGGAGACACCAGGACTGTCTGTATTACACGTGTCCTGAGAGTGAGGAGACATCGGGACTGTCTGTATTACACGTGCCCTGAGAGTGAGGAGACACCGGGACTGTCTGTATTACATGTGTCCTGAGAGTGAGAGGACACTGGGACTGTCTGTATCACACGTGTACTGAGAGTGAGAGGACAGGGGTACTATCTGTATTACACGTGTCCTGAGAGTGAGGGGACACCGGTACTGTCTGTATTACACGTGTCCTGAGAGAGAGGGGGCACCGGGACTGTCTGTATTACATGTGTCCTGAGAGTGAGGAGACACCGGGACTGTCTGTATTACATCTGTCCTGAGAGTCAGGAGACACCGGGACTGTCTGTATTACACATGTACTGAGAGTGACGGGACACCGGGACTGTCTGTATTACACGTGTCCTGAGAGTGAGGGGACACCGGGACTGTCTGTATTACATGTGTCCTGAGAGTGGGGGGACACCGAGACTGTCTGTATTACACGTGTCATGAGAGTGAGGGGACACCGGGACTGTCTGTATTACATGTGTCCTGAGAGTGGGGGGACACCGGTACTGTCTGTATTACACGTGTCCTGAGAGAGAGGGGGCACCAGGACTGTGTGTATTACATGTGTCCTGAGAGTGAAGAGACACCGGGACTGTCTGTATTACATCTGTCCTGAGAGTCAGGAGACACCGGGACTGTCTGTATTACACATGTACCGAGAGTGACGGGACACCGGGACTGTCTGTATTACACGTGTCCTGAGAGTGAGGGGACACCAGGACTGTCTGTATTACACGTGTCCTGAGAGTGAGGAGACATCGGGACTGTCTGTATTACACGTGTCCTGAGAGTGAGGAGACACCGGGACTGTCTGTATTACATGTGTCCTGAGAGTGAGAGGACACTGGGACTGTCTGTATCACACGTGTACTGAGAGTGAGGGGACAGGGGTACTATCTGTATTACACGTGTCCTGAGAGTGAGGGGACACCGGCACTGTCTATATTACATCTGTCCTGAGAGTGAGGGGACACCGGGACTGTCTGTATTACATGTGTCCTGAGAGTGAGGGGACACCGGTACTGTCTGTATTACACGTGTCCTGAGAGAGAGGGGGCACCGGGACTGTCTGTATTACATGTGTCCTGAGAGTGAGGAGACACCGGGACTGTCTGTATTACATCTGTCCTGAGAGTCAGGAGACACCGGGACTGTCTGTATTACACATGTACCGAGAGTGACGGGACACCGGGACTGTCTGTATTACACGTGTCCTGAGAGTAAGGGGACACCAGGACTGTCTGTATTACACGTGTCCTGAGAGTGAGGAGACATCGGGACTGTCTGTATTACACGTGTCCTGAGAGTGAGGAGACACCGGGACTGTCTGTATTACATGTGTCCTGAGAGTGAGAGGACACTGGGACTGTCTGTATCACACGTGTACTGAGAGTGAGGGGACAGGGGTACTATCTGTATTACACGTGTCCTGAGAGTGAGGGGACACCGGCACTGTCTATATTACATGTGTCCTGAGAGTGAGGAGACACCGGGACTGTCTGTATTACACGTGTACTGAGAGTGAGGGGACACCGGGACTGTCTGTACTACATGTATCCTGAGAGTGAGGGGACACCGGGACTGTCTGTATTACATGTGTGCTGAGAGTGAGGGGACACCGGGACTGTCTATATTACATGTGTCCTGAGAGTGAGGGGACACCGGGACTGTGTGTATTACATGTGTACTGAGAGTGAGGAGACACCGGGACTGTCTGTATTACACGTGTCCTGAGAGTGAGGAACACCGGGACTGTCTGTATTACACGTGTCCTGAGAGTGAGGAGACACCGGGACTGTCTGTATTACACGTGTCCTGAGAGTGAGGAACACCGGGACTGTCTGTATTACACGTGTCCTGAGAGTGAGGAACACCGGGACTGTCTGTATTACACGTGTCCTGAGAGTGAGGGGGCACCGGGACTGTCTGTATTACATCTGTCCTGAGACTAAGGGGACACCGAGACTGTCTGTATTACATCTGTCCTGAGAGTAACAGGACCCTGGGACTGTCTGTATTACATCTGTCCTGAGAGTCAGGAGACACCGGGACTGTCTGTATTACACATGTACCGAGAGTGACGGGACACCGGGACTGTCTTTATTACACGTGTCCTGAGAGTGAGGGGACACCAGGACTGTCTGTATTACACGTGTCCTGAGAGTGAGGAGACATCAAGACTGTCTGTATTACACGTGTCCTGAGAGTGAGGGGACAGGGGTACTATCTGTATTACAAGTGTCCTGAGAGTGAGGGGACTCCGGGACTGTCTATATTACATGTGTCCTGAGAGTGAGGAGACACCGGGACTGTCTGTATTACACGTGTACTGAGAGTGAGGGGACACCGGGACTGTCTGTACTACATGTATCCTGAGAGTGAGGGGACACCGGGACTGTCTGTATTACATGTGTGCTGAGAGTGAGGGGACACCGGGACTGTCTATATTACATGTTTCCGGAGAGTGAGGGGACACCGGGACTGTGTGTATTACATGTGTACTAAGAGTGAGGAGACACCGGGACTGTCTGTATTACACAAGACCTGAGAGTGAGAGGACACTGGGACTGTCTGTATTACACGTGTCCTGAGAGTGAGGAGACACCAGGACTGTCTGTATTACACGTGTCCTGAGAGTGAGGAGACATCGGGACTGTCTGTATTACACGTGCCCTGAGAGTGAGGAGACACCGGGACTGTCTGTATTACATGTGTCCTGAGAGTGAGAGGACACTGGGACTGTCTGTATCACACGTGTACTGAGAGTGAGAGGACAGGGGTACTATCTGTATTACACGTGTCCTGAGAGTGAGGGGACACCGGGACTGTCTATATTACATCTGTCCTGAGAGTGAGGGGACACCGGGACTGTCTGTATTACATGTGTCCTGAGAGTGAGGGGACACCGGTACTGTCTGTATTACACGTGTCCTGAGAGAGAGGGGGCACCGGGACTGTCTGTATTACATGTGTCCTGAGAGTGAGGAGACACCGGGACTGTCTGTATTACATCTGTCCTGAGAGTCAGGAGACACCGGGACTGTCTGTATTACACATGTACTGAGAGTGACGGGACACCGGGACTGTCTGTATTACACGTGTCCTGAGAGTGAGGGGACACCGGGACTGTCTGTATTACATGTGTCCTGAGAGTGGGGGGACACCGAGACTGTCTGTATTACACGTGTCATGAGAGTGAGGGGACACCGGGACTGTCTGTATTACATGTGTCCTGAGAGTGGGGGGACACCGGTACTGTCTGTATTACACGTGTCCTGAGAGAGAGGGGGCACCGGGACTGTGTGTATTACATGTGTCCTGAGAGTGAGGAGACACCGGGACTGTCTGTATTACATCTGTCCTGAGAGTCAGGAGACACCGGGACTGTCTGTATTACACATGTACCGAGAGTGACGGGACACCGGGACTGTCTGTATTACACGTGTCCTGAGAGTGAGGGGACACCAGGACTGTCTGTATTACACGTGTCCTGAGAGTGAGGAGACATCGGGACTGTCTGTATTACACGTGTCCTGAGAGTGAGGAGACACCGGGACTGTCTGTATTACATGTGTCCTGAGAGTGAGAGGACACTGGGACTGTCTGTATCACACGTGTACTGAGAGTGAGGGGACAGGGGTACTATCTGTATTACACGTGTCCTGAGAGTGAGGGGACACCGGCACTGTCTATATTACATCTGTCCTGAGAGTGAGGGGACACCGGGACTGTCTGTATTACATGTGTCCTGAGAGTGAGGGGACACCGGTACTGTCTGTATTACACGTGTCCTGAGAGAGAGGGGGCACCGGGACTGTCTGTATTACATGTGTCCTGAGAGTGAGGAGACACCGGGACTGTCTGTATTACATCTGTCCTGAGAGTCAGGAGACACCGGGACTGTCTGTATTACACATGTACCGAGAGTGACGGGACACCGGGACTGTCTGTATTACACGTGTCCTGAGAGTGAGGGGACACCAGGACTGTCTGTATTACACGTGTCCTGAGAGTGAGGAGACATCGGGACTGTCTGTATTACACGTGTCCTGAGAGTGAGGAGACACCGGGACTGTCTGTATTACATGTGTCCTGAGAGTGAGAGGACACTGGGACTGTCTGTATCACACGTGTACTGAGAGTGAGGGGACAGGGGTACTATCTGTATTACACGTGTCCTGAGAGTGAGGGGACACCGGCACTGTCTATATTACATGTGTCCTGAGAGTGAGGAGACACCGGGACTGTCTGTATTACACGTGTACTGAGAGTGAGGGGACACCGGGACTGTCTGTACTACATGTATCCTGAGAGTGAGGGGACACCGGGACTGTCTGTATTACATGTGTGCTGAGAGTGAGGGGACACCGGGACTGTCTATATTACATGTGTCCTGAGAGTGAGGGGACACCGGGACTGTGTGTATTACATGTGTACTGAGAGTGAGGAGACACCGGGACTGTCTGTATTACGCAAGACCTGAGAGTGAGAGGACACTGGGACTGTCTGTATTACACGTGTCCTGAGAGTGAGGAGACACCGGCACTGTCTGTATTACACGTGTCCTGAGAGTGAGGAACACCGGGACTGTCTGTATTACACGTGTCCTGAGAGTGAGGAACACCGGGACTGTCTGTATTACACGTGTCCTGAGAGTGAGGGGGCACCGGGACTGTCTGTATTACACGTGTCCTGAGAGTAAGGGGACACCAGGACTGTCTGTATTACACGTGTCCTGAGAGTGAGGAGACATCGGGACTGTCTGTATTACACGTGTCCTGAGAGTGAGGAGACACCGGGACTGTCTGTATTACATGTGTCCTGAGAGTGAGAGGACACTGGGACTGTCTGTATCACACGTGTACTGAGAGTGAGGGGACAGGGGTACTATCTGTATTACACGTGTCCTGAGAGTGAGGGGACACCGGCACTGTCTATATTACATGTGTCCTGAGAGTGAGGAGACACCGGGACTGTCTGTATTACACGTGTACTGAGAGTGAGGGGACACCGGGACTGTCTGTACTACATGTATCCTGAGAGTGAGGGGACACCGGGACTGTCTGTATTACATGTGTGCTGAGAGTGAGGGGACACCGGGACTGTCTATATTACATGTGTCCTGAGAGTGAGGGGACACCGGGACTGTGTGTATTACATGTGTACTGAGAGTGAGGAGACACCGGGACTGTCTGTATTACGCAAGACCTGAGAGTGAGAGGACACTGGGACTGTCTGTATTACACGTGTCCTGAGAGTGAGGAGACACCGGGACTGTCTGTATTACACGTGTCCTGAGAGTGAGGAACACCGGGACTGTCTGTATTACACGTGTCCTGAGAGTGAGGAACACCGGGACTGTCTGTATTACACGTGTCCTGAGAGTGAGGGGGCACCGGGACTGTCTGTATTACATCTGTCCTGAGACTAAGGGGACACCGAGACTGTCTGTATTACATCTGTCCTGAGAGTAACAGGACCCTGGGACTGTCTGTATTACATCTGTCCTGAGAGTCAGGAGACACCGGGACTGTCTGTATTACACATGTACCGAGAGTGACGGGACACCGGGACTGTCTTTATTACACGTGTCCTGAGAGTGAGGGGACACCAGGACTGTCTGTATTACACGTGTCCTGAGAGTGAGGAGACATCAAGACTGTCTGTATTACACGTGTCCTGAGAGTGAGGGGACAGGGGTACTATCTGTATTACAAGTGTCCTGAGAGTGAGGGGACTCCGGGACTGTCTATATTACATGTGTCCTGAGAGTGAGGAGACACCGGGACTGTCTGTATTACACGTGTACTGAGAGTGAGGGGACACCGGGACTGTCTGTACTACATGTATCCTGAGAGTGAGGGGACACCGGGACTGTCTGTATTACATGTGTGCTGAGAGTGAGGGGACACCGGGACTGTCTATATTACATGTTTCCTGAGAGTGAGGGGACACCGGGACTGTGTGTATTACATGTGTACTAAGAGTGAGGAGACACCGGGACTGTCTGTATTACACAAGACCTGAGAGTGAGAGGACACTGGGACTGTCTGTATTACACGTGTCCTGAGAGTGAGGAGACACCAGGACTGTCTGTATTACACGTGTCCTGAGAGTGAGGAGACATCGGGACTGTCTGTATTACACGTGCCCTGAGAGTGAGGAGACACCGGGACTGTCTGTATTACATGTGTCCTGAGAGTGAGAGGACACTGGGACTGTCTGTATCACACGTGTACTGAGAGTGAGAGGACAGGGGTACTATCTGTATTACACGTGTCCTGAGAGTGAGGGGACACCGGGACTGTCTATATTACATCTGTCCTGAGAGTGAGGGGACACCGGGACTGTCTGTATTACATGTGTCCTGAGAGTGAGGGGACACCGGTACTGTCTGTATTACACGTGTCCTGAGAGAGAGGGGGCACCGGGACTGTCTGTATTACATGTGTCCTGAGAGTGAGGAGACACCGGGACTGTCTGTATTACATCTGTCCTGAGAGTCAGGAGACACCGGGACTGTCTGTATTACACATGTACTGAGAGTGACGGGACACCGGGACTGTCTGTATTACACGTGTCCTGAGAGTGAGGGGACACCGGGACTGTCTGTATTACATGTGTCCTGAGAGTGGGGGGACACCGAGACTGTCTGTATTACACGTGTCATGAGAGTGAGGGGACACCGGGACTGTCTGTATTACATGTGTCCTGAGAGTGGGGGGACACCGGTACTGTCTGTATTACACGTGTCCTGAGAGAGAGGGGGCACCGGGACTGTGTGTATTACATGTGTCCTGAGAGTGAGGAGACACCGGGACTGTCTGTATTACATCTGTCCTGAGAGTCAGGAGACACCGGGACTGTCTGTATTACACATGTACCGAGAGTGACGGGACACCGGGACTGTCTGTATTACACGTGTCCTGAGAGTGAGGGGACACCAGGACTGTCTGTATTACACGTGTCCTGAGAGTGAGGAGACATCGGGACTGTCTGTATTACACGTGTCCTGAGAGTGAGGAGACACCGGGACTGTCTGTATTACATGTGTCCTGAGAGTGAGAGGACACTGGGACTGTCTGTATCACACGTGTACTGAGAGTGAGGGGACAGGGGTACTATCTGTATTACACGTGTCCTGAGAGTGAGGGGACACCGGCACTGTCTATATTACATCTGTCCTGAGAGTGAGGGGACACCGGGACTGTCTGTATTACATGTGTCCTGAGAGTGAGGGGACACCGGTACTGTCTGTATTACACGTGTCCTGAGAGAGAGGGGGCACCGGGACTGTCTGTATTACATGTGTCCTGAGAGTGAGGAGACACCGGGACTGTCTGTATTACATCTGTCCTGAGAGTCAGGAGACACCGGGACTGTCTGTATTACACATGTACCGAGAGTGACGGGACACCGGGACTGTCTGTATTACACGTGTCCTGAGAGTGAGGGGACACCAGGACTGTCTGTATTACACGTGTCCTGAGAGTGAGGAGACATCGGGACTGTCTGTATTACACGTGTCCTGAGAGTGAGGAGACACCGGGACTGTCTGTATTACATGTGTCCTGAGAGTGAGAGGACACTGGGACTGTCTGTATCACACGTGTACTGAGAGTGAGGGGACAGGGGTACTATCTGTATTACACGTGTCCTGAGAGTGAGGGGACACCGGCACTGTCTATATTACATGTGTCCTGAGAGTGAGGAGACACCGGGACTGTCTGTATTACACGTGTACTGAGAGTGAGGGGACACCGGGACTGTCTGTACTACATGTATCCTGAGAGTGAGGGGACACCGGGACTGTCTGTATTACATGTGTGCTGAGAGTGAGGGGACACCGGGACTGTCTATATTACATGTGTCCTGAGAGTGAGGGGACACCGGGACTGTGTGTATTACATGTGTACTGAGAGTGAGGAGACACCGGGACTGTCTGTATTACGCAAGACCTGAGAGTGAGAGGACACTGGGACTGTCTGTATTACACGTGTCCTGAGAGTGAGGAGACACCGGGACTGTCTGTATTACACGTGTCCTGAGAGTGAGGAACACCGGGACTGTCTGTATTACACGTGTCCTGAGAGTGAGGAACACCGGGACTGTCTGTATTACACGTGTCCTGAGAGTGAGGGGGCACCGGGACTGTCTGTATTACATCTGTCCTGAGACTAAGGGGACACCGAGACTGTCTGTATTACATCTGTCCTGAGAGTAACAGGACCCTGGGACTGTCTGTATTACATCTGTCCTGAGAGTCAGGAGACACCGGGACTGTCTGTATTACACATGTACCGAGAGTGACGGGACACCGGGACTGTCTTTATTACACGTGTCCTGAGAGTGAGGGGACACCAGGACTGTCTGTATTACACGTGTCCTGAGAGTGAGGAGACATCAAGACTGTCTGTATTACACGTGTCCTGAGAGTGAGGGGACAGGGGTACTATCTGTATTACAAGTGTCCTGAGAGTGAGGGGACTCCGGGACTGTCTATATTACATGTGTCCTGAGAGTGAGGAGACACCGGGACTGTCTGTATTACACGTGTACTGAGAGTGAGGGGACACCGGGACTGTCTGTACTACATGTATCCTGAGAGTGAGGGGACACCGGGACTGTCTGTATTACATGTGTGCTGAGAGTGAGGGGACACCGGGACTGTCTATATTACATGTTTCCTGAGAGTGAGGGGACACCGGGACTGTGTGTATTACATGTGTACTAAGAGTGAGGAGACACCGGGACTGTCTGTATTACACAAGACCTGAGAGTGAGAGGACACTGGGACTGTCTGTATTACACGTGTCCTGAGAGTGAGGAGACACCGGGACTGTCTGTATTACACGTGTCCTGAGAGTGAGGGACACCGGGACTGTCTGTATTACATGTGTCCTGAGAGTGAGGAGACACCGGGACTGTCTGTATTACACGTGTCCTGAGAGTGAGGTACACTGGGACTGTCTGTATTACACGTGTCCTGAGAGTGAGGGGACACCGGGACTGTCTGTATTACACGTGTCCTGAGAGTGAGGGGACACCGGGACTGTCTATATCACATGTGTCCTGAGTCCTGAGAGTGTGGAGACACCGGGACTGTCTGTACTACACGTGTCCTGAGAGTGAGGGGACACCGGGACTGTCTGTTTTACTTGTGTCCTGAGAGTAAGGGGACACCGGGACTGTCTATATTAAATGTGTCCTGAGAGTGAGGGGACACCGGGACTGTCTGTACTACATGTATCCTGAGAGTGAGGGGACACCGGGACTGTTTGTATTACATGTGTGCTGAGAGTGAGGGGACACCGGGACAGTCTGTAGTACATGTGTCCTGAGAGTGAGGAGACACCGGGACTGTCTGTATTACACGTGTCCTGAGAGTGAGGGGACACCGGGACTGTGTGTATTACATGTGACCTGAGAGTGAAGAGATACCGGGACTGTCTGTATTACACGTGTCCAGAGAGTGAGGAGACACCGGGACTGTCTGTATTACATCTGTCCTGAGAGTGAGGGGACACCGGGACTGTCTGTATTACATCTGTCCTGAGAGTGAGGGGACACCGGGACTGTCTGTATTACACGTGTCCTGAGAGTGAGGGAACACCGGAACTGTCTGTATTACATGTGTCCTGAGAGTGAGGGGACACCGTGACTGTCTGTATATTACATGTGTCCTGAGAGTGAGGGAACACCGGGACTGTCTGTATTACATGTGTCCTGAGAGTGAGGGACACCGGGACTCTATGTATTACACGTGTCCTGAGAGTGAGGGGGCACCGGGACTGTCTGTATTACATGTGTCCTGAGAGTGAGGGACACCGGGACTCTATGTATTACACGTGTCCTGAGAGAGAGGGGGCACCGGGACTGTCTGTATTACACGTGTCCTGAGAGTGAGGAGACACCGGGACTGTCTGTATTACATGTGTCCTGAGAGTCAGGAGACACCGGGACTGTCTGTATTACACGTGTCCTGAGAGTGAGGGGACACCGGGACTGTCTGTATTACATGTGTCCTGAGAGTGAGGGGACACCGGGACTGTCTGTATTACATGTGTCCTGAGAGTGAGGGGACACCGGGACTGTCTGTATCACACGTGTCCTGAGAGTGATGGGACACCAGGACTGTCTGTATTACATGTGTCCTGAGAGTGAGGGGACACCGGGACTGTCTGTTTTACATGTGTCCTGAGAGTGAGGAGACACCGGGACTGTCTGTATTACATGTGTCCTGAGAGTGAGGGGACACCGGGACTGTCTGTATTACACGTGTCCTGAGAGTGAGGGGACACTGGGACTGTCTGTATTACATGTGTCCTGAGAGTGAGGAGACACCAGGACTGTCTGTATTACATGTGTCCTGAGAGTGAGGGGACACCGGGACTGTCTGTATTACATGTGTCCTGAGAGTGAGGAGACACCGGGACTGTCTGTATTACATGTGTCCTGAGAGTTAGGGGACACCGGGACTGTCTGTATTACACGTGTCCTGAGAGTGATGGGACACCGGGACTGTCTGTATTACATGTGTCCTGAGAGTGAGGGGACACCGGGACTGTCTGTATTACACGTGTCCTGAGAGTGATGGGACACCGGGACTGTCTGTATTACATGGAAACTCTGCCAACCATTATTTTTGAGAATATCTCGCTTCCCTATAAATGTCCCTGTGCCTCGTGCCTCAGTGTTGTGACATAACCTGGTTAATTGACAAACTGAACCTCCGCTGTTATTGGTGGAAAGGTCCCAGTACATATCTAGCACAGAGAACACTGTCAGAGTGCCAAAAAAGAGATTTGGAGAGGAGTGTACAGCGCTGAAAAACCCTTTAAAATCCGGATAGTGTCTATATATAAAACACAAAAAGGATTATTCTATCCTTTGTACATAAAAATGGGCAGTAATACAAGCTCTAACAAATAGCTTAGTGGATAATTAGTGAAAAAGCATATGATATAGAGAGCATTAATTAGAGCAGTTGGTAATCGTTATGCAAACTTCTATCCTTTGTACATAAAAATGGGCAGTAATACAAGCTCTAATAAATAGCTTAGTGGATAATTAGTGAAAAAGCATATGATATAGAGAGCATTAATTAGAGCAGTTGGTAATCGTTATGCAAACTTGATATCCAGCTGATTGTCAGTAGTGAGATCGGTTTAAACAGAATCTCTGTTTTTTGCTGTGCTCACTGTGAAACTGACACTCACTTTAAAAAAACCAATACCGTTCACTGAAAGGTATCTTTGTATTCCTTAATCCCATCTGGTGTCATCAGGATTCAGGACTCCAACAGACCATTCACAAATGGATAAAAAGAAGTACCCCTTAGGGAATTTATTCACAAAGACGTAACAAATTTTTCTTTAAAAAAGAAGGAGAACACGGAACGCATACCCGCTCCCAGACAGAGGCTGTGCTTCACCACTGAGATGTCCGGAATATCTCAGTCCGCTGTAACGGCAAACAGCCTCAGGCGTGCGGGTAAGTTGCGGCTCTCTCCTGGATCAGCTCCCACGTCACTACAGCATCAACCGGTTTCGGGGGTCCGCCCCCTTTCTCAAGATACACTGTAGTAGATCCGGATCTTCCTTATATGCTCTTAATTGGGTTCTGATTGGATCATTCTCAATGAGGTCATTGTAGGCGGATAGTTTTAAATTCAATCACACACCCATTCAGACCATTATATGTTTCACTATTACATTGACATTCGTCTACATATTCAGCAAATACAATATACATGGTAATTGGCACAATAGTAAATAAATAATAAAAAGCATAAGTTTAATTAACAATAAATACTAAAAAAACATACAATAAAAACTATGCTTGCATTTCATTCCCATTCATACTATTCCTCCATGAATGGGCTCCATATGCATAGGGGAAGAGAAAAGGAAAAAGGAGACAATTATTAGTGATGGTCATTATAAAAACCATTTGGTCTCAAAGTCTTTATTAAGGCCATCAGGTAACAAGGTTCTCATCTCAAAAATCGTTTGCATTTCCAACTTTGCAAGTCTGACAGATCTATCACTAGTCCTCCAGTTGCATCTTGCAATTTTTATCCCTGCAAACATTTTGATATATTTTGGGTCGCAATTATGTGCGGTCTTAAAATGCATTGACACATTGTGGTTTTCATAGCCCCGTCTGATGTTCCTGACATGTTCTGTCAGCCTATCTTTTAGTGGGCGTGTCGTTCGGCCGATGTATTGCTTGTTGCACTGACATTCTAACAAATAAATTACATATTTGCTATTACATGTAATAAAGGTGTCAATCCTCTCTCTCTTGTTATTACTGCTTGATGTTACTTCTACAATCTTTCTTTCTGTTTTGCAGGCTTTGCACATTGCACATTCCCCACATCTATGAAAACCCTTAGTTATAATTGGCATACTGGGCTTAGGGGTTTCTATAGCGCTATTCACTAAAATATCTTTAAGATTGTCCGCTCTTCTATATATAAAACGAGGGGTTTCGGCGATGTACTCCTTTAGACCGGAGTCCGCCTGAAGTATTCCCCAGTGTCTTTTTATAATACTCTCCATCTCTCTATGATGATTAGTGTATTTGGATATAAAGGGTACTCCATATTTCTTATCTGGTATATCCCTTCTTGTATTCTTTAAGATGGTGTCCCTATCCAAATCCCTACATCTACTGATGGTCTTATCCAGAGCCATTTCTTTATATCCTTTGCTGACAAAATGATGTTTCATTCCGACAGCCTGTTGGTCAAAAACATTAACATCTGTACAGTTCCGACGTAGTCTTTGGAATTGGCTGTTAGGAATACTAGACAACCAATTACTATGATGATTACTGCTCATATCAATATAAGAATTACAATCGGTGGGTTTGCTATAATTTTTGGTATAGATATGGTTATTCTCCACATAAATGGTTAAATCTAAAAAGTTTATGGTGGTGTCACTAATTGTGAAGGCTAATTTTATATTGCGATCATTATTATTTAACCCTTCACAAAAACAGTATTACTGAGGATATTGCTTCATATATATTAGTAGAAAACCCCTCCATACCGGTGCTATATGCACTGCCAAAAGTGCATAAGAGTTTAAGCAAACCTCCGGGCCGCCCCATTGTAGCCGGGGTGAATTCGGTAACTGCAAATCTCTCTTGTTATTTGGACCATCAACTTCAACCACTAGTAGTGACAACGAGATCCTACTTAAAGGACACTATATCCATCGTTAACAAACTAGCTATGATCGAATGGGAACCAGGATATTTGTTGGTTACAGCGGATGTTGCAGCACTGTACACCAATATCTGTCATGCTGATGGCTTAGAAGGTGTTAAATTCTACTTAGAAAAGAGTGAACATAGCACCACATACAAACAATTCATATTGGAGGGTATATCCATGATCTTAACCAATAATTATTTTTGGTATGGTGGTGACTTTTATTTGCAGTGTACAGGCACTGCGATGGGTACCAGGCTGGCACCAAGCTATGCCAATCTGTTCATGGCCCACTGGGAGGAGTCGGCGGTGTGGACGGATTGGCGGGCGGCTGCCAGCCTGGTACTTTATAATCGTTATATAGATGACGTTATTTTTATTTGGAGAGGAGGTAGAGCCTCTCTTGACCTTTTTTGTGAAGGGTTAAATAATAATGATCGCAATATAAAATTAGCCTTCACAATTAGTGACACCACCATAAACTTTTTAGATTTAACCATTTATGTGGAGAATAACCATATCTATACCAAAAATTATAGCAAACCCACCGATTGTAATTCTTATATTGATATGAGCAGTAATCATCATAGTAATTGGTTGTCTAGTATTCCTAACAGCCAATTCCAAAGACTACGTCGGAACTGTACAGATGTTAATGTTTTTGACCAACAGGCTGTCGGAATGAAACATCATTTTGTCAGCAAAGGATATAAAGAAATGGCTCTGGATAAGACCATCAGTAGATGTAGGGATTTGGATAGGGACACCATCTTAAAGAATACAAGAAGGGATATACCAGATAAGAAATATGGAGTACCCTTTATATCCAAATACACTAATCATCATAGAGAGATGGAGAGTATTATAAAAAGACACTGGGGAATACTTCAGGCGGACTCCGGTCTAAAGGAGTACATCGCCGAAACCCCTCGTTTTATATATAGAAGAGCGGACAATCTTAAAGATATTTTAGTGAATAGCGCTATAGAAACCCCTAAGCCCAGTATGCCAATTATAACTAAGGGTTTTCATAGATGTGGGGAATGTGCAATGTGCAAAGCCTGCAAAACAGAAAGAAAGATTGTAGAAGTAACATCAAGCAGTAATAACAAGAGAGAGAGGATTGACACCTTTATTACATGTAATAGCAAATATGTAATTTATTTGTTAGAATGTCAGTGCAACAAGCAATACATCGGCCGAACGACACGCCCACTAAAAGATAGGCTGACAGAACATGTCAGGAACATCAGACGGGGCTATGAAAACCACAATGTGTCAATGCATTTTAAGACCGCACATAATTGCGACCCAAAATATATCAAAATGTTTGCAGGGATAAAAATTGCAAGATGCAACTGGAGGACTAGTGATAGATCTGTCAGACTTGCAAAGTTGGAAATGCAAACGATTTTTGAGATGAGAACCTTGTTACCTGATGGCCTTAATAAAGACTTTGAGACCAAATGGTTTTTATAATGACCATCACTAATAATTGTCTCCTTTTTCCTTTTCTCTTCCCCTATGCATATGGAGCCCATTCATGGAGGAATAGTATGAATGGGAATGAAATGCAAGCATAGTTTTTATTGTATGTTTTTTTAGTATTTATTGTTAATTAAACATATGCTTTTTATTATTTATTTACTATTGTGCCAATTACCATGTATATTGTATTTGCTGAATATGTAGACGAATGTCAATGTAATAGTGAAACATATAATGGTCTGAATGGGTGTGTGATTGAATTTAAAACTATCCGCCTACAATGACCTCATTGAGAATGATCCAATCAGAACCCAATTAAGAGCATATAAGGAAGATCCGGATCTACTACAGTGTATCTTGAGAAAGGGGGCGGACCCCCGAAACCGGTTGATGCTGTAGTGACGTGGGAGCTGATCCAGGAGAGAGCCGCAACTTACCCGCACGCCTGAGGCTGTTTGCCGTTACAGCGGACTGAGATATTCCGGACATCTCAGTGGTGAAGCACAGCCTCTGTCTGGGAGCGGGTATGCGTTCCGTGTTCTCCTTCTTTTTTAAAGAAAAATTTGTTACGTCTTTGTGAATAAATTCCCTAAGGGGTACTTCTTTTTATCCATTTGTGATTGGTCTGTTGGAGTCCTGAATCCTGATGACACCAGATGGGATTAAGGAATACAAAGATACCTTTCAGTGAACGGTATTGGTTTTTTTAAAGTGAGTGTCAGTTTCACAGTGAGCACAGCAAAAAACAGAGATTCTGTTTAAACCGATCTCACTACTGACAATCAGCTGGATATCAAGTTTGCATAACGATTACCAACTGCTCTAATTAATGCTCTCTATATCATATGCTTTTTCACTAATTATCCACTAAGCTATTTATTAGAGCTTGTATTACTGCCCATTTTTATGTACAAAGGATAGAAGTTTGCATAACGATTACCAACTGCTCTAATTAATGCTCTCTATATCATATGCTTTTTCACTAATTATCCACTAAGCTATTTGTTAGAGCTTGTATTACTGCCCATTTTTATGTACAAAGGATAGAATAATCCTTTTTGTGTTTTATATATAGACACTATCCGGATTTTAAAGGGTTTTTCAGCGCTGTACACTCCTCTCCAAATCTCTTTTTTGTGCAGTGTTAACTACAGGTGTTGGTGTATACCTGGGATTGGAGTTGAGCAGCTGATTACCAGCGCTGTGAGGGGGAATAATTTCTGTTTTCATACTGTCAGAGTGCCAGTCCGTGCAGTACAGTGGTCTGTGATTTTGGTCCCCAGTGGCCAATTTAGTTGGAGTCAGAGCGAGACATGAATTATAGAATCCTCATGCCTGTCACAGAAATATCATACTGACCTAACAGCGAAGATGTTGAACACGTTCTTGTAATTATCATCGTTAACCTAATTACATTCCTAGAGCTGTTTCCATGCACACTGCATATTGGTCACGCTCTTCATCTCTCTGCATCTGTAGCGTACAGAGGAACCGTTTATGTTCTGTACCCGATGAGGGGGTGTTCTCGATCCGGTGCTGAGCCCATTAGGGAGTTATCTCAGGAGCAGAGGATAGGCTTCCTCCTGGGGCCCAGTGTGTATTGAGGGGCCCAGATCACTCCGACATCAAAGGGGAAGCCACGTGCTTTTATCTGCAGATAGACTGATACCACATCTTCCCAATTTGACTCATTTACATAACCCACTTTTATAATTCAATTGTTAGTAAATTGAAAAATTTGCCTCTTCCACCGTCTGACTGTCCCATCTATGTGGAGCCCCAGAGAGTCTTTACCACCGTCATCTCCCGCACTCACCGCCATCTGCACAGTAGGTACATCGGAAGAGCGGCATCAAATTGTTCCGCCATCACAGTGTTTGCGCGATAATGTGTGACCATAATTTTTAAACCATTTAAAGATTCTAACAAGGGTTGCAGATCCTCTTATAGTCCCAGGGCCGTATTGGGAGTTCGCGCACACTGAGAGGGCCGCAATAAGATCTTACTCCCTTAAACTTGTAAAATACCATTTACTAGTTGCTGCGTTGTTATAAGGTCTCTATGGAGACAGAATGCGCAGTGCCGCAAAGCACGGCCCCCTTTATCCCAGAGAGCGCACCTTTCCTCTGGGTTATTATTATTTCTCTAACATCCTAGTGGATGCTGGGGACTCCGTAAGGACCATGGGGAATAGACGGGCTCCGCAGGAGACATGGGCACTTTAAGAAAGAATTTAGATTCTGGTGTGCTCTGGCTCCTCCCTCTATGCCCCTCCTCCAGACCTCAGTTGGAATCTGTGCCCGGACGAGCTGGGTGCTGTTCAGTGAGCTCTCCTGAGCTTGCTGTAAGAAAGTATTTTGTTAGGCTTTTTATTTTCAGGGAGCTTTGCTGGCAACAGACTCCCTGCATCGTGGGACAGAGGGGAGAGAAGCAGCCCTACTCTCTGAAGATAGGTCCTGCGTCTTAAGCTACTGGACACCATTAGCTCCAGAGGGATCGTACACAGGATCTCACCCTCGTCGTCCGATCCCAGAGCCGCGCCGCCGTCCCCCTCGCAGAGCCGGAAGACAGAAGCCGGGTGAGTATGAGAAGCAAGAAGACTTCGAAATCGGCGGCAGAAGACTCCGTTCTTCACATGAGGTAACGCACAGCACTGCAGCTGTGCGCCATTGCTCCAAACACACCTCACATACTCCGGTCACTGTAAGGGTGCAGGGCGCAGGGGGGGGCGCCCTGGGCAGCATATGGACCTCTGTTGGCAAAAGTACTCATATATACAGTTGGGCACTGTATATATGTATGAGCCCCCGCCAAAAAGATATGTATTTTAGCGGGACAGAAGCCCGCCGTCGAGGGGGTGGGGCTTCTCCCTCAGCACTCACCAGCGCCATTTTCTCTGACGTCCTAGTGGATGCTGGGTACTCCGTAAGGACCATGGGGAATAGACGGGCTCCGCAGGAGACTGGGCACTCTAAAGAAAGATTTAGGTTTACCTGGTGTGCACTGGCTCCTCCCACTATGACCCTCCTCCAAGCCTCAGTTAGATTTCTGTGCCCGGCCGAGCTGGATGCACACTAGGGGCTCTCCTGAGCTCCTAGGAAGAAAGTATATGTTAGGTTTTTTATTTTCAGTGAGACCTGCTGGCAACAGGCTCACTGCATCGAGGGACTAAGGGGAGAAGAAGCGAACCTACCTAAGTGGTGGTAGCTTGGGCTTCTTAGGCTACTGGACACCATTAGCTCCAGAGGGATCGAACACAGGACCCGACCTCGTCGTCCGTTCCCGGAGCCGCGCCGCCGACCCCCTTACAGAGCCAGAAGCAAGAAGGTCCGGAAAATCGGCGGCTGAAGACTTCTGTCTTCTCCAAGGTAGCGCACAGCACTGCAGCTGTGCGCCATTGCTCCTCATGCACACCACACACTGCGGTCACTGATGGGTGCAGGGCGCTGGGGGGGGCGCCCTGAGCAGCAATATTAACACCTTGGCTGGCGAACTGGCACCATATATAGCCCCAGGGGCTATATGGGTGCTTATTAACCCCTGCCAGAACTTTTACAATAGCGGGAGAAAGCCCGCCGAAAAAGGGGCGGAGCCATCTCCCTCAGCACACTGGCGCCATTTTTCCTTCACAGTTCCGCTGGAAGGAAGCTCCCTGGCTCTCCCCTGCAGTCCTGCACTACAGAAAAGGGTAAAAAAGAGAGGGGGGGGGGGGGGCACAAATTAGGCGCAGTATAAATATATTATGCAGCTATAAGGGGAAAACACGTTTTTATAGGTGATATCCCTGTGATATATAGCGCTCTGGTGTGTGCTGGCATACTCTCCCTCTGTCTCCCCAAAGGGCTTTGTGGGGTCCTGTCCTCTGTAAGAGCATTCCCTGTGTGTCTACTGTGTGTCGGTACTGCGGTGTCGACATGTATGAGGAGGAAAATGATGTGGAGGCGGAGCAAATGCCTGTGAATGTGATGTCACCCCCTGCGGGGTCGACACCTGTGTGGTTGGACTTATGGAAGGAATTGCGTGAAAGTGTCAACTCCTTACACAAAAGGTTTGACGACATAGGACAGCCGGCTACACAGCTTGTGCCTGTTCCAGCGTCTCAAATGTCATCAGGGGCTTTAAAACGCCCGCTACCTCAGGTGACAGATACAGACGTCGACACGGATACCGACTCCAGTGTCGACGATGATGAGACTAGTGTACCCTCCAATAGGTCCACCCGTTACATGATTGAGGCAATGAAAAATGTTTTGCACATTTCTGATAATACCCCAGGTACCACAAAAAAGGGTATTATGTTTGGTGAGAAAAAACTACCTGTAGTTTTTCCTACATCTGAGGAATTAAATGAGGTGTGTGAGGAAGCCTGGACTTCCCCCGATAAGAAATTGATAATTTAAAAACGGTTATTGGCAGCGTACCCTTTCCCGCTAGAGGATAGGTCACGTTGGGAAACACCCCCTAGGGTAGATAAGGCTCTGACACGCTTATCAAAGAAGGTGGCACTACCGTCTCTGGATACGGCCACCCTGAAGGAACCTGCTGATAGAAAGCAGGAAGCTACCCTAAAAGCTATTTACACACACACGGGCATTATATTGCGACCAGCGATTGCATCAGCTTGGATGTGCAGTGCTGCTGCTGCGTGGTCAGATTCCCTGTCGGATAATATTGATACCATGGATAGGGACAATATTTTGCTGACGATTGAGCATATAAAAGACGCGGTCTTATACATGCGTGATGCACAGAGGGATATTTGCCGACTGGCATCAAGAATAAGCGCTATGTCCATTGCCGCCAGAAGGGGGTTATGGACTCGGCAATGGTCTGGCGATGCCGACTCTAAGCGGCACATGGAAGTTTTGCCCTATAAAGGGGTGGAACTGTTTGGGGATGGTCTTTCGGACCTCGTGTCCACAGCTACTGCTGGGAAATCGACCTTTTTGCCACAGGCTGCCCCACAGCATAAGAAAGAACCGTATTATCATGTACAGTCCTTTCGGCCCCAGAAAAGCAAGAGGGCTAGAGGCTCATCCTTTCTGCCGAGAGGCAAAGGTAGAGGAAAAAAGCTGCAACACACAGCTAGTTCCCAAGAGCAGAAGTCCTCCCCCGCGTCCGGTAAGTCCACAGCATGACGCTGGGGCTGCTCAGGCAGACCCGGGGACGGTGGGGGCCCGGCTCAGGAATTTCAGCGCTCAGTGGGATCTCTCACAAGTGGATCCCTGGGTTTTTCAAGTAATATCTCAGGGGTACAAGCTGGAATTCGAGACGTCTCCCCCCCGCCGTTTCCTAAAATCTGCCTTACCGGCAACTCCCTCTGCCAGGGAGGCGGTGTTGGTGGCTATTCAAAAACTGTATTCACAGCAAGTGATTGTCAAAGTACCCCTCCTTCAGCAAGGAAAGGGTTACTATTCCACAATGTTTGTGGTACCGAAACCGGACGGTTCGGTGAGACCCATCTTAAATCTAAAATCCTTGAACACTTCTATCAAGAGGTTCAAGTTCAAGATGGAATCGCTCAGGGCGGTTATTGCGAGCCTGGACGAGGGGGATTACATGGTCTCCCTGGACATCAAGGATGCGTACCTCCATGTCCCCATTTACCCTCCTCACCAGGAGTACCTCAGATTTGTGGTACAGGACTGTCACTATCAGTTCCAGACGCTACCGTTTGGGTTGTCCACGGCACCGAGGGTCTTTACCAAGGTAATGGCCGAAATGATGATACTCCTTCGCAAGAAGGGAGTTTTAATTATCCCGTACTTGGACGATCTCCTGATAAAGGCGAGGTCCAAGGAACAGTTGGTAGTGGGGGTAGCGCTTTCTCGGGAAGTGCTACGACAGCACGGCTGGATTCTCAATATTCCAAAGTCACAGCTGGTCCCGACGACACGTCTTCTGTTCCTGGGAATGATTCTGGACACAGACCAGAAAAGAGTGTTTCTTCCAGTGGAAAAAGCCGAGGAGTTGTCATCTCTAGTCAGAGACATCCTAAAACCGGGACAGGTGTCGGTACATCAATGCACACGAGTCCTGGGAAAAATGGTAGCTTCGTACGAGGCGATTCCATTCGGAAGGTTCCACGCAAGGACTTTCCAGTGGGACCTGTTGGACAAATGGTCCGGGTCCCATCTCCAGATGCAACAGCGGATAACCCTGTTGTCAAGAACCAGGGTGTCGCTGCTGTGGTGGCTGCAGAGGGCTCATCTACTAGAGGGCCGCAGATTCGGAATACAGGACTGGGTCCTAGTGACCACGGATGCCAGCCTTCGGGGCTGGGGTGGAGTCACACAGGGAAAAAAATTTCCAAGGACTGTGGTCAAATCAGGAGATTTCGCTTCACATAAATATTCTGGAGCTAAGGGCCATTTACAATGCCCTAAGCCAAGCAAGACCCCTGCTTCAGAACCGGCCGGTACTGATCCAATCAGACAACATCACGGCGGTCGCCCATGTAAACAGACAGGGCGGCACAAGAAGCAGGAGGGCAATGGCAGAAGTCACAAGGATTCTCCGATGGGCAGAGAATCATGTGTTAGCACTGACAGCAGTGTTCATTCCGGGAGTGGACAACTGGGAAGCAGACTTCCTCAGCAGGCACGACCTCCACCCGGGAGAATGGGGACTTCATCCAGAAGTCTTCCAGATGCTGGTAAACCGTTGGGAAAAACCACAGGTGGACATGATGGCGTCCCGCCTCAACGAAAAGCTAAAAAGATATTGCGCAAGGTCAAGGGACCCTCAGGCGATCGCTGTGGACGCTCTAGTGACACCGTGGGTGTACCAGTCGGTTTATGTGTTTCCTCCTCTACCTCTCATACCCAAAGTACTGAGAATAATAAGAAAGCGAGGAGTGAGAACTATTCTCGTGGCTCCGGATTGGCCAAGAAGAGCTTGGTACCCGGAGCTTCAAGAGATGCTTGCAGAGGACCCTTGGCCTCTGCCGCTCAGACAAGACCTGCTGCAGCTGGGACCCTGTCTGTTCCAAGACTTACCGCGGCTGCGTTTGACGGCATGGCGGTTGAACGCCGGATCCTAAGGGAAAAAGGCATTCCGGAGGAAGTCATCCCTACCCTGATCAAGGCCAGGAAGGATGTCACCGCAAAACATTATCACCGCATTTGGCGAAAATATGTTGCTTGGTGTGAGGCCAAGAAGGCCCCAATGGAGGAATTTCAACTGGGTCGATTCCTGCATTTCCTGCAAGCAGGTGTGACGTTGGGCCTCAAATTGGGGTCCATCAAGGTCCAGATCTCGGCCCTGTCGATTTTCTTCCAGAAAGAACTGGCTTCACTGCCTGAAGTTCAGACTTTTGTCAAGGGAGTTCTGCATATTCAGCCTCCTTTTGTGCCCCCAGTGGCACCTTGGGATCTCAATGTGGTTTTGGAGTTTCTGAAATCACATTGGTTTGAGCCACTTAAGACTGTGGATTTAAAATATGTCACGTGGAAAGTGGTTATGTTGTTGGCTCTGGCTTCGGCCAGACGTGTGTCAGAATTGGCGGCTTTGTCCTGTAAAAGCCCCTATCTGATTTTCCATATGGATAGGGCAGAGTTGAGGACTCGTCCTCAGTTTCTCCCGAAGGTGGTATCAGCTTTTCACTTGAACCAACCTATTGTGGTGCCTGCGGCTACTAGGGACTTGGAGGATTCCAAGTTTCTGGACGTAGTCAGGGCCCTGAAAATTTATATTTCCAGGACGGCTGGAGTCAGTAAAACTGACTCGCTGTTTATTTTATATGCACCCAACAAGCTGGGTGCACCTGCTTCTAAGCAGACTATCGCGCGCTGGATTTGTAGCACTATTCAGCTGGCGCATTCTGCGGTGGGACTACCGCAGCCTAAATCTGTAAAACCCCATTCCACAAGGAAGGTGGGCTCATCTTGGGCGGCTGCCCGAGGGGTCTCGGCTTTACAACTTTGCCGAGCTGCTACTTGGTCAGGGGCAAACACGTTTGCAAAATTTTATAAATTTGATACCCTGGCTGAGGAGGACCTGGAGTTCTCTCATTCGGTGCTGCAGAGTCATCCGCACTCTCCCGCCCGTTTGGGAGCTTTGGTATAATCCCCATGGTCCTTACGGAGTACCCAGCATCCACTAGGACGTCAGAGAAAATAAGATTTTACTCACCGGTAAATCTATTTCTCGTAGTCCGTAGTGGATGCTGGGCGCCCATCCCAAGTGCGGATTGTCTGCAATACTTGTACATAGTTATTGTTACAAAAATCGGGTTGTTATTGCGAGCCATCTGTTCAGAGGCTCCATTGTTATCATACTGTTAACCGGGGTTCCTATCACGAGTTATATGGTGTGATTGGTGTGGCTGGTATGAGTCTTACCCGGGATTCAAAATCCTTCCTTATTGTGTCAGCTCTTCCGGGCACAGTATCCTAACTGAGGCTTGGAGGAGGGTCATAGGGGGAGGAGCCAGTGCACACCAGGTAGACCTAAATCTTTCTTTAGAGTGCCCAGTCTCCTGCGGAGCCCGTCTATTCCCCATGGTCCTTACGGAGTACCCAGCATCCACTACGGACTACGAGAAATAGATTTACCGGTGAGTAAAATCTTATTTTTTCTCCACAGCTCCGCTGAGAAGAAGCTCCCTAGGCTCTCCCCTGCAGATCACGGTAGAAAAGGGTAAAAGGAAAGGGGGGGCACATAATTAGGCGCTAAAAACACAATATACAGCAGCTACTGGGTTAACATTAAGTTACTGTGTTATTCTTGGGTTATATATAATGCTGGGGTGTGTGCTGGCATACTCTCTCTCTGTCTCACCAAAGGACCTTGTGGGGGAACTGTCTTCAAAAATGGCATTCCCTGTGTGTGTGGTGTGTCGGTACGCTTGTGTCGACATGTCTGATGAGGAAGGCTATGTGGAAGCAGAGCGGGAGCAAATGAATGTGGTGTCTCTGCCGACGGCACCGACACCTGATTGGATGGATATGTGGAAGGTTTTAAATGATAATGTTAATTCCTTGCATAAAAGGTTAGATAAAGCTGAAACCTTAGGACAGTCAGGGTCTCAGCCCATGCCTGATCCTATGTCGCAGAGGCCGACAGGGTCTCAGAAGCGCCCACTATCCCAAATTATTGACACGGATACCGACATGGATTCTGACTCCAGTGTCAATTACGATGATGCACAGTTACAGCCAAAATTGGCTAAATCCATCCGTTATATGATTATAGCTATTAAGGATGTGTTGCACATCACAGAAGAAACCCCAGTCCCTGACAGGAGGGTTCATATGTATGGGGAAAAAAGGCAGGTGGTGACTTTTCTAGAGATGAGCGGGTTCGGTTCCTCGGAATCCGAACCCCCCCCGAACTTCACGCTTTTTACACGGGTCCGAGGCAGACTCGGATCTTCCCGCCTTGCTCGGCTAACCCGAGCGCGCCCGAACGTCATCATCCCGCTGTCGGATTCTCGCGAGGCTCGTATTCTATCGCGAGACTCGGATTCTATATAAGGAGCCGCGCGTCGCCGCCATTTTCACACGTGCATTGAGATTGATAGGGAGAGGACGTGGCTGGCGTCCTCTCCGTTTAGATAGAGAGTGAGACACTTGATTTACTGGAGCATTAGGAGTACTCAGAGAGTGCAGAGTTTTGCTGATAGTTATACTAGTGGTGACCACCAGTTTTATTTATTATTTAATATAATCCGTTCTCTGCCTGAAAAAAAACGATACACAGTCACATACCATATCTGTGCTCAGCCTCAGTGTGCTGCATGATAATATCATCTATGTATATCTGACTGTGCTGAGTAGTGCTCACTGCTCACACAGCTTAATTGTGGGGGAGACTGGGGAGCAGTTATAGCAGGAGTACATATTTAACAGTGCACACTTTTGCTGCCAGAGTGCCAGTGTGACTGACCAGCAGTGACCACCAGTATATTGTCTGCCTGAAAAAGTTAAACACTCGTGTGGTGTTTTTTTTTTTTTTATTCTATAAACGCATTCTGCTGACAGTGTCCAGCAGGTCCGTCATTCATTATATTTCTATCTTCTTCATACTAGTAGTTTAGGAGTCTGCAGTGCTGACAGTGTCCAGCAGGTCCGTCATTATATAATATATACCTGTCCTGCAGTAGTGATATATATATATTTTTTATATCATTATCATCCAGTCTATACTAGCAGACGCAGTACGGTAGTCCACGGCTGTAGCTACCTCTGTGTCGGCAGTCGCTCGTCCATAATTGTATACCTACCTGTGGTGTTTTTTTTTTTTTCTATCTTCTTCATACTAGTAGTTTAGGAGTCTGCAGTGCTGACAGTGTCCAGCAGGTCCGTCATTATATAATATATACCTGTCCTGCAGTAGTGATATATATATATTTTTTATATCATTATCATCCAGTCTATACTAGCAGACGCAGTACGGTAGTCCACGGCTGTAGCTACCTCTGTGTCGGCAGTCGCTCGTCCATAATTGTATACCTACCTGTGGTGTTTTTTTTTTTTCTATCTTCTTCATACTAGTAGTTTAGGAGTCTGCAGTGCTGACAGTGTCCAGCAGGTCCGTCATTATATAATATATACCTGTCCTGCAGTAGTGATATATATATATTTTTTATATCATTATCATCCAGTCTATACTAGCAGACGCAGTACGGTAGTCCACGGCTGTAGCTACCTCTGTGTCAGCAGTCGCTCGTCCATAATTGTATACCTACCTGTGGTGGGTTTTTTTTTTCTATCTTCTTCATACTAGTAGTTTAGGAGTCTGCAGTGCTGACAGTGTCCAGCAGGTCCGTCATTATACAATATATACCTGTCCTGCAGTAGTGATATATATATATATTTTTTATATCATTATCATCCAGTCTAAACTAGCAGACGCAGTACGGTAGTCCACGGCTGTAGCTACCTCTGTGTCGGCAGTCGCTCGTCCATAATTGTATACCTACCTGTGGTGTTTTTTTTCTTCTATCTTCTTCATACTAGTAGTTTAGGAGTCTGCAGTGCTGACAGTGTCCAGCAGGTCCGTCATTATACAATATATACCTGTCCTGCAGTAGTAATATATATATATATTTTTTTTATATCATTATCATCCAGTCTATACTAGCAGACGCAGTACGGTAGTCCACGGCTGTAGCTACCTCTGTGTCGGCAGTCGCTCGTCCATAATTGTATACCTACCTGTGGTGGGGTTTTTTTTTCTATCTTCTTCATACTAGTAGTTTAGGAGTCTGCAGTGCTGACAGTGTCCAGCACGTCCGTCATTATACAATATATACCTGTCCTGCAGTAGTGATATATATATATTTTTTATATCATTATCATCCAGTCTATACTAGCAGACGCAGTACGGTAGTCCACGGCTGTAGCTACCTCTGTGTCGGCAGTCGCTCGTCCATAATTGTATACCTACCTGTGGTGGTTTTTTTTTTTTTCTATCTTCTTCATACTAGTAGTTTAGGAGTCTGCAGTGCTGACAGTGTCCAGCAGGTCCGTCATTATACAATATATACCTGTCCTGCAGTAGTGATATATATATATTTTTTATATCATTATCATCCAGTCTATACTAGCAGACGCAGTACGGTAGTCCACGGCGGTAGCTACCTCTGTGTCGGCAGTCGCTCGTCCATAATTGTATACCTACCTGTGGTGGGGTTTTTTTTTTCTATCTTCTTCATACTAGTAGTTTAGGAGTCTGCAGTGCTGACAGTGTCCAGCAGGTCCGTCATTATACAATATATACCTGTCCTGCAGTAGTGATATATATATATTTTTTATATCATTATCATCCAGTCTAAACTAGCAGACGCAGTACGGTAGTCCACGGCTGTAGCTACCTCTGTGTCGGCAGTCGCTCGTCCATAATTGTATACCTACCTGTGGTGTTTTTTTTCTTCTATCTTCTTCATACTAGTAGTTTAGGAGTCTGCAGTGCTGACAGTGTCCAGCAGGTCCGTCATTATACAATATATACCTGTCCTGCAGTAGTAATATATATATATTTTTTTTTTATATCATTATCATCCAGTCTATACTAGCAGACGCAGTACGGTAGTCCACGGCTGTAGCTACCTCTGTGTCGGCAGTCGCTCGTCCAT
Organism: Pseudophryne corroboree; assembly: GCF_028390025.1. NCBI lineage: Eukaryota > Metazoa > Chordata > Amphibia > Anura > Myobatrachidae > Pseudophryne > Pseudophryne corroboree. The sequence goes on along the minus strand of NC_086453.1, from coordinate 5,743,075 downwards.
AATTGTATACCTACCTGTGGTGGGGTGTTTTTTTCTATCTTCTTCATACTAGTAGTTTAGGAGTCTGCAGTGCTGACAGTGTCCAGCACGTCCGTCATTATACAATATATACCTGTCCTGCAGTAGTGATATATATATATATATTTTATATCATTATCATCCAGTCTATACTAGCAGACACAGTACGGTAGTCCACGGCTGTAGCTACCTCTGTGTCGGCAGTCGCTCGTCCATAATTGTATACCTACCTGTGGTGGTTTTTTTTCCATCTTCTTCATACTAGTAGTTTAGGAGTCTGCAGTGCTGACAGTGTCCAGCAGGTCCGTCATTATACAATATATACCTGTCCTGCAGTAGTGATATATATATATTTTTTATATCATTATCATCCAGTCTATACTAGCAGACGCAGTACGGTAGTCCACGGCTGTAGCTACCTCTGTGTCGGCAGTCGCTCGTCCATAATTGTATACCTACCTGTGGTGGGTTTTTTTTTTCCATCTTCTTCATACTAGTAGTTTAGGAGTCTGCAGTGCTGACAGTGTCCAGCAGGTCCGTCATTATACAATATATACCTGTCCTGCAGTAGTGATATATATATATTTTTTATATCATTATCATCCAGTCTATACTAGCAGACGCAGTACGGTAGTCCACGGCTGTAGCTACCTCTGTGTCGGCAGTCGCTCGTCATCCATAAGTATACTAGTATCCATCCATCTCCATTGTTTACCTGAGGTGCCTTTTAGTTGTGCCTATTAAAATATGGAGAACAAAAATGTTGAGGTTCCAAAAATAGGGAAAGATCAAGATCCACTTCCACCTCGTGCTGAAGCTGCTGCCACTAGTCATGGCCGAGACGATGAAATGCCATCAACGTCGTCTGCCAAGGCCGATGCCCAATGTCATAGTACAGAGCATGTAAAATCCAAAACACAAATTATCAGTAAAAAAAGGACTCAAAAATCTAAAATAAAATCGTCGTCGGAGAAGTGTAAACTTGCCAATATGCCATTTACCACACGGAGTGGCAAGGAACGGCTGAGGCCCTGGCCTATGTTCATGGCTAGTGGTTCAGCTTCACATGAGGATGGAAGCACTCAGCCTCACGCTAGAAAAATGAAAAGACTTAAGCTGGCAAAAGCACAGCAAAGAACTGTGCGTTCTTCGAAATCACAAATCCACAAGGAGAGTCCAATTGTGTCGGTTGCGATGCCTGACCTTCCCAACACTGGACGTGAAGAGCATGCGCCTTCCACCATTTGCACGCCCCCTGCAAGTGCTGGAAGGAGCACCCGCAGTCCAGTTCCTGATAGTCAGATTGAAGATGTCAGTGTTGAAGTACACCAGGATGAGGAGGATATGGGTGTTGCTGGCGCTGGGGAGGAAATTGACCAGGAGGATTCTGATGGTGAGGTGGTTTGTTTAAGTCAGGCACCCGGGGAGACACCTGTTGTCCGTGGGAGGAATATGGCCATTGACATGCCTGGTGAAAATACCAAAAAAATCAGCTCTTCGGTGTGGAAGTATTTCAACAGAAATGCGGACAACATTTGTCAAGCCGTGTGTTGCCTTTGTCAAGCTGTAATAAGTAGGGCTAAGGACGTTAACCACCTCGGAACATCCTCCCTTATACGTCACCTGCAGCGCATTCATCATAAGTCAGTGACAAGTTCAAAAACTTTGGGCGACAGCGGAAGCAGTCCACTGACCAGTAAATCCCTTCCTCTTGTAACCAAGCTCACGCAAACCACCCCACCAACTCCCTCAGTGTCAATTTCCTCCTTCCCCAGGAATGCCAATAGTCCTGCAGGCCATGTCACTGGCAATTCTGACGAGTCCTCTCCTGCCTGGGATTCCTCCGATGCATCCTTGCGTGTAACGCCTACTGCTGCTGGCGCTGCTGTACTTGCTGCTGGGAATCGATGGTCATCCCAGAGGGGAAGTCGTAAGACCACTTTTACTACTTCCACCAAGCAATTGACTGTCCAACAGTCCTTTGCGAGGAAGATGAAATATCACAGCAGTCATCCTGCTGCAAAGCGGATAACTGAGGCCTTGGCATCCTGGGTGGTGAGAAACGTGGTTCCGGTATCCATCATTACTGCAGAGGCAACTAGAGACTTGTTGGAGGTACTGTGTCCCCGGTACCAAATACCATCTAGGTTCCATTTCTCTAGGCAGGCGATACCGAAAATGTACACAGACCTCAGAAAAAGACTCACCAGTGTCCTAAAAAATGCAGTTGTACCCAATGTCCACTTAACCACGGACATGTGGACAAGTGGAGCAGGGCAGACTCAGGACTATATGACTGTGACAGCCCACTGGGTAGATGTATGGACTCCCGCCGCAAGAACAGCAGCGGCGGCACCAGTAGCAGCATCTCGCAAACGCCAACTCTTTCCTAGGCAGGCTACGCTTTGTATCACCGCTTTCCAGAATACGCACACAGCTAAAAACCTCTTACGGCAACTGAGGAAGATCATCGCAGAATGGCTTACCCCAATTGGACTCTCCTGTGGATTTGTGGCATCGGACAACGCCAGCAATATTGTGTGTGCATTAAATCTGGGCAAATTCCAGCACGTCCCATGTTTTGCACATACCTTGAATTTGGTGGTGCAGAATTATTTAAAAAACGAGAGGGGCGTGCAAGAGATGCTGTCGGTGGCCAGAAGAATTGCGGGACACTTTCGGCGTACAGGCACCACGTACAGAAGACTGGAGCAACACCAAAAACGCCTGAACCTGCCCTGCCATCATCTGAAGCAAGAAGTGGTAACGAGGTGGAATTCAACCCTCTATATGCTTTAGAGGTTGGAGGAGCAGCAAAAGGCCATTCAAGCCTATACAACTGAGCACGATATAGGAGGTGGAATGCACTTGTCTCAAGCGCAGTGGAAAATGATTTCAACGTTGTGCAAGGTTCTGCAACCTTTTGAACTTGCCACACGTGAAGTCAGTTCAGACACTGCCAGCCTGAGTCAGGTCATTCCCCTCATCAGGCTTTTGCAGAAGAAGCTGGAGACATTGAAGGAGGAGCTAACACAGAGCGATTCCGCTAGGCATGTGGGACTTGTGGATGGAGCCCTTAATTCGCTTAACAAGGATTCACGGGTGGTCAATCTGTTGAAATCAGAGCACTACATTTTGGCCACCGTGCTCGATCCTAGATTTAAAACCTACCTTGGATCTCTCTTTCCGGCAGACACAAGTCTGCAGGGGTTCAAAGAACTGCTGGTGAGAAAATTGTCAAGTCAAGCGGAACGCGACCTGTCAACATCTCCTCCTTCACATTCTCCCGCAACTGGGGGTGCGAGGAAAAGGCTCAGAATTCCGAGCCCACCCGCTGGCGGTGATGCAGGGCAGTCTGGAGCGACTGCTGATGCTGACATCTGGTCCGGACTGAAGGACCTGCCAACGATTACGGACATGTCGTCTACTGTCACTGCATATGATTCTCTCCCCATTGAAAGAATGGTGGAGGATTATATGAGTGACCGCATCCAAGTAGGCACGTCAGACAGTCCGTACGTATACTGGCAGGAAAAAGAGGCAATTTGGAGGCCCTTGCACAAACTGGCTTTATTCTACCTAAGTTGCCCTCCCACAAGTGTGTACTCCGAAAGAGTGTTTAGTGCCGCCGCTCACCTTGTCAGCAATCGGCGTACGAGGTTACTTCCAGAAAATGTGGAGAAGATGATGTTCATTAAAATGAATTATAATCAATTCCTCCATGGAGACATTCACCAGCAGCAATTGCCTCCACAAAGTACACAGGGAGCTGTGATGGTGGATTCCAGTGGGGACGAATTGATAATCTGTGAGGAGGGGGATGTACATGGTGATGAATCGGAGGATGATGATGAGGTGGACATCTTGCCTCTGTAGAGCCAGTTTGTGCAAGGAGAGATTAATTGCTTCTTTTTTGGTGGGGGTCCAAACCAACCCGTCATTTCAGTCACAGTCGTGTGGCAGACCCTGTCACTGAAATGATGGGTTGGTTGAAGTGTGCATGTCCTGTTTATACAACATAAGGGTGGGTGGGAGGGCCCAAGGACAATTCCATCTTGCACCTCTTTTTTCTTTCATTTTTCTTTGCGTCATGTGCTGTTTGGGGAGTGTTTTTTGGAAGGGCCAGCCTGCCTGACACTGCAGTGCCACTCCTAGATGGGCCAGGTGTTTGTGTCGGCCACTAGGGTCGCTGAGCTTACTCACACAGCTACCTCATTGCGCCTCTTTTTTTTCTTCTTTGCGTCATGTGCTGTTTGGGGAGTATTTTTTGGAAGGGCCATCCTGCCTGACACTGCAGTGCCACTCCTAGATGGGCCAGGTGTTTGTGTCGGCCACTTGGGTCGCTGAGCTTAGTCACACAGCTACCTCATTGCGCCTCTTTTTTTCTTTGCGTCATGTGCTGTTTGGGGAGTGTTTTTTGGAAGGGCCATCCTGCGTGACACTGCAGTGCCACTCCTAGATGGGCCAGGTGTTTGTGTTGGCCACTTGGGTCGCTGAGCTTAGTCACACAGCTACCTCATTGCGCCTCTTTTTATTTTTTGCGTCATGTGCTGTTTGGGGAGTATTTTTTGGAAGGGCCATCCTGCCTGACACTGCAGTGCCACTCCTAGATGGGCCAGGTGTTTGTGTCGGCCACTTGGGTCGCTGAGCTTAGTCACACAGCTACCTCATTGCGCCTCTTTTTTTCTTTGCGTCATGTGCTGTTTGGGGAGTGTTTTTTGGAAGGGCCATCCTGCGTGACACTGCAGTGACACTCCTAGATGGGCCAGGTGTTTGTGTCGGCCACTAGGGTCGCTTAGCTTACTCACACAGCTACCTCATTGCGCCTCTTTTTTTTCTTCTTTGCGTCATGTGCTGTTTGGGGAGTATTTTTTGGAAGGGCCATCCTGCCTGACACTGCAGTGCCACTCCTAGATGGGCCAGGTGTTTGTGTCGGCCACTTGGGTCGCTGAGCTTAGTCACACAGCTACCTCATTGCGCCTCTTTTTTTCTTTGCGTCATGTGCTGTTTGGGGAGTGTTTTTTGGAAGGGCCATCCTGCGTGACACTGCAGTGCCACTCCTAGATGGGCCAGGTGTTTGTGTCGGCCACTTGGGTCGCTGAGCTTTGTCATCCAGCGACCTCGGTGCAAATTTTAGGACTAAAAATAATATTGTGAGGTGTGAGGTGTTCAGAATAGACTGAAAATGAGTGGAAATTATGGTTATTGAGGTTAATAATACTTTGGGATCAAAATGACCCCCAAATTCTATGATTTAAGCTGTTTTTTAGGGTTTTTTGAAAAAAACACCCGAATCCAAAACACACCCGAATCCGCCAAAAAAAATTCGGTGAGGTTTTGCCAAAACGCGTTCGAACCCAAAACACGGCCGCGGAACCGAACCCAAAACCAAAACACAAAACCCGAAAAATTTCCGGTGCACATCTCTAGACTTTTCCCCCCTCACACGAGCTCAATGAGTTATGTGAAAAAACTTGGGAATCTCCAGATAAAAAACTGCAGATTTCCAAAAGGATTCTTATGGCGTATCCTTTCCCGCCAACGGACAGGTTACGCTGGGAATCCTCCCCTAGGGTGGACAAAGCTTTGACACGCTTATCCAAGAAGGTAGCCCTGCCGTCACAGGATACGGCTACCCTCAAAGATGCTGCGGATCGCAAACAGGAGGTTACCCTGAAGTCCATTTATACACATTCAGGTACCTTACTGAGGCCGGCAATCGCGTCGGCTTGGGTGTGTAGTGCTGTAGCAGCATGGACGGATACCTTATCTGAGGAACTTGATACCTTAGACAAGGATACTATATTAATGACCCTGGGGCATATTAAAGACGCTGTCCTTTATATGAGAGATGCTCAGAGAGACATTAGCGTACTAGGTTCTAGAATAAATGCTATGTCGATTTCTGCCAGAAGGGTCCTGTGGACTCGGCAATGGACAGGTGATGCCGACTCAAAAAGGCACATGGAGGTTTTACCTTACAAGGGTGAGGAATTGTTTGGGGAGGGTCTCTCGGACCTGGTCTCCACAGCTACGGCTGGAAAGTCAAATTTTTTGCCATATATTTCCTCACAGCCTAAGAAAGCACCGTATTACCAAATGCAGTCCTTTCGATCACAGAAAAACAAGAAAGTCCGAGGTGCGTCCTTTCTTGCCAGGGGCCGTGGCAGAGGAAAGAAGCTGCACAACACAGCTAGTTCCCAGGAACTCCCCGGCTTCCACTAAATCCACCACACAGAGCCGGCCATAGGCATAGGCAAACTAGGCAATTGCCTAGGGCATTTGATATGCCTAGGGGCATTAGCAGCTTCTGCTGATTAAAATGATATGCGGCATGCCTATATTCTGTGTGTAGCATTTCATATGCAGATACAGCCACAGTCTCACACAGTATATAGGCATGCTGCATATCATTTTAATCAGCAGAAGCTGCTTGTGCATCCTAGCCACATAGCAATGCAAATAAGATGCATTTTTATAAAAAAAGGTGCCCAACATTAGCATTGAGGCAAGATTTATGAGGACACATCTGTATCCAAGCAGAGGCAGAGGTCACAGTGTTAGTGGCAGTGTGAGTGCTGTGTGCATGTGAGTGGGTTGGTTGTGCAGTAGTGTTCAGAATATGTGTAAGGAGCATTATGTGTGTCATGTAAAAATGCATTAATAATGTGCAACATATGTGTAAGGGACACTATGTGTGTCATTATGTGTATAAGGGCATTAATAATGTGCGGTATATGTGTAACAGGGTACTACTGTATGTGTGTCATTATGCGTATTGGGGCACTAATAATGTGCAGCAAATGTGTAAGGGGCATTATGTGTAAAAGGACATTAATAAACATTGTCATAATGCGTAAGGTGCATTATGTTTATAAGGACATTAATAATGTGTCTCATATGTGTAAGGGGCATAACTGTGTGGCATTATGTGTATAAGGTGCTCTACTATGTGCCGTTGTGTATAGAAAGGGCACTACTGTGTCATCTAATGTGAATAAAGAGCAATAGGGTGTGGTGTAATGTGAATAAGGAGCAATTCAGTGTGATGTAATGTGAATAAGGAGCTCTACTGTGAGGAGTAACGTTTATAAGGTAAAGTGATACAACTGTGGGATGTAATATGAATTATGAGCACTATCACATGATCAAATGTGAATAAAGTTGCAGTACTGTGTGGTGTAATTGTAATTGGGGTTACTATTGTGTGGCCATGCCCCTTCCCAGCAAAAACACACCTTTTTTTGGGGTGCGTGCCAAATGTGTGAACTGTTCCTATTTAAAATATAAGGGGTACAAACACCAAAATAAGGACTGCTATGGGTGAGGGGTGATGGTGCTGGAAAAGAGGTGCAAGGTCAGAGGCGGAACCAGCGGTGGTACTAGGGGGCACCAGCCAAAATCTTGCCTAGGGCATCATATTGGTTAGGGCCGGCTCTGCCACCGCATGACGCTGGTGCTCCACAGGCGGAGCTAGGCCCGTTGGGGGCGCGTCTCCGAAATTTCAGCCACAAGTGGGTTCACTCCCAGTTGGATCCCTGGGCAATAGATATTGTGTCTCAGGGATACAAGCTGGAATTCGAAGAGATGTCCCCTCACCGATACCTCAAATCGGCGCTGCCAGCTTCCCCCCTCGAGAGGGAAATAGTGTTAACTGCAATTCACAAATTGTATCTTCAACAGGTGGTGGTCAAGGTTCCCCTCCTTCAACAAGGAAAGGGTTATTATTCGACCATGTTTGTGGTACCGAAACCGGACGGTTCGGTCAGACCCATATTGAATTTAAAATCCCTGAACATGTACCTAAAAAGGTTCCGGTTCAAGATGGAATCACTGAGAGCGATCATTGCAAGCCTGGAAGAGGGGGATTTTATGGTGTCTCTGGACATAAAGGATGCATACCTTCATGTCCCCATTTATCCACCTCATCAGGCGTACCTCAGATTTGTGGTACAGGATTGTCATTACCAATTTCAGACGTTGCCGTTTGGTCTCTCCACGGCAGTGCCGTAACTAGCCATTTTAGCGCTGTGTGCAAGAAACGGCAGTGGCGCCACCCCCACCATGTAAGATAGGGCAGTGCGCGCCGCAGGTGCGCAAATTTTTTATAGGGGCGTGGCTTCACGGGGAAGGGGCGTGGCCACAAAATAACAGCAATTCATACTACGGTGCACAGTAGTCTACATTATTCAAATTACGCTGCACAGTAGCGCCACTACACCAGGTAGAGCCCCTTTTATACATTACAGCAGACAGCGTCCCCCTTTTTACACATTACGGCAGCCAGTCCCCCTCTAGTCTTTACACATTGCGGCAGCCAGGCCCCCTCTTTACACATTGCGGCAGCCAGGCACCCTTTATACACATTGCGGCAGCCAGGACCCCTTTTTACACATTGCGGCAGACGGTGTCCCCCTGAGAGAGAGAGAGAGAGAGAGAAAGAGAGAGAGAGAGAGAGAGAGAGAGAGAGAAAGAGAGAGAGAGAGAGAGAGAGAGAGAGAGAGAGAGAGACATACTTACCTTCTCCCCGCTGACAGGCTCCTCGTGCAGCTCCCTCTCGGTGCAGGCTGTGTGAGGTGAGAAGGAGGAGGAGGGAGGGGGAGCAGGGAGCCGCAGCAGCGCTATTTGATTGGTAGTAAGCGCCGCTGCAGCATCCCCCTCTCCTTCTGTATTGGTTGCCTGGCGCTGCTGTGGATGCTGGGATGAAGGAACCGCATCCCAGCATCCATAGCAGCGCCGGGCAGCCAATACAGAAGGAGAGGGGGATGCTGCAGCGGCGCTTACTACCAATCAAATAGCGCTGCTGCGGCTCCCTGCTCCCCCTCCCTCCTCCTCCTTGAACCCGGCGCTGGTCTCTCTCCTCCAGCGCGGCGCACGGCGCACACAGAGGCGGCATGTAATGAGTCAATTTGACTCATTACATGCCGCTGGCCGTTGCGCCCCCAGGGCAACTGCGCTGTGTGCCAAGCCCCCTTGGCACACACGTAGTTACGGCCCTGCTCCACGGCTCCGAGAATATTTACCAAGGAAATGGCGGAAATGATGGTACTCCTGCGGAAGCAAGGAGTCACAATAATCCCATACTTGGACGACCTCCTCATAAAAGCGAGGTCAAGAGAGCAGTTGCTGATCAGCGTAGCACGTTCTCTGGAAGTTACGGCAACACGGCTGGATTCTGAATATTCCAAAGTCGCAGTTGGTTCCTACGACTCGTCTGCCTTTCCTGGGCATGATTCTGGACACAGACCAGAAAAGGGTTTATCTCCCGATAGAGAAGGTTCAAGAACTTGTGACACTGGTCAGGAACCTATTAAAACCATAATCACCCTATCCCCCAGGGCCAGGGTGTCTCTCCTGTGGTGGCTGCAGAGTGCTCACCTTCTCGAGGGCCGCAGATTCGGCATTCAGGACTGGGTCCTGGTGACCACGGATGCAAGCCTCCGAGGGCGGGGAGCAGTCACACAGGGAAGAAATTTCCAAGGTCTGTGGTCAAGTCAGGAGACTTGCCTTCACATCAACATCCTGGAACTAAGGGCCATTTACAACGCCCTACGTCAAGCAGAGACCCTGCTTCGCGGTCAACCAGTTCTGATTCAGTCAGACAACATCACCGCAGTGGCTCATGTAAACCGACAAGGTGGCACAAGGAGCAGGGTGGCGATGGCGGAAGCCACCAGAATTCTTCCCTGGGCGGAGAATCATGTAAGCGCACTGTCAGCAGTGTTCATCCCGGGGGTAGACAACTGGGAAGCAGACTTCCTCAGCAGGCACGACCTCCACCCGGGGGAGTGGGGACTTCATCAAGAAGTCTTCGCACAGGTTGCAAGTCGGTGGGAACTGCCACAGGTGTACATGATGGCATCCCGCCTCAACAAGAAACTACAGAGGTATTGCGCCAGGTCAAGAGACCCTCAGGCGATAGCTGTAGACGCCCTGGTGACACCGTGGGTGTTCCAATCGGTCTATGTATTTCCTCCTCTTCCTCTCATACCCAAGGTGTTGAGAATCATAAGGAAAAGAGGAGTGAGAACAATACTCATTGTTCCGGATTGGCCAAGAAGGACTTGGTATCCAGATCTGCAAGAAATGCTCACAGAGGACCCGTGGCCTCTTCCTCTAAGACAGGACTTGTTGCAACAAGGGCCCTGTCTGTTCCAAGACTTACCGCGGCTGCGTTTGACGGCATGGCGGTTGAACGCCGGATCCTAGCGGAAAAAGGCATTCCAGATGAGATCATTCCTACGCTGATAAAGGCTAGGAAGGACGTGACAGCTCAACATTATCACCGTATATGGCGAAAATATGTTGTTTGGTGTGAGGCCAGGAATGCCCCTACGGAGGAATTCCAGCTGGGCCGTTTCCTTCACTTCCTACAGTCAGGAGTGACTTTGGGCCTAAAATTGGGTTCCATTAAGGTCCAGATTTCGGCCCTATCCATTTTCTTTCAAAAAGAGCTGGCTTCTCTACCTGAAGTTCAGACGTTTGTGAAGGGAGTGCTGCATATTTAACCCCCTTTTGTGCCCCCGGTGGCACCTTGGGATCTTAACGTGGTGTTGCGTTTCCTGAAATCCCACTGGTTTGAACCACTCAAAACGGTGGAATTGAAATATCTCACGTGGAAGGTGGTCATGCTACTAGCATTGGCTTCGGCTAGGCGTGTGTCAGAATTAGCGGCTTTGTCACATAAAAGCCCCTATCTGGTTTTCCATGCGGGTAGAGCAGAGTTGCGGACCCGTCCACAATTTCTGCTAAAAGTGGTTTCATCCTTTCATATAAACCAACCTATTGTGGTGCCTGTGGCTACTACTGACTTGGAGGATTCCGAGTTGCTTGATGTGGTCAGGGCTTTGAAGGTTTATGTAGCCAGAATGGCTAGAGTCAGGAAAACAGACTCTTTGTTTATCCTGTATGCTTCCAACAAGCTGGGTGCTCCTGCTTCAAAGCAGACTATTGCTCGCTGGATCTGTAACACGATTCAGCAGTAGTGATGAGCGGGTTCGGTTCCTCGGAATCCGAACCCCCCCGAACTTCAGCCTTTTTACACGGATCCGAGGCAGACTCGGATCTTCCCGCCTTGCTCGGCTAACCCGAGCGCGCCCGAACGTCATCATCCCGCTGTCGGATTCTCGCGAGGCTCGGATTCTATCGCGAGACTCGGATTCTATATAAGGAGCCGCGCGTCGCCGCCATTTTCACACGTGCATTGAGATTCATAGGGAGAGGACGTGGCTGGCGTCCTCTCCATTTAGATTAGAAGAGAGAGAGTGAGAGTGAGACACTTGATTTACTGGAGCTTAGGAGTACTCAGAGAGTGCAGAGTTTACTAGTGACTGACCAGTGACCACCAGTGCAGTTTTATTATATTATTATTTAATATAATCCGTTCTCTGCCTGAAAAAAAACGATACACAGTGACACAGTAACAGTATACCATATCTGTGCTCAGCCTCAGTGTGCTGCATTATCTATGTATATCTGACTGTGCTGAGTGCTCAGTGCTCACACAGCTTAATTGTGGGGGAGACTGGGGAGCAGTTATAGCAGGAGTACATATTATTTAACAGTGCACACTTTTGCTGCCAGAGTGCCACTGCCAGTGTGACTGACCAGTGACCACTGACCACCAGTATATTGTGATTGTCTGCCTGAAAAAGTTAAACACTCGTCGTGTGGTGTTTTTATTCTATAAACGCATTCTGCTGACAGTGTCCAGCAGGTCCGTCATTAATTATATAATATATACCTGTCCGGCTGCAGTAGTGATATATATATATATTTTTTTTATATCATTATCATCCAGTCTATATTAGCAGCAGACACAGTACGGTAGTCCACGGCTGTAGCTACCTCTGTGTCGGCAGTCGCTCGTCCATCCATAATTGTATACCACCTACCTGTGGTGTTTTTTTTTTTCTATCTTCTTGATACTAGTAGCTTATTTTAGGAGTCTGCAGTGCTGACAGTGTCCAGCAGGTCCGTCATTATAATATATACCTGTCCGGCTGCAGTAGTGATATATATATATTTTTTATATCATTATCATCCAGTCTATATTAGCAGCAGACGCAGTACGGTAGTCCACGGCTGTAGCTACCTCTGTGTCGGCAGTCGCTCATCCATCCATAATTGTATACCACCTACCTGTGGTGTGTTTTTTTTTCTATCTTCTTGATACTACTAGTAGCTTACTTTAGGAGTCTGCAGTGCTGCTGACAGTGTCCAGCAGGTCCGTCATTATATAATATATACCTGTCCGGCTGCAGTAGTGATATATATATATATTTTTTATATCATTATCATCCAGTCTATATTAGCAGCAGACGCAGTACGGTAGTCCACGGCTGTAGCTACCTCTGTGTCGGCAGTCGCTCGTCCATCCATAATTGTATACCACCTACCTGTGGTGTTTTTTTTTTCTATCTTCTTGATACTACTAGTAGCTTACTTTAGGAGTCTGCAGTGCTGCTGACAGTGTCCAGCAGGTCCGTCATTATATAATATATACCTGTCCGGCTGCAGTAGTGATATATATATATTTTTTATATCATTATCATCCAGTCTATATTAGCAGCAGACGCAGTATGGTAGTCCACGGCTGTAGCTACCTCTGTGTCAGCAGTCGCTCGTCCATCCATAATTGTATACCACCTACCTGTGGTGTTTTTTTTTTTTCTATCTTCTTGATACTACTAGTAGCTTACTTTAGGAGTCTGCAGTGCTGCTGACAGTGTCCAGCAGGTCCGTCATTATATAATATATACCTGTCCGGCTGCAGTAGTGATATATATATATTTTTTATATCATTATCATCCAGTCTATATTAGCAGCAGACGCAGTACGGTAGTCCACGGCTGTAGCTACCTCTGTGTCGGCAGTCGCTCGTCCATCCATAAGTATACTAGTATCCATCCATCTCCATTGTTTACCTGAGGTGCCTTTTAGTTGTGCCTATTAAAATATGGAGAACAAAAATGTTGAGGTTCCAAAAATAGGGAAAGATCAAGATCGACTTCCACCTCGTGCTGAAGCTGCTGCCACTAGTCATGGCCGAGACGATGAAATGCCAGCAACGTCGTCTGCCAAGGCCGATGCCCAATGTCATAGTACAGAGCATGTAAAATCCAAAACACCAAATATCAGTAAAAAAAGGACTCAAAAATCTAAAATAAAATTGTCAGAGGAGAAGCGTAAACTTGCCAATATGCCATTTACCACACGGAGTGGCAAGGAACGGCTGAGGCCCTGGCCTATGTTCATGGCTAGTGGTTCAGCTTCACATGAGGATGGAAGCACTCAGCCTCTCGCTAGAAAAATGAAAAGACTCAAGCTGGCAAAAGCACAGCAAAGAACTGTGCGTTCTTCGAAATCACAAATCCACAAGGAGAGTCCAATTGTGTCGTTTGCGATGCCTGACCTTCCCAACACTGGACGTGAAGAGCATGCGCCTTCCACCATTTGCACGCCCCCTGCAAGTGCTGGAAGGAGCACCCGCAGTCCAGTTCCTGATAGTCAGATTGAAGATGTCAGTGTTGAAGTACACCAGGATGAGGAGGATATGGGTGTTGCTGGCGCTGGGGAGGAAATTGACCAGGAGGATTCTGATGGTGAGGTGGTTTGTTTAAGTCAGGCACCCGGGGAGACACCTGTTGTCCGTGGGAGGAATAGGGCCATTGACATGCCTGGTGAAAATACCAAAAAAATCAGCTCTTTGGTGTGGAAGTATTTCAACAGAAATGCGGACAACATTTGTCAAGCCGTGTGTTGCCTTTGTCAAGCTGTAATAAGTAGGGGTAAGGACGTTAACCACCTCGGAACATCCTCCCTTATACGTCACCTGCAGCGCATTCATCATAAGTCAGTGACAAGTTCAAAAACTTTGGGCAACAGCGGAAGCAGTCCACTGACCAGTAAATCCCTTCCTCTTGTAACCAAGCTCACGCAAACCACCCCACCAACTCCCTCAGTGTCAATTTCCTCCTTCCCCAGGAATGCCAATAGTCCTGCAGGCCATGTCACTGGCAATTCTGACGAGTCCTCTCCTGCCTGGGATTCCTCCGATGCATCCTTGCGTGTAACGCCTACTGCTGCTGGCGCTGCTGTTGTTGCTGCTGGGAGTCGATGGTCATCCCAGAGGGGAAGTCGTAAGACCACTTTTATTACTTCCACCAAGCAATTGACTGTCCAACAGTCCTTTGCGAGGAAGATGAAATATCACAGCAGTCATCCTGCTGCAAAGCGGATAACTGAGGCCTTGGCATCCTGGGCGGTGAGAAACGTGGTTCCGGTATCCATCATTACTGCAGAGGCAACTAGAGACTTGTTGGAGGTACTGTGTCCCCGGTACCAAATACCATCTAGGTTCCATTTCTCTAGGCAGGCGATACCAAAAATGTACACAGACCTCAGAAAAAGACTCACCAGTGTCCTAAAAAATGCAGTTGTACCCAATGTCCACTTAACCACGGACATGTGGACAAGTGGAGCAGGGCAGGCTCAGGACTATATGACTGTGACAGCCCACTGGGTAGATGTATGGACTCCCGCCGCAAGAACAGCAGTGGCGGCACCAGTAGCAGCATCTCGCAAACGCCAACTCTTTCCTAGGCAGGCTACGCTTTGTATCACCGCTTTCCAGAATACGCACACAGCTAAAAACCTCTTACGGCAACTGAGGAAGATCATCGCAGAATGGCTTACCCCAATTGGACTCTCCTGTGGATTTGTGGCATCGGACAACGCCAGCAATATTGTGTGTGCATTAAATATGGGCAAATTCCAGCACGTCCCATGTTTTGCACATACCTTGAATTTGGTGGTGCAGAATTATTTAAAAAACGAGAGGGGCGTGCAAGAGATGCTGTCGGTGGCCAGAAGAATTGCGGGACACTTTCGGCGTACAGGCACCACGTACAGAAGACTGGAGCACCACCAAAAACGCCTGAACCTGCCCTGCCATCATCTGAAGCAAGAAGTGGTAACGAGGTGGAATTCAACCCTCTATATGCTTCAGAGGTTGGAGGAGCAGCAAAAGGCCATTCAAGCCTATACAACTGAGCACGATATAGGAGGTGGAATGCACCTGTCTCAAGCGCAGTGGAGAATGATTTCAACGTTGTGCAAGGTTCTGCAACCTTTTGATCTTGCCACACGTGAAGTCAGTTCAGACACTGCCAGCCTGAGTCAGGTCATTCCCCTCATCAGGCTTTTGCAGAAGAAGCTGGAGACATTGAAGGAGGAGCTAACACAGAGCGATTCCGCTAGGCATGTGGGACTTGTGGATGGAGCCCTTAATTCGCTTAACAAGGATTCACGGGTGGTCAATCTGTTGAAATCAGAGCACTACATTTTGGCCACCGTGCTCGATCCTAGATTTAAAACCTACCTTGGATCTCTCTTTCCGGCAGACACAAGTCTGCTGGGGTTCAAAGAACTGCTGGTGACAAAATTGTCAAGTCAAGCGGAACGCGACCTGTCAACATCTCCTCCTTCACATTCTCCCGCAACTGGGGGTGCGAGGAAAAGGCTCAGAGTTCCGAGCCCACCCGCTGGCGGTGATGCAGGGTAGTCTGGAGCGACTGCTGATGCTGACATCTGGTCCGGACTGAAGGACCTGACAACGATTACGGACATGTCGTCTACTGTCACTGCATATGATTCTCTCCCCATTGAAAGAATGGTGGAGGATTATATGAGTGACCGCATCCAAGTAGGCACGTCAGACAGTCCGTACTTATACTGGCAGGAAAAAGAGGCAATTTGGAGGCCCTTGCACAAACTGGCTTTATTCTACCTAAGTTGCCCTCCCACAAGTGTGTACTCCGAAAGAGTGTTTAGTGCCGCCGCTCACCTTGTCAGCAATCGGCGTACGAGGTTACATCCAGAAAATGTGGAGAAGATGATGTTCATTAAAATGAATTATAATCAATTCCTCCGTGGAGACATTGACCAGCAGCAATTGCCTCCACAAAGTACACAGGGAGCTGAGATGGTGGATTCCAGTGGGGACGAATTGATAATCTGTGAGGAGGGGGATGTACACGGTGATATATCGGAGGATGATGATGAGGTGGACATCTTGCCTCTGTAGAGCCAGTTTGTGCAAGGAGAGATTAATTGCTTCTTTTTTGGTGGGGGTCCAAACCAACCCGTCATTTCAGTCACAGTTGTGTGGCAGACCCTGTCACTGAAATGATGGGTTGGTTAAAGTGTGCATGTCCTGTTTATACAACATAAGGGTGGGTGGGAGGGCCCAAGGACAATTCCATCTTGCACCTCTTTTTTCTTTCATTTTTCTTTGCGTCATGTGCTGTTTGGGGGGTGTTTTTTGGAAGGGCCATCCTGCGTGACACTGCAGTGCCACTCCTAGATGGGCCAGGTGTTTGTGTCGGCCACTAGGGTCGCTTATCTTAGTCACACAGCTACCTCATTGCGCCTCTTTTTTTTCTTCTTTGCGTCATGTGCTGCTGTTTGGGGAGTGTTTTTTGGAAGGGCCATCCTGCGTGACACTGCAGTGCCACTCCTAGATGGGCCAGGTGTTTGTGTCGGCCACTAGGGTCGCTTAGCTTACTCACACAGCTACCTCATTGCGCCTCTTTTTTTCTTTGCGTCATGTGCTGTTTGGGGAGTGTTTTATGGAAGGGCCATCCTGCGTGACACTGCAGTGCCACTCCTAGATGGGCCAGGTGTTTGTGTCGGCCACTAGGGTCGCTTAGCTTACTCACACAGCTACCTCATTGCGCCTCTTTTTTTCTTTGCGTCATGTGCTGTTTGGGGAGTGTTTTTTGGAAGGGCCATCCTGCGTGACACTGCAGTGCCACTCCTAGATGGGCCAGGTGTTTGTGTCGGCCACTTGGGTCGCTTAGCTTAGCCATCCAGCGACCTCGGTGCAAATTTTAGGACTAAAAATAATATTGTGAGGTGTGAGGTGTTCAGAATAGACTGAAAATGAGTGGAAATTATGGTTATTGAGGTTAATAATACTATGGGATCAAAATGACCCCCAAATTCTATGATTTAAGCTGTTTTTTAGGGTTTTTTGAAAAAAACACCCGAATTCAAAACACACCCGAATCCGACAAAAAAAAATCGGTGAGGTTTTGCCAAAACGCGTTCGAACCCAAAACACGGCCGCGGAACCGAACCCAAAACCAAAACACAAAACCCGAAAAATTTCCGGTGCTCATCACTATGAATCAGCAGGCTCATTCTGCGGCTGGATTGCCGCTGCCAAAATCAGTTAAGGCCCATTCCACTAGGAAGGTGGGCTCTTCTTGGGCGGCTGCCCGAGGGGTCTCGGCATTACAGCTGTGCCGAGCGGCTACTTGGTCAGGTTCAAACACTTTTGCAAAGTTCTACAAGTTTGATACCCTGGCTGAGGAGGACCTTGTGTTTGCTCATTCGGTGCTGCAGAGTCATCCGCACTCTCCCGCCCGTTTGGGAGCTTTGGTATAATCCCCATGGTCCTTACGGAGTCCCCAGCATCCACTAGGACGTTAGAGAAAATAAGATTTTACTTACTGGTAAATCTATTTCTCGTAGTCCGTAGTGGATGCTGGGCGCCCGTCCCAAGTGCGGACTTCTTCTGCAATACTTGTATATAGTTATTGCTGCAATAAGGGCTATGTTATTGTTGCATCAGGGTTGGTCTGATGCTCCGTTGTTGTTCATACTGTTAACTGGGTAAGGTTATCACAAGTTATACGGTGTGATTGGTATGGCTGGTATGAGTCTTGCCCTGGATTCCAAAATCCTTTCCTTGTACTGTCAGCTCTTCCGGGCACAGTTTCTCTAACTGAGGTCTGGAGGAGGGACATAGAGGGAGGAGCCAGAGCACACCAGAATCTAAATTCTTTCTTAAAGTGCCCATGTCTCCTGCGGAGCCCGTCTATTCCCCATGGTCCTTACGGAGTCACCAGCATCCACTACGGACTACGAGAAATAGATTTACCGGTAAGTAAAATCTTATTTATTCTCCTTTATTTATATGGCGCCATATGGGATCCGCAGCGCCCAATTACAGAGTACATAAAGAAATAAGCAAAACAGGAAGACAGTGACTTACAGTTCAATACAATATAGGACGAGTACAGGGTATATGCATAGCTGCGTCAGAGGCGACACTGATATAAGTATTAGGCCGGCAGAAAACCAAGGGATTTAGTGCAGTTAAAGGGAGTATTGGAGAAGATAGGTTAAGTAAGAGACGTAAAAGAACATGAGGGAAGAGGGCCCTGCTCGTGAGAGCTTACATTATAAGTGGAGGGGCAGACAGACAGGGGTGACACTAATGGGGCAGAAAGTAAATGTGTGCCACAGAGGGTTAGGATGAGAGACGTCTGAGTTTGGGGAAGAAGTGGGTCTTGAGAGCCTATTTGAAGTTTTGTAAAGAGGTGGAGAGTCTGAGGGGGAGAGGTAGGGAATTCCAGAGAAAGGGAGCAGCACGTGAGAAATCTTGGAGGTAGGAGTGGGAGGAAGTAATCCGTAGGCAGGAGAGTCGGCGTGCATTAGCAGAGCGAAGAGGACGGGTGGGAGTGTAAAGGGAGATAGGGTCAGAGATGTAGGGGGTCATTCCGAGCTGAAATTTAGCACAGCTACGATCATTCACACTGACATGCGGGGGGACGACCAGCACAGGGCTAGTCTGCCCCGCATGTCAGTGCCGCCCCCCCCCTTCCCGCGCAGAAGTGCAAAGGCATTGCACAGCGGCGATGCCTTTGCACTTCAAGAGTAGCTCCCGACCAGCGCAGCTTTAGTGTGCTGACCGGGAGCTACTCGTCGCTCCCAGGCCCGCAGCGGCTGCGTGTGGCGTCACGCAGCCGCTGCGCCCCCCCCAACGGTCCGGTCACGCCTGCGTTGGCCGGACCGCGCCCCCTGAATGGCGGCTTAACGCAGCCGTCCAGCCCTCTCCCGCCCAGCGAACGCCTCTGCACTGTGTATCTGCACTGGGGGTATATCTGGCACTGTGGGGGCATGTGTATCTGCACTGGGGGCATATCTAGCACTGTGGAGACATGTGTATCTGCACTGGGGGTATATCTGGCACTGTGGGGGCATGTGTATCTGCACTGGGGGCATATCTGGCACTGTGGGGATATGTGTATCTGCACTGGGGGTATATCTGCACTGTGGGGACATGTGTATCAGCACTGGGGGCATATCTGCACTGTGGGGACATGTGTATCTGCACTGGGGGCATATCTGCACTGTGGGGATATGTGTATCAGCACTGGGGGCATATCTGCACTGTGGGGACATGTGTATCTGCACTGGGGGCATATCTAGCACTGTGGGGACATGTGTATCTGCACTGGGGGCATATCTGGCACTGTGGGGACATGTGTATCTGCACTGGGGGCATATCTGCACTGTGGGGACATGTGTATCTGCACTGGGGGCATATCTGGCACTGTGGGGACATGTGTATCTGCACTGGGGACATATCTGCACTGTGGGGACATGTGTATCAGCACTGGGGGCATATCTGCACTGTGGGGACATGTGTATCTGCACTGGGAGCATATCTGCACTGTGGGGACATGTGTATCTGCACTGGGGGCATATCTGCACTGTGGGGACATGTGTATCTCCACTGGGGGCATATCTGCACTGTGGGGACATGTGTATCTGCACTGGGGGCATAGCTGGCACTGTGGGGACATGTGTATCAGCACTGGGGGCATATCTAGCACTGTGGGGACATGTGTATCTGCACTGGGGCCATAGCTGGCACTGTGGGGACATGTGTATCTGCACTGGGGGCATATCTGGCACTGTGGGGACATGTGTATCTCCACTGGGGGCATATCTGCACTGTGGGGACATGTGTATCTGCACTGGGGCCATAGCTGGGACTGTGGGGACATGTGTATCTGTACTGGGGGCATATCTGGCACTGTGGAGACATGTGTATCTGCACTGGGGGCATATCTGCACTGTGGGGACATGTGTATCAGCACTGGGGGCATATCTGGCACTGTGGGGACATGTGTATCAGCACTGGGGGCATATCTGGCACTGTGAGGACATGTATATCTGCACTGGGGGTATATCTGGCACTGTGAGGACATGTGTATCTGCACTGGGGGCATATCTGGCACTGTGGGGACATGTGTATCTGCACTGGGGGCATATCTAGCACTGTGGGGACATGTGTATCTGCACTGGGGGCATATCTGCACTGTGGGGACATGTATATCAGCACTGGGGGCATAGCTGGCACTGTGGGGACATGTGTATCTGCACTGGGGGCATATCTGCACTGTGGGGACATGTGTATCTGCACTGGGGCCATAGCTGGCACTGTGGGGACATGTGTATCAGCACTGGGGGCATATCTGGCACTGTGGGGACATGTGTATCTGCACTGGGGGTATATCTGCACTGTGGGGACATGTGTATCTGAACTGGGGGCATATCTGCACTGTGGGGACATGTGTATCAGCACTGGGGGCATATCTAGCACTGTGGGGACACGTGTATCTGAACTGGGGGCATATCTGCACTGTGGGGACATGTGTATCTGTACTGGGGGCATATCTGCACTGTGGGGACATGTGTATCAGCACTGGGGGCATATCTAGCACTGTGGGGACATGTGTATCTGCACTGGGGGCATATCTGCACTGTGGGGACATGTGTATCAGCACTGGGGGCATATCTGGCACTGTGGGGACATGTGTATCTGCACTGGGGGCATATCTGCACTGTGGGGACATGTGTATCAGCACTGGGGGCATATCTGGCACTGTGGGGACATGTGTATCAGCACTGGGGGCATATCTGGCACTGTGAGGACATGTGTATCTGCACTGGGGGTATATCTGGCACTGTGAGGACATGTGTATCTGCACTGGGGGCATATCTGGCACTGTGGGGACATGTGTATCTGCACTGGGGGCATATCTGGCACTGTGGGGACATGTGTATCTGCACTGGGGGCATATCTGCACTGTGGGGACATGTGTATCAGCACTGGGGGCATATCTGGCACTGTGGGGACATGTGTATCAGCACTGGGGGCATATCTGGCACTGTGAGGACATGTGTATCTGCACTGGGGGCATATCTGCACTGTGGGGACATGTGTATCTGCACTGGGAGCATATGTGGCACTGTGGGGACATGTGTATCTGCACTGGGGGCATATCTGCACTGTGGGGACATGTGTATCTACACTGGGGCCATAGCTGGCACTGTAGGGACATGTGTATCAGCACTGGGGGCATATCTGGCACTGTGGGGACATGTGTATCTGCACTGGGGGTATATCTGCACTGTGGGGACATGTGTATCTGAACTGGGGGCATATCTGCACTGTGGGGACATGTGTATCAGCACTGGGGGCATATCTAGCACTGTGGGGACATGTGTATCTGAACTGGGGGCATATCTGCACTGTGGGGACATGTGTATCTGCACTGGGGGCATATCTGCACTGTGGGGACATGTGTATCAGCACTGGGGGCATATCTAGCACTGTGGGGACATGTGTATCTACACTGGGGGCATATCTGCACTGTGGGGACATGTGTATCAGCACTGGGGGCATATCTAGCACTGTGGGGACATGTGTATCTGCACTGGGGGCATATCTGGCACTGTGGGGACATGTGTATCTGCACTGGGGCCATAGCTGGCACTGTGGGGACATGTGTATCTGCACTGGGGGCATATCTGCACTGTGGGGACATGTGTATCTGCACTGGGGGCATATCTGCACTGTGGGGACATGTGTATCAGCACTGGGGGCATATCTGCACTGTGGGGACATGTGTATCTGCACTGGGGGCATATCTGGCACTGTGGGGACATGTGTATCTGTACTGGGGGCATATCTGCACTGTGGGGACATGTGTATCTGGCACTGGGGGCATATCTGCACTGTGGGGACATGTGTATCTGGCACTGGGGGCATATCTGGCGCTGTAGGGGATGTGTATCTGCACTGGGGGCATATCTGGCACTGTGGGGGCATGTGTATCTGCACTGGGGGCATATCTGGCACACTGGGGGCATGTGTATCTGCACTGGGGGCATATCTGCACTGTGGGGACATGTGTATCTGCACTGGGGGCATATCTGGCACTGTGGGGGCATGTGTATCTGCACTGGGAGCATATCTAGCACTGTGGGGACATGTGTATCTGCACTGGGGGCATATCTGGCACTGTTGGGGGATGTGTATCTGCACTGGGGGTATATCTGGCACTGTGGGGACATGTGTATCTGCACTGGGGGCATATCTGGCACTGGGGGGACATGTGTATCTGGCACTGTGGGCATATCTGGCACTGTGGGGGCATGTGTATCTGCACTGGGGGTATATCTGCACTGTGGGGACATGTGTATCTGCACTGGGGGCATATCTGGCGCTGTGGGGACATGTGTATCTGCACTGGGGGCATATCTAGCACTGTGGGGACATGTGTATCTGCACTGGGGGCATATCTAGCACTGTGGGGACATGTGTATCTGCACTGGGGGCATATCTAGCACTGTGGGGACATGTGTATCTGCACTGGGGGCATATCTGCACTGTGGGGACATGTGTATCTGCACTGGGGGCATATCTGGCACTGTGGGGACATGTGTATCTGCACTGGGGGCATATCTGGCACTGTGGGGGCATGTGTATCTGCACTGGGGGTATATCTGGCACTGTGGGGGCATGTGTATGCACTGGGGGCGTATCTGGCACTGTGGGGATATGTGTATCTGCACTGGGGGCATATCTGGCACTGTGGGGACATGTGTATCAGCACTGGGGGCATATCTGCACTGTGGGGGCATGTGTATCTGCACTGGGGGCATATCTGCACTGTGGGGACATGTGTATCAGCACTGGGGGCATATCTGGCACTGTGAGGACATGTGTATCTGAACTGGGGGCATATCTGGCACTGTAGGGACATGTGTATCTGCACTGGGGGCATATCTGCACTGTGGGGACATGTGTATCTGCACTGGGGGCATATCTGCACTGTGGGGACATGTGTATCTCCACTGGGGGCATATCTGCACTGTGGGGACATGTGTATCAGCACTGGGGGCATATCTGGCGCTGTGGGGGGATGTGTATCTGGCACTGGGGGCATATCTGGCACACTGGGGACGTGTATCTGGCGCTGGGGGCATATCTCGTACTGTGGGGGCATGTGTATCAGCACTGGAGGCATATCTGGCACTGTGGGGACATGTGTATCTGCACTGGGGGCATATCTGGCACTGTGGGGACATGTGTATCTGCACTGGGGGCATATCTGGCACACTGGGGGCATGTGTATCTGCAGTGGGGGGCATATCTGGCTCCCAGTGCGAGATTTCAAAATGCGCCCCCCCCCCCATTGACATAAAAAAAATGCGCCCCCCCCATAGCCATAAAAGAAAAGGCATGCGTGCGCCAAAGGCACGCGCTCCCGATGAGGGTGTGTGGCCTTTTTAAAATTGGTGTGGTCTCATTAAAATGGGCGTGGCCTCATCTGATATCATCACAGCCACCTCAGGGAAAAAAATAATAATCAAAAGTCCCCATTTTATACAGTACAGCAGGCAAGAGTCCCCATTTTATACAGCACAGCAGGCAAGAGTCCCCATTTTATACAGTACAGCAGGCAAGAGTCCCCATTTTATACAGTACGGCAGGCAAGTGTCCCCATTTTATACAGTATGGGAGGCAAGAGTCCCCATTTTATACAGTACAGCCGGCAAGAGTCCCCATTTTATACAGTACAGCAGGCAAGTGTCCCCATTTTATACATTACAGCAGGCACGTGTCACCATTTTACACATTAAAGCAGGCAAGTGTCCCCATTTTACACAGTATGCAGGCAAGAGTCCCAATTTTTTACAGTACAGCAGGCAAGTGTCCCCATTTTATACAGTACGGCAGGCACGTGTCCCCATTTTATACAGTACAGCAGGCAAGAGTCCCCATTTTATACAGTACAGCAGGCAAGAGTCCCCATTTTATACATTACAGCAGGCACGTGTCACCATTTTACACATTAAAGCAGGCAAGTGTCCCCATTTTACACAGTATGCAGGCAAGAGTCCCCATTTTTTACAGTACAGCAGGCAAGTGTCCCCATTTTATACAGTACGGCAGGCAAGTGTCCCAATTTTACACAGTACACAGGCAAGAGTCCCCATTTTATAAAGTACAGCAGGCAAGTGTCCCCATTTTATACAGTACGGCAGACAAGTGTCCCCATTTTATACAGTACAGCAGGCAAGTGTCCCCATTTTATACAGTACGGCAGGCAAGTGTCCCCATTTTATACAGTATGGCAGGCAAGTGTCCCCATTTTATACAGTACAGCATGCACGAGTCCCCATTTTATGCAGTACGGCAGGCAAGAGTCCCCATTTTACACAGTACGCAGGCAAGAGTCCCCATTTTATACATTACAGCAGGCACGTGTCCCCATTTTATACAGTACAGCAGGCAAGTGTCCCCATTTTATACAGTACAGCAGGCACGTGTCCCCATTTTACACAGTACGGCAGGCACGTGTCCCCATTTTACACATTAAAGCAGGCAAGTGTCCCCATTTTATACATTACAGCAGGCACGTGTCCCCATTTTACACAGTACGGCAGGCAAGAGTCCCCATTTTATACAGTACAGCAGGCAAGAGTCCCATTTTATACAGTACAGCAGGCAAGAGTCCCCATTTTATACAGTACAGCAGGCAAGTGTCCCCATTTTACACAGTACGCAGGCAAGAGTCCCCATTTTATACAGTACACAGGCAAGTGTCCCCATTTTATACAGTACGGCAGGCAAGAGTCCCCATTTTATACAGTACGGCAGGCAAGGGTCCACATTTTATACATTATGGCAGGCAAGTGTACCCATTTTATACAGTACAGAAGGCAAGTGTCCCCATTTTACACAGTACGCAGTCAAGTGTCCCCATTTTATACAGTACGGCAGGCAAGGGTCCACATTTTATATAGTACGGCAGGCAAGTGTCCCCATTTTATACAGTACGGCAGGCAAGAGTCCCCATTTTATACAGTACGGCAGGCAAGAGTCCCCATTTTATACAGTACGGCAGGCAAGTGTCCCCATTTTATACAGTACGCAGGCAAGTGTCCCCATTTTACACAGTACGCAGGCAAGAGTCCCCATTTTATACAGTACGCAGGCAAGAGTTTCCATTTTATACAGTACGCAGGCAAGTGTCCCCATTTTATACAGTACGGCAGGCAATAGTCCCCATTTTATACAGTACGGCAGGCAAGGGTCCACATTTTAAACAGTACGGCAGGCAAGTGTCCCCATTTTATACAGTACGGCAGGCAAGAGTCCCCATTTTATACAGTACGACAGGCAAGAGTCCCCATTTTATACAGTACGACAGGCAAGTGTCCCCATTTTATACAGTACGCAGGCAAGTGTCCCCATTTTATACAGTACAGCAGGCAAGAGTCCCCATATTATACAGTACGGCAGGCAAGTGTCCCCATTTTACACAGTACGGCAGGCAAGTGTCCCCATGTTATACAGTATGGCAGGCAAGTGTCCCCATTTTACACAATACGCAGGCAAGTGTCCCCATTTTACACAGTATGCAGGCAAAAGTCCCCATTTTATACAGCACAGCAGGCGAGTGTCCCCATTTTATACAGTACGGCAGACAAGTGTCCCCATGTTATACAGTACAGCAGGCAGGTGTCCCCATGTTATCCAGTACGGCAGGCAAGTGTCCCCATTTTACACAGTACGCAGGCAAGAGTCCCCATGTTATACAGTGCGGCAGACAAGTGTCCCCATTTTACACAGTACGCAGGCAAGAGTCCCCATGTTATACAGTACGGCAGGCAAGAGTCCCCATTTTATACAGTACGGCAGGCAAGTGTCCCCATTTTATACAGTACGCAGGCAAGTGTCCCCATTTTACACAGTACGCAGGCAAGAGTCCCCATTTTATACAGTACGCAGGCAAGAGTTTTCATTTTATACAGTACGCAGGCAAGTGTCCCCATTTTATACAGTACGGCAGGCAAGATTCCCCATTTTATACAGTACGGCAGGCAAGGGTCCACATTTTAAACAGTACGGCAGGCAAGTGTCCCCATTTTATACAGTACGGCAGGCAAGAGTCCCCATTTTATACAGTACGGCAGGCAAGTGTCCCAATTTTATACAGTACGCAGGCAAGTGTCCCCATTTTATACAGTACAGCAGGCAAGAGTCCCCATATTATACAGTACGGCAGGCAAGTGTCCCCATTTTACACAGTACGGCAGGCAAGTGTCCCCATGTTATACAGTATGGCAGGCAAGTGTCCCCATTTTACACAATACGCAGGCAAGTGTCCCCATTTTACACAGTATGCAGGCAAGAGTCCCCATTTTATACAGTACAGCAGGCGAGTGTCCCCATTTTATACAGTACGGCAGACAAGTGTCCCCATGTTATACAGTACAGCAGGCAGGTGTCCCCATGTTATACAGTACGGCAGGCAAGTGTCCCCATGTTATACAGTACGGCAGGCAAGTGTCCCCATGTTATACAGTACGGCAGACAAGTGTCCCCATTTTACACAGTACGCAGGCAAGAGTCCCCATGTTATACAGTACGGCAAGCGAGTATCAAGTGGGGGGTAAAGAAGGGAGAGGGAGGGGGGGGGAGAGAGACTACTTACATATGAAGAGGATCTTCCCGCTCTGCGGGCCCCCTCTCCTTTGTCGCGCCGGCCGCCTCCTCCTTCTAGCTTGTCTCCCCCTCCTCTTATCATCAGTACAGTACTCCTGCTCGGTGGGTGGAGTTTCGCGGAATGATGCGATTGCGTCGTGAGGTCACGACGCAAACGCGTCATTCCGTGAAGCTCCGCCCCCTGAGCAGGAGTACTGGGAAAGAGGGAGGAGGCGGAGACAAGGCCTCGCAAAGTGCCGCGGCGGGCGCCCTGTGCGGTTGCACGGCTCGCCCGTCGCAAGAAACAGCACTGTCTGGCACACTGTGTGGGGGCATGTGTATCTGCACTGGGGGCATATCTGGCACTGTGGGGGCATGTGTATCTGGCACTGTGGGGGCATATATGTATTTGGCACTGTGGGGCATATATGTATCTGGCACTGTGGGGCATATATGTATCGGGCACTGTGGAGGCATATATGTATTTGGCACTGTGGGGCATATATGTATCTGGCACTGTGGGGCATATATGTATCTGGCACTGTGGGGCATATATGTATCTGGCACTGTGGGGCATGTGTGTATCTGGCACTGTGGGGCATATATGTATCTGGCACTGTGGGGCATATATGTATCTGGCACTGTGGGGCATATATGTATCTGGCACTGTGGGGCATATATGTATTTGGCACTTTGGGGCATATATGTATTTGGCACTGTGGGGCATATATGTATCTGGCACTGTGGGGCATGTGTGTATCTGGCACTGTGGGGCATGTGTGTATCTGGCACTGTGGGGCATATATGTATCTGGCACTGTGGGGCATATATGTATCTGGCACTGTGGGGCATATATGTATTTGGCACTTTGGGGCATATATGTATTTGGCACTGTGGGGCATATATGTATCTGGCACTGTGGGGCATGTGTGTATCTGGCACTGTGGGGCATGTGTGTATCTGGCACTGTGGGGCATATATGTATCTGGCACTGTGGGGCATATATGTATCTGGCACTGTGGGGCATGTGTGTATCTGGCACTGTGGGGCATATATGTATCTGGCACTGTGGGGCATATATGTATCTGGCACTGTGGGGCATATATGTATCTGGCACTGTGGGGCATATATGTATCTGACACTGTGGGGCATATATGTATCTGACACTGTGGGGCATATATGTATTTGGCACTGTGGGGCATATATGTATCTGGCACTGTGGGGCATATATGTATCTGGCACTGTGGGGCATATATGTATCTGGCACTGTGGGGCATGTGTGTATCTGGCACTGTGGGGCATATATGTATCTGGCACTGTGGGGCATATATGTATCTGGCACTGTGGGGCATATATGTATCTGGCACTGTGGGGCATATATGTATCTGGCACTGTGGGGCATATATGTATCTGGCACTGTGGGGCATATATGTATCTGGCACTGTGGGGCATGTGTGTATCTGGCACTGTGGGGCATATGTGTATCTGGCACTGTGGGGCATGTGTGTATCTGGCACTGTGGTGCATATATGTATCTGGCACTGTGGGGCATATATGTATCTGGCACTGTGGGGCATATATGTATCTGGCACTGTAGGGACATGTGTGTATCTGGCATTGTGGGGCATATATGTATGTGGCACTGTACTGGGGCATTATATGTATGTGGCACTGTACTGGGGCATTATATGTATGTGGCATTGTACAACATGACTAAAAACGGGGTTATGACACAAACGTCGTACCAAAAGATGTGCGCACAAAAAGGGTGCATGGCTTTGTGACAACTAGGCCATGCCCCCATTTTTGTGCGCGCATGATAGTGGCTCTAGTGCCTTGACTACGGAACTTTTCTGGCTCTTTGCCTCTGATTGGTTGGCCACCCCTGATCTTGCTAAAGTGTTCACCCCCATTGGCTTTTTACCTATTTTGTTACATTACAACCTGTAATTTAATTTTTTATTATTATTTTTTAATCTGAATTTTATGTGATGGATATGCACAAAATAGTCTAAGCTGGTGAAGTGAAATGAGAAAAATGTATGCAAAAAATTATTTTTATAAATAAAAAAGAACTAATGAGTTCACCTAAAGAGGACGTATACAGAGGGAAAAGGAGAGGACCAAGGACAGAGCCTTGGGGGACACCTACTGTTAGCGGAAGTGAGGGAGAGGTAGCGTCATGAGAGGAGACAGAGAATGAACGGTCAGAGAGGTAGGAGGACAGCCAGGAGAGGGCAGTATCACACAGAACAGAGGAGTGAAGGATTTGCAGAAGGAGAGGATGGTCCACAGTGTCAAAAGCAGCAGAGAGGTCAAGTAGAATAAGTAGAGAGTAGTGTCCCTTAGATCTGGCAGATGGAGGTCATTGCATACTTTTGTGAGGGCAGTGTCAGTGGAATGGAGAGGACGGAAACCAGACTGGAATGGGTCAAGCAGTGAGTGTGAGGAAAGAAAGGAAGTAAGGCGGTTATAGACAATACGCTCAAGGAGTTTGGAGACAAAAGGGAGGAGAGAGATGGGTCGGTAGTTGGAGAGAGTGAGAGATGGGTCGGTAGTTGGAGAGAGTGAGAGATGGGTCGGTAGTTGTGGAGAGTGAGAGATGGGTCGGTAGTTGGAGAGAGTGAGAGATGGGTCAGTAGTTGGAGAGAGTGAGAGATGGGTCGGTAGTTGGAGAGAGTGAGAGATGGGTCGGTAGTTGGAGAGAGTGAGAGATGGGTCAGTAGTTGGAGAGAGTGAGAGATGGGTCGGTAGTTGGAGAGAGTGAGAGATGGGTCGGTAGTTGGAGAGAGTGAAAGATGGGTCGGTAGTTGGAGAGAGTGAGAGATGGGTCGGTAGTTGGAGGGAGTGAGAGATGGGTCGGTAGTTGGAGAGAGTGAGAGATGGGTCGGTAGTTGGAGAGAGTGAGAGATGGGTCGGTAGTTGGAGAGAGTGAAAGATGGGTCAGTAGTTGGAGAGAGTGAGAGATGGGTCGGTAGTTAGAGAGAGTGACATATGGGTTGGTAGTTGGAGAGAGTGAGAGATGGGTCGGTAGTTAGAGAGAGTGACATATGGGTTGGTAGTTGGAGAGAGTGAGAGATGGGACGGTAGTTGGAGAGAGTGACAGATGGGTCGGTAGTTGGAGAGAGTGAGAGATGGGTTGGTAGTTGGAGAGGGTGAGAGATGGGTCGGTAGTTGGAGTGAGTGACAGATGGGTCGGTAGTTGGAGAGAGTGACAGATGTATCGGTAGTTGGAGAGAGTGACAGATGGGTCGGTAGTTGGAGAGAGGGACAGATGGGTCGGTAGTTGGAGAGAGTGACAGATGGGTCGATAGTTGGAGAGGGCGTTTGGATCAAGGGTAGGTTTTTTAAAAATAGGGGAGCTGAGTGTATGCTTGAAGGCAGAGGGGACAGTGCCTGATGAGAGGGAGAGATTGGGCAAGATGGGAACAGGCAGAAGGAGAGAGGTAGCGGAAGAGGCATACTTGCCTACTCTCCTGGAATGGCCGGGAGGCTCCCGAAAATCGGGTGACCCTCCCGCCCCCCCGGAAGAGCAGGCAAGTCTCCCGGAATCAGGGGTCCCCCTGCCCGTCCGCCCACTTAGTGTGTAAAGTGGGCGGTCCGGGCAGTTGATGACGCGATTCTTGCTGAATCGCGTCATCATAGCCACGCCCCCTGCAGTGTAATGCCGGGGATCGCGGCATTACAGAGCGGGGGCGTGGCTTAAAGGATGTGCCACGGTAACTCCATCCCATCCCTGCTCCACCCCCGTCCCGCCTCCGGTCCACCTCCTCCCCACGTCACAGCCCTCCCCTGCTGAGCCGACCTGGCTGCTCTCTCCCGCAGAGAGCAGCCAGAATGTCGGCAAGTATGGGAAGAGGCGGGAGGGGATAGGGTCAAGAGGGGAGGGGGGTAAGGAACGGATGAAGGCCATGACTTCCTCACCAGAGTAGGTAAATGGATGGGGAGAGGTGGGAAGGGAAAGGAGATGGCTGGTTGCTGATAGTTTGTTTGGATGTGATGTCCTTACGTATGAAGTCAGTTTTGGAATTGAAGTTATGGGCAAACTCGGAATGACCACCACAGCCTGAAGAGGATGAGACGCTACTCCCACCCTCGGCCCCAGAAGCCCCTGCAGGAGTATACAGAGCACGTACTCCGTCATTCAGAATTATATATACAGCACTAAATATCAGGTATGGGCGACTTGTGGCTCTCCAGCTGCTGTGGAACTACAAGTCCCAACAAGCCCTGCCAGCTAGAGGCCTACAGCACATGGAGCTTTCCTCCTCCATCCCAGCCGCATGTCATGTGATCCATGTATGTGATATGATGCACACGTGTGTTTTCCTGTACACACAATTAGGTCTCTCTTAGCCGGAGCTAATTAGAGTCATTGGAACAAGCAGCGTAATTGAGAAAACAGCAGTTGACATAATCTGACAGACGGCTTCCAGAAAGGAGGAAAAGGCAGGAGAGGGAACATGTTCTGTATATCTGATATATGTGACGCGGGAGAGGGAACATGTTCTGTATATCTGATATATGTGACGCAGGAGAGGGAACATGTTCTGTATATCTGATATATGTGACGCAGGAGAGGGAACATGTTCTGCATATCTGATATATGTGACGCAGGAGAGGGAACATGTTCTGTATATCTGATATATGTGACGCAGGAGAGGGAACATGTTCTGTATATCTGATATATGTGACGCAGGAGAGGGAACATGTTCTGCATATCTGATATATGTGACGCAGGAGAGGGAACATGTTCTGCATATCTGATATATGTGACGCAGGAGAGGGAACATGTTCTGCATATCTGATATATGTGACGCAGGAGAGGGAACATGTTCTGTATATCTGATATATGTGACGCAGGAGAGGGAACATGTTCTGTATATCTGATATATGTGACGCAGGAGAGGGAACATGTTCTGCATATCTGATATATGTGACGCAGGAGAGGGAACATGTTCTGCATATCTGATATATGTGACGCAGGAGAGGGAACATGTTCTGTATATCTGATATATGTGACGTAGGAGAGGGAACATGTTCTGTATATCTGATATATATGACGCAGGAGAGGGAACATGTTCTGCATATCTGATATATGTGACGCAGGAGAGGGAACATGTTCTGTATATCTGATATATGTGACGCAGGAGAGGGAACATGTTCTGCATATCTGATATATGTGACGCAGGAGAGGGAACATGTTCTGCATATCTGATATATGTGACGCAGGAGAGGGAACATGTTCTGCATATCTGATATATGTGACGCAGGAGAGGGAACATGTTCTGTATATCTGATATATGTGACGTAGGAGAGGGAACATGTTCTGTATATCTGATATATATGACGCAGGAGAGGGAACATGTTCTGCATATCTGATATATGTGACGCAGGAGAGGGAACATGTTCTGTATATCTGATATATGTGACGCAGGAGAGGGAACATGTTCTGCATATCTGATATATATGACGCAGGAGAGGGAACATGTTCTGCATATCTGATATATGTGACGCAGGAGAGGGACCATGTTCTGTATATCTGATATATGTGACGCAGGAGAGGGAACATGTTCTGCATATCTGATATATGTGACGCAGGAGAGGGAACATGTTCTGCATATCTGATATATGTGACGCAGGAGAGGGAACATGTTCTGCATATCTGATATATATGACGCAGGAGAGGGAACATGTTCTGCATATCTGATATATGTGACGCAGGAGAGGGACCATGTTCTGTATATATGATATATGTGACGCAGGAGAGGGAACATGTTCTGCATATCTGATATATGTGACGCAGGAGAGGGAACATGTTCTGCATATCTGATATATGTGACGCAGGAGAGGGAACATGTTCTGTATATCTGATATATGTGACGCAGGAGAGGGAACATGTTCTGCATATCTGATATATGTGCCGCAGGAGAGGGAACATGTTCTGCATATCTGATATATATGACGCAGGAGAGGGAACATGTTCTGTATATCTGATATATATGACGCAGGAGAGGGAACATGTTCTGTATATCTGATATATATGACGCAGGAGAGGGAACATGTTCTGCATATCTGATATATGTGACGCAGGAGAGGGAACATGTTCTGTATATCTGATATATATGACGCAGGAGAGGGAACATGTTCTGCATATCTGATATATGTGACGCAGGAGAGGGAACATGTTCTGTATATCTGATATATATGACGCAGGAGAGGGAACATGTTCTGCATATCTGATATATATGACGCAGGAGAGGGAACATGTTCTGTATATCTGATATATATGACGCAGGAGAGGGAACATGTTCTGTATATCTGATATATATGATGCAGGAGAGGGAACATGTTCTGTATATCTGATATATATGACGCAGGAGAGGGAACATGTTCTGCATATCTGATATATGTGACGCAGGAGAGGGAACATGTTCTGCATATCTGATATATGTGACGCAGGAGAGGGACCATGTTCTGTATATCTGATATATGTGACGAAGGAGAGGGAACATGTTCTGCATATCTGATATATATGACGCAGGAGAGGGAACATGTTCTGCATATCTGATATATATGACGCAGGAGAGGGAACATGTTCTGTATATCTGATATATGTGACGCAGGAGAGGGAACATGTTCTGCATATCTGATATATATGACGCAGGAGAGGGAACATGTTCTGTATATCTGATATATATGACGCAGGAGAGGGAACATGTTCTGTATATCTGATATATATGACGCAGGAGAGGGAACATGTTCTGCATATCTGATATATGTGACGCAGGAGAGGGAACATGTTCTGTATATCTGATATATGTGACGCAGGAGAGGGAACATGTTCTGTATATCTGATATATGTGACGCAGGAGAGGGAACATGTTCTGCATATCTGATATATGTGACGCAGGAGAGGAAACATGTTCTGTATATCTGATATATGTGACGCAGGAGAGGGAACATGTTCTGTATATCTGATATATGTGACGCAGGAGAGGGAACATGTTCTGCATATCTGATATATGTGACGCAGGAGAGGGAACATGTTCTGTATATCTGATATATGTGACGCAGGAGAGGGAACATGTTCTGCATATCTGATATATATGACGCAGGAGAGGGAACATGTTCTGCATATCTGATATATATGACGCAGGAGAGGGAACATGTTCTGTATATCTGATATATGTGACGCAGGAGAGGGAACATGTTCTGTATATCTGATATATGTGACGCAGGAGAGGGAACATGTTCTGCATATCTGATATATGTGACGCAGGAGAGGGAACATGTTCTGCATATCTGATATATGTGACGCAGGAGAGGGAACATGTTCTGCATATCTGATATATGTGACGCAGGAGAGGGAACATGTTCTGTATATCTGATATATATGACGCAGGAGAGGGAACATGTTCTGTATATCTGATATATAAGACGCAGGAGAGGGAACATGTTCTGTATATCTGATATATATGACGCAGGAGAGGGAACATGTTCTGTGTATCTGATATATGTGACGCAGGAGAGGGAACATGTTCTGCATATCTGATATATATGACGCAGGAGAGGGAACATGTTCTGTATATCTGATATATGTGACGCAGGAGAGGGAACATGTTCTGCATATCTGATATATGTGACGCAGGAGAGGGAACATATTCTGTATATCTGATATATGTGACGCAGGAGAGGGAACATGTTCTGCATATCTGATATATGTGACGCAGGAGAGGGAACATGTTCTGTATATCTGATATATATGACGCAGGAGAGGGAACATGTTCTGTATATCTGATATATATGACGCAGGAGAGGGAACATGTTCTGCATATCTGATATATATGACGCAGGAGAGGGACCATGTTCTGTATATCTGATATATGTGACGCAGGAGAGGGAACATGTTCTGCATATCTGATATATGTGACGCAGGAGAGGGAACATGTTCTGTATATCTGATATATATGACGCAGGAGAGGGAACATGTTCTGCATATCTGATATATATGACGCAGGAGAGGGAACATGTTCTGTATATCTGATATATATGACGCAGGAGAGGGAACATGTTCTGTATATCTGATATATGTGACGCAGGAGAGGGAACATGTTCTGTATATCTGATATATGTGACGCAGGAGAGGGAACATGTTCTGCATATCTGATATATGTGACGCAGGAGAGGGAACATGTTCTGTATATCTGATATATGTGACGCAGGAGAGGGAACATGTTCTGCATATCTGATATATATGACGCAGGAGAGGGAACATGTTCTGCATATCTGATATATATGACGCAGGAGAGGGAACATGTTCTGTATATCTGATATATGTGACGCAGGAGAGGGAACATGTTCTGTATATCTGATATATGTGACGCAGGAGAGGGAACATGTTCTGCATATCTGATATATATGACGCAGGAGAGGGAACATGTTCTGCATATCTGATATATGTGACGCAGGAGAGGGAACATGTTCTGTATATCTGATATATATGACGCAGGAGAGGGAACATGTTCTGTATATCTGATATATATGACGCAGGAGAGGGAACATGTTCTGTATATCTGATATATATGACGCAGGAGAGGGAACATGTTCTGCATATCTGATATATATGACGCAGGAGAGGGACCATGTTCTGTATATCTGATATATGTGACGCAGGAGAGGGAACATGTTCTGCATATCTGATATATGTGACGCAGGAGAGGGAACATGTTCTGTATATCTGATATATATGACGCAGGAGAGGGAACATGTTCTGCATATCTGATATATATGACGCAGGAGAGGGAACATGTTCTGTATATCTGATATATATGACGCAGGAGAGGGAACATGTTCTGCATATCTGATATATGTGACGCAGGAGAGGGAACATGTTCTGTATATCTGATATATATGACGCAGGAGAGGGAACATGTTCTGTATATCTGATATATATGACGCAGGAGAGGGACCATGTTCTGTATATCTGATATATGTGACGCAGGAGAGGGAACATGTTCTGCATATCTGATATATGTGACGCAGGAGAGGGAACATGTTCTGTATATCTGATATATATGACGCAGGAGAGGGAACATGTTCTGCATATCTGATATATATGACGCAGGAGAGGGAACATGTTCTGCATATCTGATATATGTGACGCAGGAGAGGGAACATGTTCTGTATATCTGATATATATGACGCAGGAGAGGGAACATGTTCTGCATATCTGATATATATGACGCAGGAGAGGGAACATGTTCTGTATATCTGATATATATGACGCAGGAGAGGGAACATGTTCTGCATATCTGATATATGTGACGCAGGAGAGGGAACATGTTCTGTATATCTGATATATATGACGCAGGAGAGGGAACATGTTCTGTATATCTGATATATGTGACGCAGGAGAGGGAACATGTTCTGCATATCTGATATATATGACGCAGGAGAGTGAACATGTTCTGCATATCTGATAAATGTGACGCAGGAGAGGGAACATGTTCTGTATATCTGATATATATGACGCAGGAGAGGGAACATGTTCTGTATATCTGATATATGTGACGCAGGAGAGGGAACATGTTCTGCATATCTGATATATGTGACGCAGGAGAGGGAACATGTTATGTATATCTGATATATGTGACGCAGGAGAGGGAACATGTTCTGCATATCTGATATATGTGACGCAGGAGACGGAA